>NC_072003.2:51562620-51878454 GCF_028885655.2 Pongo abelii
GTCAGAATGTCTTAGGCAAACTGGGATGTAGGAATCACTCTCTCTATAGATACATCTTATCCCCAGGAAACTTGAATACTCATTTGCTAAACATGCCCTGAACTTGGCTGCCTCCATCTTTACACAGTATTTCCCATCTGCAAAGAGTATCCACCCCTGTATCTAGACTTTTTCCCATTCTGCAACCCTTCCAGGTCGTGCTAAGGACCTTTTGTCTCAGGATGTGTTTGTTGACAACTTTTCAGCTCTAGAGCGGAAAGTTCTAACTCCTTCCTTCTTCCCACTGAACACTATCTATAACCCTTTTATGGCATTTAACTATAATATATATACTATAATGTAAGGGCCTTGAGGGAGCTACCATGACCAATTCATAGGTATAGCTAATATGCGTAAAAAGAGAATAGATGTTCAAAACTAAGGCAGATACTTCAGCAAGAATCAATACATGGTGAGTAACTTTAAAAGTGGCCATCTGATTAGGAATCAGTAAGAGGACTGTATACGGCTGCAGAAATATAAAAGGGGTCTGCACTCAATTGCTTGAGTTCCATTTAGTTCTCACTCGTCTTAAAGAAGCTGAAGTAAAAATCATAGCCAATACACTGTAAGTATGGTTTAATGCAAGAAAGGTAATATGAAACCCCAATTAGGGAACTCATACCTAAAGGAAAGGACTTGGCCCTAGAGAGGAAGAAAGATAAATGTAATTTACATATGCATGTGTTGTGGGTGTATTTAGGTAAAATAAAGACTTTAAGGCATCTAAGGTATCAAAAGATTTGTGATTCCCAGAATTAACTGGCTTTTTCAAGTATCTGAAAAACCTAAAAGTCCCTGTTGCAGCTGACGAAAGGATCAAAAAAAAAAAAAAAAAATCATGTTTTTTTCGGTCATTTTCAACAAAGTTGCCTTTATTTAGTGAGCCTTCCATGTAATCAGGTTCTTCATCCAGAATCCAAATAATTTCTCCAACATCAGTTCCATCTGGCAACAAATGGTTAGAATTTGGGGGTGAAGGAAGACAAACAGGACAAGATAAAATCGTTTTAGTACTAGTAATCCTTCTAAATTTGTGTTGTAGTAGCAGCCTTACACAGAGATAAATTACTCTTGTTTTAACAATGTGTTTTTTTGTTTGTTTCTTTCTTTGGTCTTTTCTTTTTTTTTTAAGACAGACTCTTGCTCTGTTGCTCTGTCGCCCAGGCTGGAGTGCAGTGGTGTAATCTTGGCTCACTGCAGCCTCTGCCTCCTGGGTTCAAGCGATTCTCCTATCTGTCTCCTGAGTAGCTGGGACTACATGCACATGCCACCACGCCCAGCTAAGTTTTGTATTTTCAGTAAAGATGGAGTTTCGCCACACTGGCCAAGCTGTTCTTGAACTCCTGACCTCAGATCATCCACCCACCTCAGCCTCCCAAAGTGTTGGGATTACAGGCGTGAGCCACCACGCCTGGCCTAACTATGTGTCTTTAAAAGCAAGAACCTACCCGTGGGATTGGCATATTACATACTTTTATTCCTTTAATCTCAGAGAAACTATCATTCCCATTTTACAGATAGATACTCAGGTTCAAGCAGTTTATGTGTTCTTTAGTACAGGGCTACTTCAAATAATATTTGAAATAAATAGTTATTGTGATGGCTAAAACTGAGTGTCAACTTGATTGGATTGAAGGATGCAAAGTGTTGTCCCTGGGAGGGTCTGTGAGTGCCAAAGGAGATTAACATTTGAGTCAGTGGACTGGAAGAGGCAGACCCACCCTCAATCTGAGTGGGCACCATCTAATTAGCTGCCAGCGTGAATAGGATAAAAGCAGGCAGAAGAATGTGGAAGGACTAGACTGGCTGAGTCTTCCAGCCTTCATCTTTCTCCCTTCCTGAATGCTTCCTGCCCTGGAACATCAGATTCCAAGTTCTTCAGCTTTTGGACTATTGGACCTTCCACCACAGACTGAAGGCTGCACTGTTGGCTTCCCTCCTTTTGAGGTTTCAGGACTCAGACTGGCTTCCTTGCTCCTCAGCTTGCAGAAGGCCTGTTGTGGGACTTCACCTTGAGATCATGTGAGTCAATTCTGCTTAATAAACTCCCCTTTATATACAAATCTATCCTATTGGGTCTGTCCCTCTAGAGAACCCTGACTAATACAGTTATGTTCAAATTACTATTGCTATCTGAAGAGCTACCCTATAACTTATCAGCCAAATCAATTTTTAAAGTATATTTACATATTCTATAGGTTGATATCCAGACAGAGCACAGAGGGAATGGTTTGTTTCTGTTCCAAAATGTCTGGGGCCTCTGCTTGGAGTTCTTGATGTCTGAGGATGACATGATGGCTGTAGATTGAAATCATCTCAGGGCATCTTTACTCCTTTCTGGAAATTCATAATGGCTGCTGGCTGGATCCTCGGGTGGTGCCGTTGACCATGGTCTCCACTCCATGTGGCTTGGGCTTCCCCTACATATATTTGGCAGCCTCAGGTTAAATGGTAGCTCTAGGCTGAGCACAGTGGCTCATGCCTGCAATCCCAGCACTTTGGGAGGCCGAGACAGGAGGATCACCTGAGGTCAGGAGTTCGAGACCAACCTGGCCAACATGCAGAAACCCTATCTCCACTAAAAATATGAAAATTAGCCAGGCATAGTGGCATATGCCTGTAGTCCCAGCTTCTCGGGAGGCTGAGGCAGGAGAATCACTTGAACCGGGGAGGTAGAGGTTACAGTGAGCCAAGATCGCACCACTGCACTCCAGCCTGGGCAGCAGAGATAGATTCTGTCTCAAATAAATAAATAAATAATAGCTCTAGACTCCAAAAGTGGGCAGCTCAGCAAACAAGATAGAAGCTCCATTACCTTTAATTACCTAGACTACAAAGTCACACAATGTTATTTCTGCCACAGTCTATTGAATCTAATTGACTCACAAACCTTCTCAGATTCAAAGGGAGGGAGGAAGAACTGGAAGGGATGTAGATACTCTCTTTCACTGGAAGGAGTGTCAAAGATTTGGTGGCCATTATTTCAAACCACCACAAGATACAAATAAATAAAAACTAAAGTGCCTCTTAGAGCAATTCTGCTTTAATGATGTATTGTTACTACTCACAATATTCTAAGTGTTATCTTTACGAAGGAGGAACTTTCAATGTAAAAAAATAGGAAGAATGAAGTATTAAGGAGGGGCTTGCAAACTCAAAGTTATACACAGGCCATGCAGCTAATGTAAATGAATGAGAGGGGCCAAGTATGTTAGTAAGGAGCTTTCCTCATCAAAGAGAAATGGGAGATCTGGCTTTTATGTGAACTCACCTGGTTTTCTAAAATGCTTTGTGGATGGGAAGACTACGAATCACAAGCTACCAGTTTGCTATTTCTGTAATTGACAGAAAATACTCATTTATTTGATAAATATATATTAAAATGACTACTGTTTGCCTGGGAATTTTCTAGGCCCTCAAAGTTAATAACAGGCAAACTCCTGTTCTTTATAAAGAGTGAGTTTTCCCATATCATTAACAAAATCCCCTGGTTAGGAGAAAATGAGTTTACTCTTACCTTGCGCATCGACTTTGTAGAAACAGAAATAACTGTCCATCTGTTCTGAAACTTTGGAGAATCATTATTTGTTCCATGAGCCCAACAAACGGGCTGTCATCAGTAATTGCCGAGTGTACTGTGAATACTTTCACTGACATTGTGTCAAGTCTAACTCAGATTTCTGAAAGATTCCTTGATCAGTGTTCAAACACTTTACTGCTGTACTCACATACCTTGCACTTTAAAGTTAGAACATTCTTACAGTGAAATGCTCTCTATCTTTTGTAATAAATATGTAATGAATATGCCTTCCTCTACTCTGCTAAGTCATCCCAAGAAATATCTGAACCCCAAAGGGATCACACAAATTAGTAACCCTTCCTGTTATTATAGTTATCATTAAAAAATAAACTTTAAGGCTTTTATTTCCAGCCAAGATGCAGTAACAGAGACCCTTGCTTCCTCAATAGAGAAAATTCACACAAAATATGTAAAACGATGGTTTTCAAGACATTGGCCATTGGTCAACAAAGGACAGTGGTTCCTGGGAGGAAGAAACAAATGAAGGGAGTGCCAAAGCTATCCAAGCTTACTCCATTGAGAGAGTTTCCAGCCCAGAGCACAGGAAGGGAAGCCCAGGTAGAGCTGGGTAGAGTCACTGATTGAGGATAAAGACACAAGAGTCCAAAAAGAGCAAGACAGCTAGAGTTCATAGGACAGAGCACCAGAGAGGAAAGAGTCACATAGAGAGAGATTCAGTACATCTGCAGAGAATTCCCCTGGAGTATTCAGCATAGTACCTGGCAAATATCTGGCATCCAATCAAAACTTACCAGGCTTGCAAATAAATTGGAAAATAGATTCCATAAGAAGGAGAAAAATCAGTCCATTGAAGCCAACACAGAATTGACCCTAATGGAACGTACATTAAAATTATTATAATTGTATTCTAGATATAAAACAAGAACTAGAGGAAAGATTATACATGCTAAGTAGAAACATGGAGGAGATAAAAAAGCATCCATATTGAATTTAGAGAAATAAAAACTACAATTTATAAGAGGAAAAATACACTGAATAAGATTAGACATTGCAAAAGAAAAGATTAGTAAATTTAAAGACATAAAAGCAGAAATTACCCAAAATGTAAAAGAGAAAGAAACAGGGAATAAGAGAAAGATGAACAGAGCATCAGTGAGCTGTGGGACAACTTCAAGCAGTGTAATGTATGTGTGATTGGAGTGCGTGAAGGATTACAGAGAGAGAAAATAAATTTGAAGAAATAATGGCTTATTTTTCAGAATGCACGCATTCTTTTCAACTTCACACAGAACATTTACCAAGACAGATCATATTGTGAGCCATAAAACAAATAAATAAATTTTAAAGGATTTAAGTCGTACAAAATATGTTCCCAGACTCCAATACAGTTAAATAAAACATTAATAACACAGTGATATGTAGAAAACCCCCAAACATTTGGAAACTAATTCATTTTTTAAAAATTCATGGATTAAAAAAATTAAAAGGTGTATTACAAAGTATTTTGAAACTAATGAAAATAAAAGCATACATATTATCATTTTCATGGAATACTACTAATGCATTACTTAGAAAGAAATTTATAGCCCCAAATGGCTATATTAGAGAAGAAAAAAGGTCTCAAATCAACGCCCTTACCTTTCACTCTACGAAACCAGAAAGAGAATTACAAATGAAACCCAAAGTAAAGGAAAAAAAAAAAAAGAAAATAATAAAGTTTAGAGTGGAAATCAATTTAATTTTTAAAAAGAGAAAAATTAATGAAACCAAAAGCTAGTTCTTTGGGAAGATCAATAAAATGGATAAATCTCTAGCCCAACTAATCAGGAAAAAAAGAAGACACAAATTACCAGTAGCAGATATAAAAGAGTCTAAATATTGTATCACTATTAAGTCTACAGACATTAAGAAAACTATAAGGGGATACTATAATTATATTATAAATAATTGTATGCCAATTCTTTTAACAACTTACACGAAATAGACAAATTCCTTGAAAGACCTAAACTAACAAAGCTCACAAAGAAGAAATAGATATCCTGAATAGGCCTATATTTATAAACAAAATTAGGTTTATAGCTAAAAACCTTCAAACAAAAAACACTGCAGGCCCAGATGACTTTACTGGAAATTTTTACTAAAATCTATAATGAAAAAATAATACAAATTCTACATGAATTCTTTGAGAAATTGTAAGAAGAAAGAATTATTCCCAACTTCTTTTATGAGGCTAACATTGCCCTGATAACTAAGTCCAGACAAAGATATTATGAGATGAGAGAACTACAGAGAAAAATTTCTCATGAATATTGATGTAAAAATTCTCTAAATTTTAGCAAATTGACTCAAATAACATATAAAAATGATAATACCTCATGACTATGTGAGATTTATTCCAGGAATGCAATATTGGTTTACCACTTAAAAATCAGTCAATATAATTCATTATATTAATAACAAAAATATATAATCATCTTAAACATGCAAAAAACATTGACAAAAATCACACATCCATATCCATTCCTGATAAAACCCTCAGCAAACTAGAAATATAAAGGAACTTCCTCAACCTAATAAAGACGTTCCATGGAAAACCTATGGCAAACCTCATACTTAAGAGTGAAAGACTGACTGCTTTCTTTCTAATACTAGGTATAAGACAAAATGTCTACTCTTACTACTTCTATTCAACATTGTACTGCATAGTCAAGCTGTCCATAAGGGGAGAAAAAGGAATAAAAGGCATCCAGATTGGAAAGGGAGGAGTAAAACTGTCTTTATCCACAGATGATATGAGAGTCCATAGAGAAAATATAATAAAATCCATCAAAAAGCTTAAAGAACAAATAAATGAATTCAGCAAGTTTGCAGGATATAAGACTATATGTAAAAAATCATCTTTATTTCTCTTTACTAACAACAATCAGAAATTAAAATTTAAAAGCAATATCATTTATGACAGCATTGAAAAGATTAAATATTTGTAGATAAATCTGACAAAAGATGTGCAAGACTTATATATTAAAAACTACAAAACATTGTTTACAGACATTAAAGATGACCTAAACAAATGGAGAAATATGTTCTATGTTCACTAATTGAAAGATTTGTGTGTTAAGGTGTAAATCTCCCTAAATTGAATTATTTGATGTTGGCCAGATGAGAGAGTTACAAATTTTCCCTCTACAGTGAAGAATCACCAAGCCTTTGGTTTCCTTCAAAAATCCAACTTCTGGATCTTTCTGTAGCCCTCTGCTTCATGTTTCTGAATTATACAACAAAGCTCTGGATTTTCTGTTCCTTAAAATACTTATACACTATTAAAGATGAGACAAGGAGCCACAAAGATTCCAGTTTTGCTTCAAAGATACCTCTCAGGGCATCTGAACTCCATAAATCTACCTGGCATCAGCATGGCATGAGCTAATACCATAAGAAGCAGCCTGACGTGATTGCAGGAAAACACAAAACAAAGAACACACAAAGAAGAAAAGTTATCTTTGCCTTTTCTTGTGTAAATATGAACTTCTCCTTAACAACTTCAAAATATGCACCAAAGAGTCAATACTACTTTCCTAATACATTCACAACATGCATGAATACATTATGTGACTCAGAACAGAGTCCAGAGGTGGTCTGCATTCAAATTCTAGCTCCACCACAAATTTTCTGGGTTTAAATGGCTTAACTTCTCTGTCTCCATAAACTGCAGAGAATGCACAAATCTAAATCACAGAATTATTGGGAAGATTCAATGAGACTTTCAACATGAAGCACTTAACACAGTACCTGGAGCATAATTAAGTGTTCATTAAATAGTAATAATGTTTATAATTATTACATTTATTAATGATGACAATTATTATGATTAACATTTTTAGTGACACCTGACATTTTATCACCTTTTATATCGAATTCAATGTTTTTTAGGGTCTGGCATGTGAAATGTATGAGCTAGGAAATGTAAAAATAATGCATAATGCTTACATTTAAGAGTTTTCAATTTAAAGGGAAGAAGGAAAGGTGAAGGGGGCATTTATAGTCTTATTCTGTCTTCTACAAGCATTCTTCTTGGGGCTATAGCTGTTAGGAAAATCCTCTCTACTATTAACATTTATGAAGCCATGGATTTGTGTTGTAGAAGGCATATCTCACTGTTCTGCCCTTTCTGCATTTCCTTCACCTGTGTTTAAGGGGGAATAAAGCTGTGTCAAGGAGAAAAGGTCACCCATCCATATTGGTGTTTCCTCGGAGAAGTTGTCTGAGTAGATTGCAGAGCTGAGTAGATTGCAGAGGGACACCATGGGGCTAGGGGCAAAGCCATCCTATACCTCTGAGCCCACCTGATTGGGAGCATTGTCCCACCTCCATGCCAGGGGAGAAGTAGCCTGTCTAAGCCCCCAAAAGCTTTCTCATGGAGGGAGAAAAAAGGGAAGCTGTCAGCTTAAATAGCTGAACACAGAAGGTTTAATCAGTAGAGAGCTCCTCATTCAAGTAACATGAGACCTGGGAGAAAAAGGCAAGAGAAGAGCTGGAATCCAGTCAGGGGTTTTTTTCCCCTTTCTTTCTTTTGCCAAAGCTCTTATTGGCTATGGGGGAAGGGAGGAAAAGAGAAGAGTTGCATGACACAAAAGAGACTGCTCAGAGCTGATGCCAATTTGGTACCTTAGAATTACCGAGTTGAGGAGGGGGTATTGGGGCCTCTCCCCAGATCTCAGTAGATGAGTGAAAATGCTTCTTTCAAAGCCATTTACTCAACGAAAGCAAAGCATACCATTAGGAATCAATGCCAAGGTTTGGTGGGGGTTTTGCTGCGTTTGGAAGGAGGGGTAAAAATTCATGATAAAAAGTAAAGATGTTAAAGAGGTAAAAACAAATAGTATAGTAGAGTGAAAAAAGAAACCCTGTCATTTAATAGCTGGTAGAGAGCTTTGCTTATGGGGTGCACTGTATATGTAAGTGGTTCATGTCTCTGGGCTGCTTTGGGTGGAAGGTTCTATAAGGCAACAATGAAATAAGAAGACAGCCAAGCTTTTTTGCATAGAAAGATAATGGGAATTTAGAACTGGACAGAGCAGCAAGAAATAAGGTGAGAATACCATGGTGGAAGGCAGAGCATATAGCGAAGAGTAATGATTGAGAAATTCTGGCATGTTTTTAAAAGATTTGATGTCGAATATGTACTTTTAAGTTGTTTGCAATTTCAAAACGTCAGCATCTCTGCCACTCAGGCTTAGAGCAAAATCTGCTCAACCCACCAAAGCCTGGTGGGAACAGCTTGGGGTAAGCAAGGTAAGAGGGCTATATTCCTAATCTGGGAGGCAGAGAAAGAGAACAGGAGCCAGATGTGAGAACTGAATATGTTTTAGAGTCCACTAATTCCACTAATTTGACAGAGAATTTTCACACACTCCCTCCCTCCCCCTCCTCTAGCTCCCTTTCCCCCACAATACAAACACGAATCCCCAAGGAAGAAACACTGCCCTTTCCCTCTGCAGGTGGGATGGGAATTCGTGCCAAATTTTATATACATCCAAAGGGCAGAGTGACCTCAGCTTATCCTTGGGTTAAATTAATTAGCACACAAAGCAAAACTTGTTCACTGAGAACTCCCCAAAAGAACATATGAGACAAGACTCTTCCAGCTGCAAATTGGCTTAAACACAAAGAGCAACTTAGCCCAGGAAGCCCAAACCATGGAAAAGGGAGGAGTGGAAGCAGTTTCAAGACTGATAACATCCAAAGCCTCAAATATTGTAGGGGACCCCCCTCCATCTTCCATTTGTCCCTCTTTCAGTGGGTCTGTTTCATTCTTTCTACAGAAACTCATCCCTGTAGATTTTTAGGTTAGCTTCCAGAGGAAGGTAATTTGTCCAAACAAACAAAATATACCCAGAAAGTATGGAGAAAACATTACACAGTGTATGTTACATCAATCATACTTCTAGATGTTGATGCCAAAAAAGCTTTCTGATTTTCATCTTTGATAGGTTGGCAGTACCCCTTACCCCAGGAGTGGGTTTCTCACAAAAGGATAAGTTCTGCCCACTTTTGTCACTCTTCTTTGTTCAGGCTTCTGCCATGGGACAACACAACCAGAAAGCCCTCACCCAATGCAGGTCCTTCAAACTTTGACTTCCTAGCCTCCAGAACTGTGAGAAATAAATTTCAGTTCCTTATAAATTACTCAGTCTGTGGTATTCTGTTATAGTAGCACAATACACACTAAGATATACCATGTACTTTTTCTTCAATGTACCCATCATATTTGTGATTGTATGTTTAGGTGATTCTTTGATTAATGTAAGCTCCATGACAGCAGGAATCATGTCTATTTTGCTCACTGTTACTTCCCCAGCACCCAGCACATGGCCTGGCAAAAAATAAGTACTTCATAACTATTTTGAGTAAATGAACAAATGAATGAACTAATGAATAAGCACATGAAAGAATAAATTGATGGATGAATGGATGAGGAAGGAGGACTAGGGTAATAATTAATAATAATGGGGGTTCCAAGATGCCTGAATAGGAACAGCTCCAGTCTACAGCTCCAAGTGTGAGTGACGCAGAAGACGGGTGATTTCTGCATTTCCAACTGAGGTACTGGGTTCATCTCACTGGGGCTTGTCAGACAGTGGGGGCAGGAGAGTGGGTGCAGCTCACTGAGCGTGAGCCAAAGCAGGGCGAGGCATCACCTCACCCGGGAAGTGCAAGGGGTCAGGGAATTCCCTTTCCTAGCCAAGGGAAGAGGTAATGGATGGCACCTGAAAAATCGGGTCACTCCCACCCTAATACTGCACTTTTCCAACAGTCTTAGCAAACGGCACACCAGGAGATAATATCCTGCACCTGGCTCAGAGGGTCCTACGCCCACGGAGCCTCACTCATTGCTAGCACAGCAGTCTTGAGATTGAACTGCAAGGCCCCAGCGAGGCTGGGGGAGGGGCGCCTGCCTTTGCTGAGGCTTGAGTAGGTAAACAAAGTGGCCAGGAAGCTCGAACTGGGTGGAGCCCACTGCAGCTCAAGGAGGCCTGCCTGCCTCTGTAGACTCCACCTCTTGGGGCAGGGCATAGCCGAACAAAAGGAAGCAGAAACCTCTGCAGACTTAAATGTCACTGTCTGACAGCTTTGAAGAGAGTAGTGGTTCACCCAGCACGGAGTTTGAGATCTGATAATGGATAGACTGCCTCCTCAAGTGGGTCCCTGACCCCTGAGTAGCCTAACTGGGAGGCACCCCTCAGTAGGGGCAGACTGACACCTCGCACAGCCAGGTACCCCTCTGAGATGAAGCTTCCAGAGGAACGATCAGGCAGCAACATTTGCTGTTCAGCAATATTCGCTGTTCTGCAGCCTCTGCTGCTGATACCCAGGCAAACAGGGTCTGGAGTGGACCTCCAGCAAACTCCAACAGACCTGCAGCTGAGGGTCCTGTCTGTTAGAAGGAAAACTAACAAACAGTAAGGACATCCACACCAGAACCCCATCTGTATGTCACCATCATCAAAGACCAAAGGTAGATAAAACCACAAAGATGGGGAAAAAACAGAGCAGAAAAGCTGAAAATTCTAAAAATCAGAGTGCCCCTCCCCCTCCAAAGGAACGCAGCTCCTCGCCAGCAATGAAAGAAAGCTGGACAGAGAATGACTTTGACGAATTGAGAGAAGGCTTCAGACAATTGAACTTCTCCTAGCTAAAGGAAGAAGTTCGAAACCATTGAAAATAAGCTAAAAACCTTGAAAAAAGATTAGACGAATGGCTAACTAGAATAAACAGTGTGGAGAAGTCCTTAAATGACCTGACGGAGCTGAAAACCATGGCACAAGAACTACATGACAAATGCACAAGCTTCAGTGGCTGATTCAGTCAACTGGAAGAAAGGGTATCAGTGATTGAAGATCAAATGAATGAAATGAAGTGAGAAGAGAAATTTAGAGAAAAAAGAGTAAAAAGAAACGAAAAAAATCTCCAAGAAATATGGGACTATGTGAAAAGACCAAATCTATGTCTGATTGGTGTACCTGAAAGTGACAGGGAGAATGGAACCAAGTTGGAAAACACTCTGCAGGATATTATCCAGGAGAACTTCCCCAACCTAGCAAGGCAGGCCAATATTCAAATTCAGGAAATACAGAGAATACCACAAAGATACTCCTCTAGAAGAGCAACTCCAAGACACATAATTGTCAGATTCACCAAAGTTGAAATGAAGGAAAAAATGTTAACGGCAGCCAGAGAGAAAGATCGGGTTAGCCACAAAGGGAAGACCATCAGACTAACAGCGGATCTCTTGGCAGAAACTCTACAAGCCAGAAGAGAGTGGGTGCCAATATTCAACATTCTTAAAGAAAAGAATGTTCAACCCAGAATTTCATATCCAGGCAAACTAAGCTACATAAGTGAAGGAGAAATAAAATCCATTACAGACAAGTAAATGCTGAGAGATTTTTCCACCACCAGGCCTGCCCTACAAGAGCTCCTGAAGGAAGCACTAAACATGGAAAGGAACAACTGGTACAAGCCACTGCAAAAACATGCCAAATTGTAAAGACCATCGATGCTAGGAAGAAACTGCATCAACTAGTGAGCAAAATAACCAGCTAATATCATAATGACAGGATCAAATTCACACATAACAATATTAACCTTAAATGTAAATGAGCTAAATGCTCCAATTAAAAGACACAGACTGCAAATTGGATAAAGAGTCAAGACCCATCAGTGTACTGTATTCAGGAGACCCATCTCAGGTGCAGAGATACACATAGGCTCAAAATAAAGGGATGGAGGAAGATCTACCAAGCAAATGGAAAACAAAAAAGGCAGGTGTTGCAATCCCAGTCTCTAATAAAACAGACTTTAAACTAACAAAGATCAAAAGAGAAAAAGAAGGCCATTACGTAATGGCAACAGGATCAATTCAACAAGAAGAGCTAACTATCCTAAATATATTTGCACCCAATACAGAAGCACCCAGATTCATAAAGCAAGTCCTTAGAGACCTGCAGAGAGAGACCCCCACGCAATAATAATGGGAGACTTTAACACCCGCCTGTCAACATTAGACAGATCAATGAGACAGAATGTTAACAAGGATACCCAGGAATTGAACTCAGCTCTGCACCAAGCAGACCTAATAGACATCTACAGAACTCTCCACCCCAAATCAACAGAATATACATTCTTCTCAGCACTACATTGAACTTATTCCAAAATTGACCACATAGTTGGAAGTAAAGCACTCCTCAGCAAATGTAAAAGAACAGAAATTATAACAAACTGTCTCTCAGACCACAGTGCAATCAAACTAGAACTCAGGATTAAGAAACTCACTCAAAACTGCTCAACTACATGGAAACTGAACAACCTGCTCCTGAATGACTACTGGGTACATAACAAAATGAAGGCAGAAATAAAGATGTTCTTTGAAACCAATGAGAACAAAGTCACAACATACCAGAATCTCTGGGACACATTTAAAGCAGTGTGCCGAGGGAAATTTATAGCACTAAATGCCCACAAGAGAAAGCAGAAAAGATCTAAAATTGACACGGTAACATCACAATTAAAAGAACTAGAGAAGCGAGAGCAAACACATTCAAAAGCTAGCAGAAGGCAAGAAATAACTAAGATCAGAGCAGAACTGAAGGAGATAGAGACACTAAAAACCCTTCAAAAAATTAATGAATCCAGGCGCTGGTTTTTTGAAAAAATTAACAAAATCGATAGACTGCTAGCAAGACTAATAAAGAAGAAAAGAGAGAAGAATCAAATAGACGCAACAAAAATTGATAAAGGGGATATCACCACCAATCCCACACAAATACAAACTACCATCAGACAATACTATAAACACCTCTATGCAAATAAACTAGAAAATCTAGAAGAAATGGATAAATTCCTGGACACATACACACTCCCAAGACTAAACCAGGAAGAAGTTGAATCTCTGAATAGACCAATAACAGTCTCTGAAATTGAGGTAATAATTAATAGCCTACCAACCAAAAAAAGTCCAGGATCAGACGGATTCACAGCCGAATTCTACCAGAAGTACAAGGAGGAACTGGTACCATTCCTTCTGAAACTATTCCAATCAATAGAAAAAGAGGGAATTCTCCCTAACTCATTTTACGAGGTCAGCATCATCCTGATACCAAAGCCTGGCAGAGACACAACAACAAAAAAAAAGAATTTTAGACCAATACCCCTGATGTGTAACATCAATGCAAAAATCCTCAATAAAATACTGGCAAACTGAATCCAGCAGCACATCAAAAAGCTTATCCACCATGATCAAGTGGGCTTCATCCCTGGGATGCAAGGCTGGTTCAAAATATGCAAATCAATAAACGTAATCCAGCATATAAACAGAACCAAAGACAAAAACCACATGATTATCTCAATAGATGCAGAAAAGGCCTTCAACAAAATTCAACAGCCTTCCATGCTAAAAACTCTCAATAAATTAGGTATTGATGGGACGAATCTCAAAATAATAAGAGCTATTTATGACAATCCCATAGCCAATATCATACTGAATGGGCAAAAACTGGAAGCATTCCCTTTGAAAACTGGCACAAGACAGGGATGCCCTGTCTCACCACTCCTATTCAACATAGTGTTGGAAGTTCTGCCTAGGGCAATCAGGCAGGAGAAAGAAATAAAGGGTATTCAATTAGGAAAAGAGGAGGTCAAATTGTCCCTGTTTGCAGATGACATGATTGTATATTTAGAAAACCCCATTGTCTCAGCCCAAAATCTCCTTAAGCCGATAAGCAACTTCAGCAAAGTTTCAGGATACAAAATCAATGTGCAAAAACCACAAGCATTCTTAGACACCAATAACAGACAAGCAGAGAGCCAAATCATCAGTGATCTCCTATTCACAATTGCTTCAAAAAGAATAAAATACCTAGGAATCCAACTTACAAGGGATGTGAAGGACCTCTTCAAGGAGAACTACAAACCACTCCTCAATGAAATAAAAAAAGACACAAACAAATGGAAGAACATTCCATGCTCATGGATGGGAAGAATCAATATCATGAAAATGGCCATACTGCCCAAGGTAATTTATAGATTCAATGCCATTTCCATCATGCTACCAATGACTTTCTTCACAAAATTAGAAAAACTACTTTAAAGTTCATATGGAACCAAAAAAGAGCCCACATTGCCAACTCAATCCTAAGCCAAAAGAACAAAGCTGGAGGCATCACACTACCTGACTTCAAACTATACTACAAGGCTACAGTAACCAAAACAGCATGGTACTGGTACCAAAACAGATATATAGGCCAGTGGAACAGAACAGAGCCCTCAGAAATAATACCACACATCTACAGCCATCTGATCTTTGACAAACCTGACAAAAACAAGAAATGGGGAAAGATTCCCTATTTACTAAATGGTGCTGGGAAAACTGGCTAGCCATATGTAGAAAGCTGAAACTGGATCCCTTCATTACACCTTAGACAAAAATTAATTCAAGATGGACTAAAGACTTAAACAGTAGACCTAAAACCATAAAAACCCTAGAAGAAAACTTAGGCAATACGATTCAGGACATAGACATGGGCAAGGACTTCAGTCTAAAACACCAAAAGCAATGGCAACAAAAGCCAAAATTGACAAATGAGATCTAATTAAACTAAAGAGCTTCTGCACAGCAAAAGAAACTACCATCAGAGTGAACAGGAAACCTACAGAATGGGAGAAAATTTTTGCAATCTACTCATCTGACAAAGGGCTAATATCCAGAATCTACAAAGAACTCAAACAAATTTAAAAGAAAAAAACAACCCCATCAAAAAGTGGGTGAAGGATATGAAAGACACTTCTCAAAAGTAGACATTTATGCAGCCAACAGACACATGAAAAAATGCTCATCGTCACTGGCCATCAGAGAAATGCAAATCAAAACCACAATGAGATACCATCTCACACCAGTTAGAATGGCGATCATTAAAAAGTCAGGAAACCACAGGTGCTGGAGAGGATGTGGAGAAATAGGAACACTTTTACACTGTTGGTGGGACTGTAAACTAGTTCAACCATTGTGGAAGTCAGTGTGGCAATTCCTCAAGGATCTAGAACTAGAAATACCATTTGACCCAGCCATCCCATTACTGGGTATATACCCAAAGGATTATAAATCATGCTGCTATAAAGACAAGTATGTTTATTGTGGCACTATTCACAATAGCAAAGACTTGGAACCAACCCAAATATCCATCAATGATAGACTGGATTAAGAAAATGTGGCACATATACACCATGGAATACTATGCAGCCATAAAAAAGGATGAGTTCATGTCCTTTGTAGGGACATGGATGAAGCTGGAAACCATCATTCTCAGCAAACTATCACAAGGACAAAAAACCAAACACCACATGTTCTCACTCAAAGGTGGGAATTGAACAGTGAGAACACTTGGACACAGGAAGAGGAACATCACACTCCAGGGCCTCTCATGGGGTTGGGAGAGGGGGGAGGGATAGCATTAGGAGATATACCTAATGTAAATGACCAGTTAATGGGTGCAGCACATCAACATGGCACATGTATACATGTGTAACAAACCTGCACATTGTGCACATGTACCCTAGAACTTAAAGATTAATAAAAAAAAAGAATAATGGGTTTCAGGCATTGTACATTTTCTTTTAAATTAAAGGGGAGGGAACATTTATATTGCTCTGCATGTGTGACTGAAATTAAGCTACATATTGTAGATTTGATTTAAAATCAGATGATCCTGATTCTAATGCCCATGGCCTATTAACTCTACTCCGTGGCCTTCTACAAACCAGACCATAAGTTGGAAACAAAGTAAACTAAGAAATGCAGAAGAATCAATTATTTCTTCAAAGATATTTATTATCTATGGGGGCAATGAACATCAGTTTATATAACAGACACTTAGGTATAACTTGCTGTGTGCCAGGCATGGTTCTAATGCTTTACAAATATTAACTAATTGCAGTGAGCTGTGTTCTAGTGACTGCACTCCAGCCTGGGTGACGAAGCAAGACAGTGTCTCAAACAAACAAACAAAACAAAACAAAACAAATATATATGTATTATATATTATATATGGTATATATAATATATACCCTATATATGGTATATTATATAATATATAATATATAATATATATAATATATACCATATATAATATACGGTATCTATATAATATATACCATATATTATATATGGTATCTATATAATATATAACATATAATATACGGTATATATAATATATAACATATAATATATGGTATATATAATATATTATATATCATATATGGTATATATGATATATAATATATGTCATATACGGTATATATAATATATGTCATATACGGTATATATAATATATGTCATATATGGTATATATAATATATGTCATATACGGTATATATAATATATGTCATATATGGTATATATAATATATGGTATATATAATATATATGATATATTATATATGATATATTATATATGGCATATATAATATATATTTTATATATATAAAATATATATCTATATTTTCATATAGTACAACCCTATGAAATGGCTTTTTTTTTTTTTTGAGATGGAGTCTCTGTCACCTAGGCTCCTAGTCTGGAGTGCAGTGGCACAATCACAGCTCACTGTGACCTCTGCCTCCTGGGCTCAAGCAATCCTCCTTCCTCAGCCTTGTGAGTAGCATGCCACCACAACTAACTAATTTTTGTATTTTTGGCAGACAGGTCTTCACTACATCACTAAAGCCAGTCTTGAACTCCTGAGCTCAAGCCATCTGTCCACCTTGGCTTCCCAAAGTGCTAGGAATACAGGCGTGAGCTAGCCGCACTGGGCCCTATGAAATAGCTTCTATTCAAAGATGTCTCTTGGAGACAAAGAGATCAAGTAACTTGCCAAAAGCTATACACATAAACAGTTGTAAAATCAAGATTTGAACCCATGTATGTGGCTCCAGAGCCCAGATGCTTAATTACCACTGTATGTAATTAAAAAAATCACTAGAGCTTAACTAAAGCCTCAAAAGATTTTTTTTTCTCTTTCACAAATTCACAAATAAGGAACGGAGTTCAAGTTTTGTTCAAAACGGAGTAGGCACCTTCCACTCTGTCTCTCCCACTCAACAAAACTAAAAACCCTGAACAAAATGCTCAGAGCAGCTAGTACTCTGAAAATTAAATGGCAGCAGGCAGGTTAGGGCAGAAAACCAGACTCTGAGTACCACTAGGTTAGTGATGAGTTCCCCATATTTCCTCCCTGTAGTACCTCCTGACCCAGAGTCAAAGGCATCCGGAGATCGAGAACTGCGTATGAAAAGCAAATGGGAAGGATTCCAAAAAAATCTCTTTTTCTCGTCCAAGGAGTGGAAAAGAGGAGGTCCTTTGGATAAGAAATAGTGAGGAAAATGCCATTTGTTTTTTATTTGTTTTTTTTTTTAATTTTATTTCAGCCCAGCCACCAGGGCAATTAGACAGTGGTGGTGGTGGTGGTGGCAACAGAAGCTGGACAAGTGCCTGAAACTCAGTTGGAAGGGAGCACTTCTTTCAGACTAGAGAGGCTGATACCAAGGGCGTAAGGCTAATTGGCCCTGCTCTTTTTCTCTATACTATCCTGCACTTAGCCCCAGAAGCAGACATATTGTGGGAAGAGAATGGCAGAGAGAATAAATTAAGTCACAGCTTTTAAGTCCAAAAACCAGGAAAGAGGATTCCTGTGGCCCAGTTAGTATTTGGGAGATCACAGAAAGTAGACTTGAGAGAACAGTACCAAAACATTTTGTATAAACTCCTGTGCTTACCCTGAGCTATGCATACCTGAATCTGATCTCACACAACATACCAAAGGCTTTAAGAACTGAACTGAATGGTAGACCACTGTTACTTCCTCAAACTAGCACCGCATGGCATTTGCATGGGGTGGGTAAAAATGGCACTGCAAAGGCTTTGAAATCTGGACTAACAAACATTGAAACAAGAGCTCAGAGGAGGCACGTAGAAACGTGTATCCTAAACAAAACCTAGTTGGATGCTTGCTAAAACAAACAAATAAATAAATAGCATCCTTCATACAATTTAATAAAAGCAACAGTGACTAAGATAACATTCAAAAAGTCCAGGGTAAAAAGATCAAAAACAATCTCAACATTTGAAAAGAAAAAAGACAAAGCACACCAACCTGAAGACAGGACAGATGCTGGGATTTCCAGAATTGGACATGAAAGCATCTCTTTTAAATATGCCCCCAAGGGTAATGGTGAATCATGTTGCCCAGGCTGGTCTGAGGTGAATCATCTTCTAAAAATGAAAAAGATAGAAAATTTCAGTAGATAAAATATAGAAAATATTTTTAAAAGCAAATAGAAATATTAGAGCTAATAAACCACAATAACTGGAATCAAAAGATTTAGTTGATGGGCTTAATAACCAATGAAGATGACAGAAGAAACAGTTGGTGAACTTACAGATAGATCAATAGAAATATTAAATCTAAATAGCAGTGAGAAATGAGATTGGGGGAAGAACAGGTAAACAGATTTACAGAGGTCTATAGAATAATGTCAAAAGGTCTAGTATTCATGTCATCGGAATCCCACAACGAGTTGATAAAGAATGTGGCAAAGAAAAAAAAATTATAAGGCTCACTCCTCAAATTTGGTTAAAAAGATAAAAGAATAGATTCAAGAAGCTCAGCAAACACCAAACGGTGTGAAATTTAAGAAATCCATACTAGATACATCAAAATCAAAATGTCAAAAATTAATAACAAAGAAAACATTTTGAAAGCAGCCAGAGAAACAGGGCATTGCGTACAGAAGAAAAATGATTTGAATGGCTGCAGACTTCTCAGGGAAGCTGGAAGACAGTGGAACAACACATTTAAAGTGCTAAAAACAGAGAATTGTCAACCCAGAATTTGATATTCAGTGATATTTTTAGAAATAAAGGTGAAGTGATGTCATTCTGAGGTGAAGGAAAACTAAGAGAGTTCATCTCCAGAAGACCAGCTCTTTAAGAAATACTAAAGGAAGTTCTTCAGACTGAAAGAAACTGATCCCAGAGGGAAACATAAAAGACCAGGAATAGGGAAAGAACAACAGAAATGGTAAATATATGGGTAAATGGAATAGATATTTTTCCTCTTAAGTTCTTAAAAATAGATATGAAAGTTGAAAGCAAAAATTATATCGTTTATGACATTTTCAGTGTATATACATGTAGCACATATGAAAACTACAAAATAAATGGAATAACATGTTCTTTATGATGGTAAGGTTTATACATCCTACTTGAAGTGGGAAAATATTAATTCTGAGTCATATATAAAAAGTGAAGTGTTCCGTATACTTATGTAACAAACCTGCACGTTCTGCACATGTATCTCATTTTTGTTTTTAAGAAGAAATAAACAAAAAAAGTGCAGTGTTCACATTTTAACCTCTCAAGCAACCACTAAGAAATTATACAAAGAGATTATAAAAACTTAATAGGTAAATTAAAAAAGGCTTACGAAAGATATTTCAATAATCCAAAAAAGGCAAGAAAGGAAAACAGAGAAACAAAAATAGAAGAAATAAACAGAGAATTTTAGTGCTTGTGTTAGAAAATAAGAAAAGTCTCAAGTCAATAGTCTATGCCTCCATCATATGAAATTCAAAAAAGAAGAGCAAAATAAAATCAAAGCAAAAAATAACAGAGATAAAAATGGAAATTAATGAAACTGAAACAAGAAACTAATAGAAAAAAAAGTTGAAGTTCTATAAAATTGATAAATCTCTAATAATATTGGCAAAGAAAAAAGAGAGAAGACATAAATTCCCAAAGTCAGGAATGAAAGATGGATTATCACAACAGAACCATAGACATTAAAAGAATATTAGATAAATACCACAAATAACTCTATGCACATAAATTTGACAATTTAAATGAAATGGACAATTTCTTTTGAAGCCCCAAACTACCTTAACTCACTCAAGAAGAAATAGATAACTTGACTAGTATTCTATCTATTAAAAATTAAATTCCTCATTCACAATTTTCTTAGAAAGAAAAATACAGGTCCAGATTCCTGATAAATTCAGCCAAGCATTTGAAGAAAAATATTTCCAAAGCTAAACAATCTTTTCCAGAAAAAAAAAAGAGGAAGCTCTCAAACTCATTTATGAGGCTAGAATTACTCTCATACTAAAGCCAGACAAAGGCAGCTAAAGAAAACTGCAGACAAATATACATCATGAACATAGCAAAAATCCTTAACAAAATGTTAACAAATCAAATTTAGTAATATAAAAAAAGAATAATACAACATGATCAAACAGGGTTAATCCCAGGAATGTAAGCCTGGTTCAACATATAAAAATAATTTTTAAAAATCCATCATAGACTAAAGAAGAAAAAACACCTAGATATATACATTTGTGCGAAAAAAGCAGAAAGACCAGCATTTATTTAACATGAAAACTCTCATCAAACTGGGAACTAGAAAAAAACTTTATTAATTGATAATGGGCACCCCCCAAAAAAAAGAAAATAGAAAAAAAACACTGATGACCACATAAAAAAGAAAAGCCTGAAAGCTATTTTTCCCCAAGATCGGGAAGAAGCCAAGGATGCCCACTCTCACCACTTCTATTTAACATTATACTGGGAATCCTACCCAATGCAACAAGTTAAGCAAAATACATAAAGGGCACACAAATTGGAGAGAGAGAAATTAAACCATCCCCATTCACAGACATGTTTGTCTATGAAAAATAAAGAGTAGTGAATCCAGAAAAAAAGGTTCTTTGAGAGTTCAGTAAGGATAAAAGGTTAATCTACAAAAATATATCAAATTTCTATGTATTATCAATGAAAAATTAGAAACTGAAATTTGAAAAGTAATGCCATTTAAAATGGTTTCAAAATATGAAATATTTAGGTCTCTATCTAACAAAGCATATACAGACTCTATATACTGAGAATTACAAAATTCTTGTGAAATAAATCAAAGTTCTAGGTAAATGCAGAGACAGATTATATCCATGGTTTAGAACACTCAATATAGTTAAGATATAAATTGTCACCAGACTGATCTATAGATTTGATTCCATTCCAACCAAAACCCTGTCAGGATTTTTTGGCAGATACACATATGCTAATTATAAAATTTATACAGAAAGGCAAAACAATTAAAATAGAATATTTTTTAAAAAATAAATAAAATGAGAGGATTTACACTATTCAATTTTCACACTGCTAAAAAGATAGAGTAATCAAAACAGTGTGGTAATAGGGTAAAGGGATATGCTTATAGGAAAATGGTAAAGAATACAGAGCCTATAAGTAAACTCAGACAAATATGGCCAATTGATTTTAAACAAAGATGGAAAGGCAATTCAGTAGAGGAAAGAGACTTTCCAACAAATACTGTTGGAACAACTGGATATCCAACCAAAAATTAATGTCAATCTAAACCTCACACCTTATACAAAAATGTAACTAAACATGGGTCTAGATTCAAATGAAAAATACATAACTATAAAACTCTTAGAAGAACATAGAGAATCTTTATAGTTGAGGTATTGGTAGAGTTCTTAGACATGATACCAAAAAGCATAATTTGTAAAATAAAATCGTGATATATTAGATTTCTTCAAAACTATGAACTTTTCCTCTGCAAAAGATACTGTTGAGTGACATCATAGAGGTGGGGTCGGGAGCATGAAGAATCAGTTCCTTCACTGAGCAACAAGTAAGATGACATAAGATTACAGAATCAGCTTTTTCACAATTCTGGGATCTAATTTAAAAATTTAGAGGCCACCAGTGATTCACATCTGTAATTTCAGCACTTTGGGAGGCCAAGGCAGGAGGATTGCTTGAGCCCAGGAGTTTGAATCTAGCCTGGGCAGCATAATGCGACCCTATCTGTACTTAAAAAACTAAAAATTAGCCCATCATGGTGGTGGACGCCTGCAGTCCCAGTAACTCAGGAGGCTGAGGTGGGGGGATGGCTTGAGCCCAGGAGGTCAAGGCTGCAGGGAGCCATGATTGTGCCACTGCACTCCAGCCTGGGCAACAGAGTGAGAACATGTCTCAAAAATAAATAAATAAATAAATAAATAAATAAATAAATAAATAAAATTGGAGCAACCAGGGGAGGGTTTCATGGAAAAAAAAAAGTAAACTTAGATTGGAAAGCATTACGGCATTTTGCTTACCAAAACTCATAACTCATAACATTTCATATTAGAAACTCAGAAAATTACGAATAGAAGGGAGCTTCCTTAACAACAAAAGGCACTCATGAAAAACCCATAGTTATCATATTTAATTGTGAAAAACCGAAAGCTTTCCTTATAAGATCAAGAACAGGCAAGAACGTCTAGTCTTACCACTTTGATTCAACATTGCACTGGAAGTTTCAGTGAGGACAACTAGGCAAAGAAGAAATGAACAACGTCCAGATTGACAAGGATGAAGTAACAGTCTCTATTTGCTGATGACATACCACACCAAAAAAAAATCATTAGCACGAATACATGAGTTCAGCAGTTTGCAAAATATCAGATAAATTTACAAAAATTAAGTGTATTCCTATACACCAGCAATGAATTGAAAATAAAATTAGGGAAACTATTTCATTTATAATAGCATTACAATGAATAAAATTATTAGGAATAAACTTCATGAAAGAAGTGCAACACTCATACCTCTAAAACTATGAAGTGTTGTTGAAAGGAATTAAAGAAGATCTAAATAAATGGAAAGACATCCTGTAATCATAGATTGGTGACTTAATATTGTTGTCAACAGTCCCCAAATTGATCTACAAATTCAGTGCAATCCCTATCAAAATCTCAAATGGTTTATTTGCATAAACAGACAAGTTGATTCTAAAATTCATGTGAACATGAAAAGGAGTCAAGAGCCAAAACAATATTGAAAAGGAAGAACAAAGATGTAGGACTCACACTTCCTGATTCAAAAATTTACTATAGGGAGGAGCCAAAATGGCCGAATAGGAACAGGTCCAGTCTACAGCTCCCAGCGCGAGCGACGCAGAAGATGGGTGATTTCTGCATTTCCATCTGAGGTACCGTGTTCATCTCACTGGGGAGTGCCAGACAGTGGGCACAGGTCAGTGGGTGAGTTCACCGTGCACCAGCCAAAGCAGGGGCGAGGCATTGCCTCACTCAGGAAGTGCAAGGGGTCAGGGAGTTCCCTTTCCAGGGGTGACAGACGGCACCTGGAAAATCAGGCCACTCCCACCCGAATACTGTGCTTTTCCGACGGACTTAGGAAACGGTGCCCCAGGAGAGTATAGCCCGCACCTGGCTCAGAGGGTCCTACGCCTACGGAGTCTCACTGATTGCTAGCACAGCAGTCTGAGATCAAACAGCAAGTCGGCAGCGAGGCTGGGGGAGGGGCGCCCGCCATTGCCCAGGCTCGCTTAGGTAAACAAAGCAGCCTGGAAGCTTGAACTGGGTGGAGCCCACCACAGCTCAAGGAGGCCTGCCTGCCTCTGTAGGCTCCACCTCTGGGGGCAGGGCACAGACAAAAAGACAGCAGTAACCTCTGCAGACTTAAATGTCCCTGTCTGACAGCTTTGAGGAGAGCAGTGGTTCTCCCAGCATGCAGCTGGAGATCTGAGAACGGGCTGACTGCCTCCTCAAGTGGGTCCCTGACCCCTGACCCCTGAGCAGCCTAACTGGGAGGCACCCCCCAGCAGGGGCAGACTGACACCTCACACGGCCGGCCAGGTACTCCAACAGACCTGCAGCTGAGGGTCCTGTCTGTTAGAAGGAAAACTAACAGAAAGGACATCCACACCAAAAACCCATCTGTACATCACCATCATCAAAGACCAGAAGTAGATAAAACCACAAAGATGGGGAAAAAACAGAGCAGAAAAACTGGAAACTCTAAAAACCAGAGTACCTCTCCTCCTCCAAAGGAACGCAGTTCCTCACCAGCAACGGAACAAAGCTGGACGGAGAATGACTTTGACGAGCTGAGAGAAGAAGGCTTCAGATGATCAAATTACTCCGAGCTACGGGAGGATATTCAAACCAAAGTCAAAGAAGTTGAAAACTTTGAAAAAAATTTAGAAGAATGTATAACTAGATAACCAATACAGAGAAGTGCTTAAAGGAGCTGATGGAGCTGAAAACCAAGGCTCGAGAACTACGTGAAGAATGCAGAAGCCTCAGGAGCTGATGCAATCAAATAGAAGAAAGGGTATCAGCCCTGGAAGATGAAATGAATGAAATGAAGCGAGAAGGGAAGTTTAGAGAAAAAAGAATAAAAAGAAACGAGCAAAGCCTCCAAGAAATGTGGGACTATGTGAAAAGACCAAATCTACGTCTGATTGGTGTACCTGAAAGTGACGGGGAGAATGGAAACAAGTTGAAAACACTCTGCAGGATATTATCCAGGAGAACTTCCCCAATCTAGCAAGGCAGGCCAACATTCAGATTCAGGAAATACAGAGAACGCCACAAAGATACTCCTCGAGAAGAGCAACTCCAAGAAACATAATTGTCAGATTCACCAAAGTTGAAATGAAGGAAAAAATGTTAAGGGCAGCCAGAGAGAAAGGTCGGGTTACCATCAAAGGGAAGCCCATCAGACTAACAGCGGATCTCTCGGCAGAAACCCTACAAGCCAGAAGAGAGTGGGGGCCAATATTCAACATTCTTAAAGAAAAGAATTTTCAACCCAGAATTTCATATCGTGCCAAACTAAGCTTCATAAGTGAAGGAGAAATAAAATACTTTACAGACAAGCAAATGCTGAGAGATTTTGTCACCACCAGGCCTGCCCTAAAAGAGCTCCTGAAGGAAGCACTAAACATGGAAAGGAACAACCGGTACCAGCCACTGCAAAATAATACCGAAATGTAAAGACCATCGAGACTAGGAAGAGACTGCATCAACTAACGAGCAAAATAACCAGCTAACATCATAATGACAGCATCAAATTCACACATAACAATATTAACTTTAAATGTAAATGGACTAAATGCTCCAATTAAAAGACACAGACTGGCAAATTGGATAAAGACTCAAGACCCATCAGTGTGCTGTATTCAGGAAATCCATCTCACGTGCAGAGACACACATAGGCGCAAAATAAAAGGATGGAGGAAGATCTACCAAGCAAATGGAAAACAAAAAAAGGCAGGGGTTGCAATCCTAGTCTCTGATAAAACGGACTTTAAACCAACAAAGATCAAAAGAGACAAAGAAGGCCATTACATAATGGTAAAGGGATTAATTCAACAAGAAGAGCTAACTATCCTAAATATATATGCACCCAATACAGGAGCACCCAGATTCATAAAGCAAGTCCTGAGTGACCTACAAAGAGACTTAGACTCCCACACATTAATAATGGGAGACTTTAACACCCCACTGTCAACATTAGACAGATCAACGAGACAGAAAGTCAACAAGGATACCCAGGAATTGAACTCAGCTCTGCACCAAGCGGACCTAATAGACATCTACAGAACTCTCCACCCCAAATCAACAGAATATACATTTTTTTCAGCACCACACCACACCTATTCCAAAATTGACCATATACTTGGAAGTAAAGCTCTCCTCAATAAATGTAAAAGAACAGAAATTATAACAAACTATCTCTCAGATCACAGTGCAATCAAGCTAGAACTCAGGATTAAGAATCTCACTCAAAACCGCTCAACTACATGGAAACTGAACAATCTGCTCCTGAATGACTACTGGGTACATAACGAAGTGAAGGCAGAAATAAAGATGTTCTTTGAAACCAACGAGAACCAAGACACAACATACAAAAACCTCTGGGATGCATTCAAAGCAGTGTGTAGAGGGAAATTTATAGCACTAAATGCCCACAAGAGAAAGCAGGAAAGATCCAAAATTGACACCCTAACATCAAAATTAAAAGAACTAGAAAAGCAAGAGCAAACACATTCAAAAGCTAGCAGAAGGCAAGAAATAACTAAAATCAGAGCAGAACTGAAGGAAATAGAGACACAAAAAACCCTTCAAAAAATAAATGACTCCAGGAGCTTGTTTTTTGAAAGGATCAACAAAATTGATAGACCGCTAGCAAGATTAATAAAGAAAAAAAGAGAGAAGAATCAAATAGATGCAATAAAAAATGATAAAGGGGATATCACCACTGATCCCACAGAAATACAAACTACCATCAGAGAATATTACAAACACCTCTACGTAAATAAACTAGAAAATCTAGAAGAAATGGATAAATTCCTCAACACATACACCCTCCCAAGACTAAACCAGGAAGAAGTTGAATCTCTGAATAGACCAATAACAGGAGCTGAAATTGTGGCAATAATCAATAGCTTACCAACCAAAAAAAGTCCAGGATCAGATGGGTTCACAGCCGAATTCTACCAGAGGTACAAGGAGGAGCTGGTACCATTCCTTCTGAAACTATTCCAATCAATAGAAAAAGAGAGAATCCTCCCTAACTCATTTTATGAGGCCAGCATCATCCTGATACCAAAGCCTGGCAGAGACACAACAAAAAAAGAGAATTTTAGACCAATATCCTTGATGAACATTGATGCAAAAATCCTCAATAAAATTCTGGCAAACCGAATCCAGCAGCACATCAAAAAGCTTATCCACCATGATCAAGTGGGCTTCATCCCTGGGATGCAAGCCTGGTTCAATATATGCAAATAAATAAATGTAATCCATCATATAAATAGAACCAAAGACAAAAACCACATGATTATCTCAATAGATGCAGAAAAGGCCTTTGACAAAATTCAACAACCCTTCATGCTAAAAACTCTCAATAAATTAGGTATTGATGGGATGTATCTCAAAATAATAAGAGCTATCTATGACAAACCCACAGCCAATATCATACTGAATGGGCAAAAACTGGAAGCATTCCCTTTGAAAACTGACACAAGACAGGGATGCCCTCTCTCACCACTTCTATTCAACATAGTGTTGGAAGTTCTGGCCAGGGCAATTAGGCAGGAGAAGGAAATCAAGGGTATTCAATTAGGAAAAGAGGAAGTCAAATTGTCCCTGTTTGCAGATGACATGATTGTATATCTAGAAAACCCCATTGTCTCAGCCCAAAATCTCCTTAAGCTGATAAGCAACTTCAGCAAAGTCTCAGGATACAAAATCAATGTACAAAAATCACAAGCATTCTTATACATCAATAACAGACAAGCAGAGAGCCAAATCATGAGTGAACTCCCATTCACAATTGCTTCAAAGAGAATAAAATACCTAGGAATCCATCTTATAAGGGATGTGAAGGACCTCTTCAAGGAGAACTACAAACCACTGCTCAAGGAAATAAAAGAGGATACAAACAAATGGAAGAACATTCCATGCTCATGGGTAGGAAGAATCAATATCGTGAAAATGGCTATACTGCCCAAGGTAATTTACAGATTCAATGCCATCCCCATCAAGTTACCAATGACTTTCTTCACAGAATTGGAAAAAACTACTTTAAAGTTCATATGGAACCAAAAAAGAGCCCGCATCGCCAAGTCAATGCTAAGCCAAAAGAACAAAGCTGGAGGCATCACACTACCTGACTTCAAACTATACTACAAGGCTACAGTAACCAAAACAGCATGGTACTGGTACCAAAACAGAGATATAGATCAATGGAACAGAACAGAGCCCTCAGAAATAATGCCACATATCTACAACTATCTGATCTTTGACAAACCTGACAAAAACAAGAAATGGGGAAAGGATTCCCTATTTAATAAATGGTGCTGGGAAAACTGGCTAGCCATAGGTAGAAAGTTGAAACTGGATCCCTTCCTTACACCTTATACAAAAATCAATTCAAGATGGATTAAAGACTTAAATGTTAGACCTAAAACCATAAAAACCCTAGAAGAAAACCTAAGCATTACCATTCAGGACATAGGCATGGGCAAGGACTTCATGTCTAAAACACCAAAAGCAATGGCAACAAAAGCCAAAATTGACAAATGGGATCTAATTAAACTAAAGAGCTTCTGCACAGCAAAGGAAACTACCATCAGAGTGAACAGGCAACCTACAAAATGGGAGAAAATTTTCGCAACCTACTCATCTGACAAAGGGCTAATATCCAGAATCTACAATGAACTCCAACAAATTTACGAGAAAAAAACAAACAACCCCATCAAAAAGTGGGCGAAGGACATGAACAGACACTTCTCAAAAGAAGACATTTATGCAGCCAAAAAACACATGAAAGAATGCTCACCATCACTGGCCATCAGAGAAATGCAAATCAAAACCACAATGAGATACCATCTCACACCAGTTAGAATGGCAATCATTAAAAAGTCAGGAAACAACAGGTGCTGGAGAGGATGTGGAGAAATAGGAACACTTTTACACTGTTGGTGGGACTGTAAACTAGTTCAACCCTTGTGGAAGTCAGTGTGGCGATTCCTCAGGGATCTAGAACTAGAAATTCCATTTGACCCAGCCATCCCATTACTGGGTATATACCCAAAGGATTATAAATCATGCTGCTATAAAGACACATGCACACGTATGTTTATTGCAGCATTATTCACAATAGCAAAGACTTGGAACCAACCCAAATGTCCAACAATGATAGACTGGATTAAGAAAATGTGGCACATATACACCATGGAATACTATGCAGCCATAAAAAATGATGAGTTCATGTCCTTTGTAGGGACATGGATGAAATTGGAAATCATCATTCTCAGTAAACTATCGCAAGAACAAAAAACCAAACACCGCATATTCTCACTCATAGGTGAGAATTGAACAATGAGAACACATGGACACAGGAAGGGGAACATCACACTTCGGGGACTGTTGTGGGGTTGGGGGAGAGGGGAGGGATAGCATTGGGAGATATACCTAATGCTAGATGACGAGTTGGTGGGTGCAGCGCACCAGCATGCCACATGTATACATATGTAACTTACTTGCACGTTGCGCACATGTACCATAGAGTCTAAAGTATAATAATAATAATAATATTAAAGGGAAAAAAATTTACTATAAAGCTAGTGTAATTATGATTTTGTGAGACTTGTATAAGGATAGGCTAAAGATCAATGAAATAGATGAGAGTCCAGAAATAAACCCATAAACTTATGGGCAATGATTTTCGACAAAGGTGCCAAGATAATCCAGTAAGTAGAAAATAGTCTTTTCAACAAATGGTGCTGGAACAACTGCCTAACCACATGCAAAGGAATAAAATTGAATACTTTCCTCATATCAACAAAAATTAGCTCAAAATGGATTATAGACCTAAATGCAAAGGCAAAAACTATAAAACACTTAGAAGAAAATATGAGGACAAATTTTTGTGACATTGGATTAGGCAATGATTTCTTAGATATGACACCAAAAGCACAAGCAACAAAAGAAAAAAAAATAAATTGGACATCATCAAAATTAAAAACTTTATTGTTAAAGGACACCATCAAGACACTGAAAAAAACCTGCAGAATGGAGGAAAATGTTTGCAAATCTTATACCTGATAAGAGATTAGCCTCTAGTATACATAAAAAACCCTTACAACTCAACAATATAAAGACAAGTAACCCAATTTAAAAATTGGCAAAGAATTTAAATAGACGTTTCATCAAAGGAGATATGCAAATAGCCAATAAGCACATGAAAAAAATATTCAACATCATTAGTCATTAGGAAAGTACAAATCAAAGCCACCATGAAACACCACTTCATGCCGTCTAGTACTGTTATAATCAAAAAGATAAACAAGTTTCAGCAAGGATGTGGAGAAATTGGAAGCCTTATACGTTTTTGATGGAAATGTAAAATGGTGCAGCCACTGTAAGAAAGCCCACAGTTATCATACTTAATGGTGAAAGACTGAAAGCTTTGCTTACAAGATCAGGAACAGGCAAGGATGTCTAGTCTTACCACTTGTCACTTCCATTTTGTCAATTCCTCATGAGGGTCAACATAGAGTTTTCATATGACTTAGAAATTCTACAACTAAAGAATTCCATCCAAAAGAATTGAAAAAATATATCCACACAAAGCCTTGTACATGAGTGGTCATAGCAGCATTATTCATAATAGCCAAAAAATGGAAACATCCCAAATGCCCATCAACTGATGAATGAATAAACAAAGTATGTTATATTCATATAATGAAATGTTACCCAGCTAGAAAAGGAAATGAAATATCCATACGTGCTGTGACATGAATGAACATTAAAATTTTAATGCTAAGTGAAAGAAGCCAGTCACAGAAGACCACATACATGTGATTCTATTTATATGGAATATCAGAATAGGCAAATAGGCATAGAAATTGTATCAGTGGTTTCCAGGGGATGCTGGGAAGGGGAGAAGGGGGAATAACCAGTAATGAGTATAGAGTTTCTTTGCGATGTGATGAATGTGCTCTGAAATTAGTGGTGATAGTTGCACAACTTTATGCATATGCTAAAAAAATTCCACTAAGTTGTACACTTCAAAGTGGTGAATTTTATGGTATATGAATTATTTCTCTATTTTTAAAAATGGGCAGAAGCTATGAGATACCATTATATACTTAGAAGAATGGCTAAAAATAAGATGTAACTGGCAACGCCAAGTACTGGTAAGGATGTGGAGCAAATGGAACTCTCATGCATTACTGGTGGGAATGCAACATGATATTGCCACTCTGGAAAACATTCTGATGGTTTCTTACAAAGTTAAATAGAGACTTGTATGACCCAGCCCTTCTACTCTAAGTATTTACCATCCCCCACCCTGCCACACACACACCAAAAAATGAAAGCATATGTCCATGTAAAGGTTGGCCATGTAAACGCTCATAGACAATTTATTTGTAATCACTAAAAGCTAAAAACAATGCAAATGTTTTTTAATTGTCAAATATAAACCTTGGTACATCCATATGATGGCATACCACTCAGCCATAGAAAAGGAATGCTTTATTGATAAATGCAGCAATATGGATGGATTACAATGACATTAATGATGAGTGAAAAAAATCTCAAAACATTAGGTTTATTTTTCTGTTTACATGACATTCTGAAAAAGACAAAGTATGGGGATGGAGAACAGATCAGCAGTTGCCAAAGGTGGATAAAAGATTTGACTACAAAAGAGTATCACAATGGAGCTCTTGGGGCATGATAGAATCCTGGCTGTGGGAGTGGTTACAAGAATCTATGCATATGTTAAAATTCATCAAACTGTACATGCTACATACACACACAGAGAGAGCTTACAAACACAAAAGAGAAGAAATAAAATAAAGGGTACAGAATAAATAATCCGAGACTTCACAAGACGCCAACATATATCCCTTCTTAAGATTTGTAATCTAGATAAAGAGACAAAATTAACAAATTCTAGAGAGCTATCACTAAAAAATACTAATTCCTATCATTTATCAAGCATTCACCCTCTGTCAAGCTCTTTACTGATACCTTCTGTTATCTAATCCTCTCAACATTATTATGAGGTAGATAAATAGTGTCAAAGCCAAGAGTGATCCAACATCCAGCCTACCAAGCATGTAAAGACAGAACAATGGTTTCTATCTCTTTATAGTCTCTGTCAGAAACTGGAGTTCCAGGAACACAGTGGCATGTCATTTGTCACAACTGGTTTGTTGCTTATGAAGATGTAAGGGTGTTTTTTAATGTATATTCCTCATCATGACAACACAACCGTCTCAGCAAGAACTTAAGTGATGATTCATATGTGCTCATCATTTCTTGCTGCCACGTGGGTACCTGACATCAAATGGCTCCTGATCTAAATAGAAATTATTGGCAACTTCTCCCCATGAGGAATGAGAGGTAATTGTCTAGTCTGAAAAATTAGATTGGTGCAATCAGAAAGGTAGTTAAGGCACAGCCAGGACTGCAGAAACTTCCCTATAGAAGAAAAATATTGTCAACATGGTAAAAGCCAGAGATTATAATGTTACTAAACCATGAATATAAACTTTGTGCAGCATCCACAGTCAGTGCTAACTTTCAGCATCATTTAAAAGCAACTGTTTTCTAGAAAACAGAATTTTCAGGTAGAGTAAGAGATCCAGTCCTAACTCAAACTCTGATTTCAAGATGTCATGCCCCGGCTCCAGAACTTCCACCAATGACCCTTTGTTTACCAAGTGAAGAGCCAACAACCCTATCTGGGCTCCAAAACCCTCCCCATCCTGCCTTCTCTTGACCACGTGGTGGAAAACTCAGCTGCCATCTTCCCCAAGTTTTACTTTTTCCAATCTCAACCCCTGGAGCCTGATGGTCTTCTCAGTTTTCCCAGTTATTCCCCACATTTCCTAGGGAAGAACTCTGATTGGCTACCCTTTGGTCAGATAGCCATGCTTAGACCAATCAATTGTGACCAATGAGGACAACACAGCAGTACAATGCTGTGGGAGAAAAGCAGAAAAAGCAAAGCAGTGTTTCCAATCCAAAAAACATCTGTCTTGACCAGCCCTATGACTCTCCCTCCTCTGAATGCTTTGTTAGGATAGCTGACATGTACTGAATACTTACTATATACTAAGCACTTGAGACCATTTTCATTTAATGCTCAGTGAGATAACTGTTATTATGTCCATTTTAAATTGAGAAAATGGAGGCATGTAGAGGTTATATAACTTTCCCCAAATCACAGAGATAACAAGTAATAGAACCAGGGCCTGTGCTTTGACCAAGGTGACTTGTTGCTAATTTTTAGAATATATACTACTGAATCAACTCTGGGCACTAACATACCTTTTAAGGGAATTTATCATTTCACATTTATTCTTATGTTTCCTGCTAGATTGTGGAGGGAAGCTAGGTTTTCTCTCTTTCCCTATACCCCACACCTTAGCCCCAGATATGCCCTGCAATCAAGACCCGAGAGTGCAAGGGCCCCAGGTGAGATATGATCAAGCGCCTGCCAAGGAAGGAACAGATGGGTCTGCTAAATGGTGAAATCAAGTCCCTGCCACATGAATGGCAATAAGCATCCCACATAAAATAATTACTTCCAGTTTGCTTGGCAGGTTGGATGAAGTCCGAGGGAAGGTTAATTTATCTTTCACAGCTTTGAGCCTTCAAGCTGTGGTTTCCCGAGTGAAAAGGATCTCTTTTCAATGATTCTTTGCAAGATCCATTTAGTCATGACAGAACTACCTCCTCCTCAATGAGTCACAGAGTTTATTTGGGGTCCCTTTCCTGGCCAAGGACTATGATGTAGGAATGGGCTATTTGAGTCATATGGAGATTTACATGTATAGCAAAGGTCTATAGTACAGTAGGTAGGATACTAAAATAGCTTCAAGTTCTAGATGCCAGTAGGTAGGATACTAAAATAGCTTCAAGTTCTAGATGCCAATTAGCTCTACCATGTAAAAGCCGTATAAGGATTGTCTCATCTGTGGAATGGGTATAATCATATATGGCTAATCAATTTAGGAATATGAGGAATATTAAATGAGATAAAGATTATTAAATAAAACTTGGAATGATTAAGGGTGCTTAGAAACTTCAAGGAACAGAATCCAGACATAAATGGAGCCTTTTGATCTATGCTGAAATGGCAAAGCTCCTGGTTTTCCCTGCCTATTAATGCTTCTGACTTTCTTTCTCACCTCTGTTTTCTGAGGCCCTCCCTTCCTCCTCTTAGGTCCTAACTGTTAAGGCTTTTGCATTGCAGGATCAGAAGAACCAGTATTTTTGTGTGTCTTTCATTAACCAATTGCTTACTTCCATTGAATGGTAAAGGTCTAATGTTGATAAGAATTTGGTGCCATCATTATGAATATCTGACCCAACTCAATTCAGTCTCTTTTTCACAGAAACTTAGTTTGCTCAGGCAATCCATGGTGGCCAAAGCCAGTTCAAGGATTTCATCTCCAAAATGCCTGATATAATGCCCCAAAGAGACACACACTCATTCCTCGTTCAGTCTTGCTTACTCTGCCTGGGACAGAAACTATTCCCTACTTGTAGCAAAGCAGGTAATTTCACACGCTGGGAAGAGAAACATGTAATGGTAAATGTTTTGAGATTTGTCAGTGATGAAAGACATCCAAAAGTCTTTCTAAAACATAAACAGTCATAATTGCAAAAAGAAAAAAGAAAAAATATCTCAGCTGATTTTAGTTGGAAAATAGTTTTAGCACTTATATTGTAAGACGACGTGTGTTGTTTCAGTAGCCTTACCCCCTTCTGTGAATAACACTTTCTGTGCATAACCTTCACCCATCTGTGCATCCCCACAGCAAATCCACATAGTCTGCTAGATATAGAATTCATGGTCAACGGTTCATTTATTTCAATACTTGAACAATATTGCATCACTTCATTCTAGCTTCCATTGTTTCAAATGAGAAGTTTACTGTTATTTGAATTGGTGTGTCCCTATAAATAATGCCTTGTTTCTGTGGTTACTTTAAAGATTTTTTCTTTGTCTTTACTTTTCAGAAGCTTAATTATGATATGTGTTGTTGTGGACCTGTTTGTACTTATTCTGTTTGGGGTTATCCCAGCTTCTTGAATGTGTAGTTTTATGATTTTTACCAAATTTATACAGTTTTAAGCCATTATTTTTCCTCAAATACTTCTTCAGTACTACTCTCTTTCCTCTCCTTCTGGTACTCCAATGATATAAATGTCCACTTTTTTGTTATTACTCCACAGGCCCTGAGACTTTGTTCATTTTTCTTTCATTCTATTTTCTTTCTGTTGTTTAGATTGGGTAAACTTTATTGATCTATCCTTAAGTTTACAGAGTCTATCCCCTATCATTTCTCTGCAACACCATTAAGCCCATCTAGTGAGCCTTTCATTACCATATTTTTCAGTTCTATAATTTCCATTTTGCCCTTTTTATAACTTCTAATTTCTTTGCTGAGATTTTCTACTTGTTTATTTGTTTCAAGAGAATTCATAATTGCCTGTTAAAGCATTTTTAAGATGGCTGCTCAAAAATCTTTATCAGATAATTCCAGCATCTAATTCATCTTGATATTAATATCTATTGATTGTATTTTCTCCTTCAAGTTGTGATTTTCCTGTTTCTTGGTGTGATGAGTAATTTGTATTATGTCTTGGACATTTTTGATATTATATTATGAGGCTCTAGATTCTTTTTACTCTTCTGTTTTAAGAAGGAAGACCTCTCATGGCAGTGTAGTGCAAGGGCTGGGTGAATGTGTTTCTTCAGCTTTCCCCTAGTTTTCTTCCTTCAACACCACCCCAAAAATGAAGAAATGATTAATACTACCTCACTGCAGACAGATGGGGTAAAAGTTCAGTTTTGTCCTCAACCCACTGACATCTTTCTGGCAAAAATAAGGCTCCAATTCAAATCAACTTATTGCTTTTAAGTTGAAGTGTAAGCTCAGATCCCTGTTGGGCCCCACTGACACAGAGGGGAAGAAGGAGACAGATGGTTGAAGTGCCACTTTGTTGTTACAGCATAAGAATGGAAGCTCTGCTTCTTGCTGGTTACTGGGGAACCGTGAGGAGTGAAATGTCAATTAGCTCCATGGTCTACTATTCCATTCCATCATATTGATGACAATAGGGGGTGAAGACCCATAAGAGGGGAGCAGAAACCAGAGTGCTGACTGGCCCTGCCTCACACTGCTTCATTCAGTCTTCTTGTGGGTGTGGGGATTCAGCTCTCCACTGAACCTTATTGACATTGGGAGTTGGGAGAAGTGGAGGTGGGATGCTGACTAGCTCCAATACATGCTACCTTATTCAGTCTCATTGATGCTGGGTGTGGGTAGAGATTCAGCTTACCACTGGACCAGGTCAAACACTGTAATTTGACCCCCAGTGGTTTATTTAAGAAGGGACCTAAATTAGTCGAAGAGAACTCATTATTGGGATTTTGTGGGAACAATTGGGAAATATAGGGTTGTTAAGAAGTCCTCCCTCTTTCTGCTGCACTTGAACCTATGAAGACATCACCTGGTGACTGATGAGACTATAGACTCATTTGGCTGCTTTATGTAGCAAACACAGAGGTTAGGAACATAGATTTGCTTTCAAAGTCTAGCTCAATTATGAGACTGTGGGCACAATATACTACTGAATAAAGTGGAGATAGTGAGGGTACATGTCTTACAGTATTATTTCAAGTATTTGATAAAGTAATATATGTACAGCAGTTCCACCAATGCTTGGCATGTCTTGAATTCTCACCAAATGGAGGTCATGATGAATAATTGACCATGTTGTTAATAGCAGGCCCATGTCTTCCATTTTCTTTTTTCTCTCATAGGACTGAGTTCATGGTAAGTGCTTAATAAATATACCAGCATGAACCAATGCATCAGAAAGCACCAGTTTAAACCCAGCCAATTCAATTTCCTGTCCCACTGTAATACTTGTTTTAATGTAAAGATTAGAGCTGGGTGAAAAATTGCATTCTCATAATCTGCTGTCACACAACATAACATCACTCTGTCTTCCACATTGGTCTCTCCAGAGATTCCTGTATCAAAAGAAATTTCCCATGGGACTGACATGTATTTCTGATCTTTTAGATATCATGGAATTTCTTTTTCTACTATACTAACACCCTATTAATCTATTTTGCAGAGTGTGACAGCTTACTTGGTCCCATTCCTATTTATCCTATCATGCTTTTGTTAACCTAGAGTAGTATTTCTCAACTAGAGGCAATTTTGAATATTTGGCAATGACTGAAAACACTTTTGATTGCCACAACCAGTCAGGCGGGGTAGGAGTTGACACTATTGGGATCTAGCAGCAGGGGCCAAGGATGCAGCTAAACATCCTACAATGCACAAAATGCTTCACATCCCCCAACAAGGAAGTATTTGGTCTAAAATGCCAATAGTGTTGAATGGTGAATCCTTCCATAGGGGCTAAAATCAAGATTATATTTTCAAGACATTCTTGAAGCTAAAGTTCTACTTCTAGTCAATTGAAAAGCAGAAGTGAGATCCACGAGACCACAGTTGTAAAGTTCTCCTACAAACTCATCAACAGAGATGTTTAGTTCTGCCAAAACCATAATTCTATTTCTAGTATTTAGTCCTTAGTTTCTGAGTGTTCAGTGTTAGATAACAGCATCAAGGTTTCTATTGAAAATATTCCACCTTATGTTATTCTTTTTTTACTCGGGTTCTTTGCTCCCAGCTGTGTGCCTTTAATCTTGCTTCTCTGGCCCTCCTAGAAATTCTTAATAACCTATAATAAATCCTTTGCTTCTTAAACTAGTTAGAGTGTATTGTCCGCAATTAAGGACATTAAGTGATACAATAAATTATTATAGACAATCAATCTTCAAGAAATCAAGAATAAGAGATTGATTATAGGAACATGTTGAGTTTGAAGTCAATACAAATCCAGTTAGCATTAGAAGATGAAACTCTTGTAAGGTTTTGGAGGATTAAGTGTCAGCTGCAAGGCACAAGGAATGACAAGACATGAAGTGGGTTGGTGTGGTGGAATAAAGATGATCACAAATTATTTGTCACTCACCCATCTATTCCATCATTCCCTTGAAACTGGGCTATCCCTGTTACTTGACCCAATAAATAGAAATATAACAAGATTAATTCTTTGTAACTTCAAAGGCTAAGCCTTAAGAAATCTATAATACCTGCCTTTACTTCTTGGAGCACTCCTTTTTGGGACCTAGCCACCATGCTATCAGGAATCTCAAGCAACCATGTTGAGACGCTATAGGAAACAGAACCAAGGTATCCTTAGCTGAAAATCTCACCTGAACCCTTAACCAACACCCACTATCAATTCCCAGACATTTTTGTCATTTATCTTAAATATTTCAGCCTCTGTTGACCCTCAGATGATTGTAGCACCAGTGGTCTCCACTAAGCCCAGTCAATACACAAAATTGTGAGAGAAGAACTGGTTACTGTTTTAAACCACTAAGTTTTGGAGCAGTTTGTTACACAGCACTATATAACCAAAATAGCTGACTACTTTTAATTGCACTGGCAATCTCAAAAAATAAAACGACAAGTTCAGTTTTAAATTTGCTATTCAAGGCACAGTCAGAAAATCAGAAGGTTTCTATGACTAGCCTAAAATAATGTGGGTACAAAAATAAGATGCTAATTCTAATCCTGTGGGTTGCTCAAAATTTCACATAGATTGAATAAACAGCCTCACTGGATGACTTGAATACAGGCTAGATAATTGTTTGAGAAATAATAGGATGTTGAGAACAAGAATCATGACATTTGGGGAAGATCTGAATAATTCTGAGAACCTCTAACCTTCCAAATCTGACCATTTATTGTAAACAGAAGCAGCCCCTCTTTCCCTGTCTGACGAAGCTGGCCCTGCCTCCTAGAATAACCAATACAGATGTATTATAAGATATTTACTCCCGCAAGAATATCAATTATAATTTTGCATCATATAAGATATTTACTCTCACAAGAATGTCAATTATAATTTTGCTTCAGTGTACTACCTCTCATAGGATCCAGACTAAAACTAGAGTCAGATCTCAACATGCCCTGAGGCATCAGTTGTAGAATAAAACCAGGAAAAAAAAAAAAAAGAGATGCACTAAAAGAACTGAAAGCTTATGCTAAATTAGGTCAGAAAAAAACTGGAAAATATATGTGATAAGATCATACATCACAGAGGAAATAACATAATTCTGAATAAGGCTGAGTTTCATGCTATTAGTTTATTTACCAGAGATTCTAAAGTCAATGGGCTCACTCAAGCAGATGAGGGTGGTTCCAAATAGCTGATAGAAATCTTGACTCAGTGGTGGCCTATTATAAATAAAGTTGATGGTCATGTAATTCACTGGTATAATGTAGAAGGAAGACTCCAAAGATAGAGATAAAGGAATGTTTGAGCAAATTTATTATATTTCATTCACTCGCCCACTTTTGAGAGGGTTCAAAAACATTCTGTTTAGCAAAGCATTGAGAAACACACTGATGAAAGGAGTGGCAGGACTCTTAAGAAGCACTTTAGTGGCTGCACTCTGTAAGCTAAATGTGAAAATTCAAGATGCTGCCATTGAAATGGACTTTCTGATTCAGAACAAGCAGAAGAAAAATGGGCATGACTACAATAATAGTCACTGTCTTCATCTATTTTGTGTCACTGTAACAGAATACACGAGACTGGGTTACTTATAAACAATAGAAGTTTATTTGGCTTGTGATTCTGGAGGCTGGAAAGTCTAAGAGCATGGTGCTGGCATCTGGTCGGGTTTTAATGTTGCATCATCCCACAGTGGAAGGCAGAGGGCAAGAGTGCAAGAGCAAGAGAGCAAGGGGGGGGCCAATCTTAACTTTTACAAGTCCATTCTCATGATAACTAACCTACCCCCAATCATGACATTAATTCATTCATGAGGTCAGAGTCCTCATGTCCTAATTGCTACTTATCAAGTTTCACCTCCCAACACTGTAGCTTTGGGGATTAAGTGTCCAACACATGAACTTTTGGGGACACATTTAAATCATGGCAGGCACTATGACTGAGGAGATGATCAGAATGATTGGATCCATTGAACTCTAGCAATGACCAATTGATCATGGGGTTCTTAAGATAGTTCATTAAGATCCAGCTTGATCTGTATCATTGAAAAATTGCACATCTGGTATTAGAAGCTCAACTTGCATTAGCATGACAGAAGATAAAGGTTATGACCCAACTCTGTGGCCTAACTCTGTTTACAGACCCAGAATCCTTTGAATAAAAGAGAAACCCAGTACACTTGATGAAGAAGCCTACAATTATATCCACAGCTATGTATTGCAAGTCTTACCTCTATTGTTCCCCAAAGGAAACTTTGGCCTCAAACATTATACTATGCAGTGGAAAAAGGAAGATACACAGACCCTTGCAGTGCATAGGACTGAGTTTTTGTGAATTATTATGAATTCCTGAGGACTAATTGTGGACCAAAGGTTGGACTGAAACTGATAAATAGAGTTTAGGCCTGAGCCATCTAACAGTGGGTTCATTGGATACATTAACCCAATTTAGTTATTTTCCCGGTTCCTGAGTTCATAGTAGGAATAATATTCTCAGAATGCCTGCGGAATGAGAGGTTTATCAGAGAAAGACCAAAGGGAAGTTCCTAGAGCTCTCTGCCATATAATAATAGGTAGCCAAAAATAGTTCCAATTCCTACTAGAATGCCAAGATTAGGGCCATCAACAAAATCTTAGAAGATCTACCTTATCATTGTACCATGTACTTTGCCTATTTAATCTGTGTGGAAGATAGATTGATCTGGAATAATTACAGTGGATTATTCTAAACTTAATAAGGTTTTTACTTCAATTATAGCTACTGTTCCAGATGTAGTCTGTATTAGTCAAAGTTCTCCAGAAAACAAAATATATAGGCTATATTGTTAATATTGCATTATAGTACTTAAGTTACTGAATGTGAATAAGTGTAAACATAACTCAAAGACTTTATCTCCTCTTTTGGGGAAGGAGTTCATGTGTTTTCTGTTGCATGCAGGATAGTTGTATCATGTTATGTGGAATTATGACCTTATTATTGCCTATTTGGAGACTAAGTATGATTTAAGGGATGCATATGAGTGCCAAGTTAACAAGAAGTGGACTTCTAAGAGTTAACTTTATATTTCAACTTGACTGGATCATGGAATGCTCAGATATCTGGTTAAACATTATTTCTAGGTGTGTCTGAGAGGATATTTTCACATAACATTAGCATTTGAATTGATAGACTGAGAAGCAGTTTGCCTTCCTAAGCACAGGTGGGCATCATCCAATCTGTTGAAAGCCTAAGCAGAACAAAAAGGCGAATGAAGGGAGAATTTGCTCTGGCTCTTGACTCTGGCTCTGTCACCCTAGTGCTTGACCTGGGGCTTGAATCTTCTCCTGCCCTTGGCACTCATGGTTCTCAGGTCTTCAGACTCAAACTAGAATCTATACCATTGGCTCTCCATCTCTCAGAGCTTCTAGCTACAGCGTCAGCCTTCCTGGGTCACCAGCTTGCAGAGAATAGATTGTGGGACTTACCAGCCTCCATAATCACTGAGGGTAAATGTGAACAAATATATGTGAATATACACACACATGCACACACACAAACACACACACACACTTCTATTGGATCTGTTTCTCCAAAGAACCCTGACAAATACTGATATTGGTACTGAGAAGTGGGGTGGTGCTATAACAAATACCTAAAAATGTGGAGGCAGTTTTGGAACTTGGTATTGGGTAGAGGCTGGAAGAGTTTTGAGATGCATGCAAGAAAAAGCCAATATTGCTGTGAAAGGACTTTTAAAGGCAATTCTGGTGAGGGCTCAGAGAGAAAAGAGTAGAGCTGTAGAGAAAGCTTCCATCTTCATAGATAATACATAAATAATCATATACAGAATGTGGATAGAAATATGAACAGTTAAGGCCATACTTTTGGGATCTTGATAAAAATGAGAAGCACGTTATTGGACAATGGAGAAAAGGAGATCCTTGTTATAAAGTGGCAAAGAGTTTGGGTGAATTGTGTATGTGTTCTAATGTTTTGTGGAAAGCAGAAAGAGATAAAATTGGAAATTTAGCTGAGATTTCTTAGCAAAGTGTTGAAAGAGCAGTCTGACTCCTCCTGACTGTTTATTATAAAATGTGAGAAGAGAGAAATTTCTTGAAGACAGAATTGTTAAACAAAAAGAAACCAGAACTTAAAAATTTGGAAAATTCTCAGCTTGTTCATATAACAAAAAGTAAGAAAGTGTGTTCAGAAAAGAACACCAAGCAGGTGGCTGATTGAACTTTCCATAGGGAGATTAGCATGGATATGAACCACTAACCTAATCAGTCACCTCAACAGGGGCCAGGAATAGAGATGGGGTTATATCAGCAAAGACACTGTTCATTTGAACTAAAGGGGACAGAAAAAGCAGGATGAAATGAAAAAAAAGCTGTCAAAATTCTTAAATTCTACAGGACCAGACCACAGGGATGTTTGGCTGCAAATATTATTCAAGACAAGGGAAGAATAACCTTGAAGGCAATTCAGAGATCATCGAGGCTGCTGCTCTCACCACAGGCCCAAAGTGTACACGCCTTTGGAGAGTACAGATGCCTCCACCTCAATTTCAAAGGTCAAGACCAACACCCAGTAGAGCTGTGTGGGTGGGGCCATCACCTGCATCCCAACAGGTCACACAGAGATGTCCAGAAGCTGTAGAGGTGGGATCACTTGGAACCATGGAGCAGAGCCACAGGCATGTGAGTTCCCACCCAGCAGAGCTGTGGAGGTGGGACTGCTGCCCAGTGGGCCCAGAGGACAGAGTATTTAACCAAAGAAGATTATTCTCACTCCTCAAGATATAATGGAATTTATCTTGCTGAGTTTTAGACCCCCAGCCCATCATCATCCCTTCTTTCTTTCCTATTTTTCCTTTTCAAAATGGGAATGTCTATGTTATGCCTGTTCTACCATTGTATTTGGAAGCACATAACTTGTTTGGTTTTACAGGTTCACAGCTAGGCAAGAATTTTGCCTTAAAATGAATCACACCTCAAGTCTCACCCATAACTGATTTAAATAATATTTAGGGAGAATTTGTACATAAGGCTTTAGAGTCATGGGGCTGTTAAGATACGATGAATGTATTTTGCATGTGAGAAGGACATGAATTTTGGGAGGGTGAAATGTTATGGCCTACATCTTTGTGCCACCTCCCAAATTCATATGTTGAAATTCTAATTCCCAAAAGGATAGTATTCGAAGGTGAAGCCTTTGGGAGGTAATTAGGTTTAGATAGAATCATGAGAGTGGAGCACCCATGAGAAGATTAATGTCCTTATAAGAGAAGAAAGAAATAAGAGCACTTTTTCTTGACCATGTGAGCTGATTGTGCATCATGAGATATGGAGTGAGAAGGCAGCTATCCACAAGCCAGAAAGCAGGCCCTCACCAGACACTGGGTCTGTCAGCACCTTCATCTTGGACTTCCCAGCCTCCAGAACTATGGGAAATAAAGTGTTTGTTGTATAAGTCACCCACTGTATGATATTTTTGTTACAGCAGCCTGAACTCACTAAGACAGAGTCTTTTTAGTGGAATAAATCAATACAGCCCCTGGCACCTATTGTGTAGATATCGATCTGTCTAATGCATTTTGCTCTATCTCAATTAGCAGAAAATACCTGAAGCAATTACTAAGTAACTCGTAAAACTGACAATTTACAAGAAGATTCAGAGCAAGAGAAGGCTCTCTGGCTAGTCCAGCTCAGCCAGTTAAACTTTATGATTCTGCAGATCCAGTGATGTTTGATTTGTGGTGGCTTCAGATGGTATATAAGGCTTGAGTCAAGACAAGTTAGGAGAATCATAGTTGCAGCCCTTAAAGGTTGGTAGCAAAGACAGTCTCTTTTCAAGTTGATGCTCTCCTTTTAGGAAGTTCTTTCTCAAAGCTCCTGAATGTCAAGAAGCCATGCAAACTGAGCTGTCTTCATGAAGTAGGAGTTGTCAGCTCCATCAAGCTATAGTGTCTAGAAGACTGTGCTGCATTCTGTCATCCAGTAAATGTGGTACCTATGGAATTGGACTTGAGGAGATCTTTAAGGCATACATTATTCACAGGAGCCTCACACTCCCAGTATATTCACTCCTGCCCATTGCAGCCTCAAGACTCATGAGAAATCCCTATAATCAGTTGGCTGAAAAGGAAAATCGAGTCTAATCTTTGGTGCAAGAGAGAAATGGATTGCTGTGGCTTGTATCCCCACTAAAGGATGGCCTTGAAAGACAATGGAGAAAGGAAAGTTTTCTTGTAGGTAGAATTTTAAGTAGTCAATCTCATGATGTGACGTCCAGGCTTTCAAAAAGAATAAGATTACAGGATCAATAACAAGCAGGTTTTAATGAAGAAAGGGCATCTCTAAATGGATCCACAATATGAAAGTACTTGTGTCCCATACGAAAGCTCAGCAAAGAGCCCCATTGTGTAGGAGGTTCTCAATAGTCATGTGGTAAATCAAACCCCTGTAGACATCTGTCAGCCTCTTTCCAGACACTCTTGTGAATGGGTTGATGGATAATGTAGCCATGGTGGCAAAGACAGAGGTAATGTACAGGTTCAAGAGCACAAAGTTAGTTTCAGGGATCACCATTACTGAGTGTACCAGGGTCCTAAACACTACATAACTGCCTGAGGACCAGCCTGCTGCCTGGTGGCAATTGATTACTTTAGATCCCTTCCTTTGGGAAGGGACAGACATTTGTCCTCTGGACTAGATACTTATTCTCTATATAAGTTTTGTGTTTTGTTCATAATGTCTCCCACAATCCCAAAAGGCATGCAATCACTCAATGCTTTGTTCATGATCATAGTAGTACACACAATGCTGCCTCCTCATTTTATAGCAAAAGTAATAAAGTATTATCTAATGTTCATAGCGTTTACTTGTCTTTCCCAGTACCTTACCTCCTAGAAGTAGTTGGTCTTGCAGAATGATGGAGTGGCCCATGGAAGTATAGGCTGTTAGAGATGACAATTTCTTGGGAGACTGAATAATTGTCCTAGGTAATATGTGTTCTGAACAAATGACAGACCAATGTATGATGTCATTTCTCTCATAGCCACACTACAAGGCAGCAGGAAACAGTGGGTGGGAGGATGTGTGGTTCCTCTCACTATCACAACTCACAATCTAAAAAAGTATTTCCTTTATATTTACACAATTCTGGACTTTGCTGGCTTACGGGTCTTGATACCTAAGGATGAGACGCTTTCTTCCACAAAGGTAATGGTTGGTCCATTGAATAGAAAGGAGACTTCCTGCTGGCCACTTCATGATCTTCAAAAGAAAAGTGTTGGCTAAGATAATCTTTCCTTATTACAAAGGAAATGCCACATAATGGGAATTAGGGAAAATAAAATGGAACCCAAATGTTTCTAGTGCTGACATTTGTAGAGATAAGTATTAATGGAAAATGGCAGAAACACTAAATTGATCATACTTCCAAGGTTCAAACCCCTAGAAATGAATGACCCTCCCAGAAGACCCCAAGAAGCTGGATGCTGATAGAGGCAGAGGAATATGAAATGGGACATGGAGGAAGGAAGTTTTAAATGCCAGCCAAACCTCATGACCCATCTCAGAAACAAAAGCTGAAGAAGCTATCCACATTTTTCACTTGCCCTGGTATCTAGATATTTATTTATATTAACTATTTTTATTTTTCCCTACTGTTTCATATGGGATATGTAGTTGGTGATTACCTTTACAAATTACACTTTAGCTTGCCAGTATCAAGATAGAATTAAGACTAGAAAGTCTATTACATAACTTGGAAATGGGTGCGATGACTGATAAGAATTTAAGTCTTCCTTTCTTGGAAGTCAGGGTGAGGTTTTTTTGTTCATTCAAGAGGCAGGTTTAATTATATTAAGCAAGAGCATATTATTGATGCTATTCTTATTTTCTGGAAGCTTAAGGGGAATAGGAAGAGTAGGCATGGCTTTGAGTAAAAAACATGATGGAATGAGACAGAAAATGCAGAATAGCTCACTCGTTACTACTGCAAACACCTTCTCACATTCCTTCTTCACAGTAGAAGTCACAAAGCTAAAGATGACATTTCCTTAGCTCTCTTGCAGCTATGGTTCTGCAAGTAGCTTTGCTTCATCAAGTAGATGCATCATTACGAAATTAGAAGGCTGAAACAATATCTCACGTGTCTGAGGACACTTGGCTTTTCTGGCATGGTGTAAGCAAATCTTCCTTCTGTGGTAGTTGTATCAGTGTTTCTCATGTTCACTCCCTAGCTTCATGGGTGTTGAGCTTAAACCAGTAGCAGAGGCAAGGGATCAGCTGGAATAGCCATTTGGTAGGGTAGATAGATTATTTCTCCCTGTATCCATGCCAGGTTTCCTAGCTCTCCCAGACCCAGACCTTAAATAAACTACCTCATACCATGTACTATATCAGAATGGATCTGTTGTATGCAACTAAATCTCAAATATTCAAACAGAAACTACTAACTTAACAATATCTTTCTCTAGAAAGGCTCACTTCCTCTTCTTTCACTCAGTGCCTGCTGTATGCTCTCATAGTTCATCATTTCTCTCACTGTAATATTTTTTATTATTGCTCAACTCTCTCTTACCTCACCCTCTAGAATGGACATATTCTGATGACAGTCCCCTGTAATTTATCCATATTCTGATAAAAGTATATTGTGTTGCCTTTGGGAAACTCCACCCTCCCAATCTCAGCCCAGGTGGTTAGGGCATGTGACCCAAACATGGCCAATCAGCATACTCTATGACCTTGGTTCAGGAGTAAATTGTGATGCAGGGTCAGACCAAGGAGACTATGCTTGGGACTTTATGTTAGAACTATTACAAACATGGCGCTCTTGCACTGGGCTCCCTTGGGTGACAGAACATAAGTCTGGGATATCTTGACATACTAGTATCATTTGAGAAGAAATTGAAAATTAAACCAACAGAAAGCAGAACTTGGTGGTGGAGAAAGAAACATTAATTCTGATGACATTATTTGACCATATTTTGAAAAAAAAAAGTACAAACAAAATGTAAACATCACCTGAAATCCTACCACTCAGAGATAATCTAAGTTAACATGTTTATGACCAGGCTTTCATGTATCTCTAGGTAAAAACATACACATATAGTTTTTCCTAAATGCAATCATATTGTGTATTATTTTTATTATAAATGTTTTTCATTTTATTCTATAATTTAATTTTATTTACATCTTGCTATTCCCTCTTTTTCTCTCCCCATTTTCATTTCTCCATCCCACCTTCCAGCAACAAATGCTGAGGGCCCAGTGTTTTTGTTTCTATATATTTCTTCCTGACCAAACAAATATAAATAACCATTAATATACTTATTAGAATTATATTGTTATTGTTATTTTTCCTGTTATAACAATGGCATTATACTGTATACCTACCTTTGCATGTAGCTTTTCTCCTATAACAATACATTATGGAAATATTTCAGGTTAAATGATACAAATTTAATTCATTACAGGTTCTCCTCAACTTACGATGAGGTTATGTTCCGATAAACCCATTATAAGTTGAAAATATCATAAGTCCAAAATGTACTTAATGCACCTAACCTACTAAACATCATAGCCTATCCTGTCCTACTTTAAACATGCTTAGAAGACTTACATTAATCGATAATTGGGCAAAATCATCTAACACAAAGCCTATTTTATAATAAGGCATTGAACATCTCATGTAGTTAATTGAATACTACACCAAGAGTGAAAAACAGAATGGTTGTAAAAGTACTTGAGATAGAGTTTCTGCTGAAGGTGTATTGCTTTTGCACCACTGTAAATTTGAAAACTCTTAAGTAGAACCATAGTAAGTCAGGGACTGTCTGTTTGCAAAATATTACCCTCTGTGGATGTACCATGTTTCATTTAGCCCTTCCTCTATCACTTGGTATTTAGTTTATTTCATTTCATTTGTTTCATTCTTTTCTCTCTCTTCCACTGAAAAACATGCTACAATAAAGATATCATTATATCCTGGTGTCTTTTTTTAATCAGCCAAATTCCCAGAAGTGGGATTGCAGGGTCAAAAGATCTGTATGTTTCACTTTAAAGGCATATTGCCAGATTGCTTTCCAAAGGGCTGAAATAATTTCCATCTCCATCAGAAATGTGTGATGCCTCTTTCTCTTTGGCATATCACCAGGTCTGAGTGATAATGCACTTAAAATATTTGCATTGTATTTTAATTAGAAATGTTCTTGATTAGTATTGAGGTTAAGCATCTTTTCATATGCTTATTGACCATTTGGATTTGCTCTTCTCTAAATAAGCTATTCATATACTTTTCTATTGAACTGTCTTTCTTTATTATTAATGTGATGATACACAAGATGCAATCAAAATCAAAAGATATTATTTTAGGAAAATATGAAACATACATATGTATGTGTATATTTGTGTGTATGTGTGTAGGACAGATAAATGGCTAATACTTATGCTAAGAGGGTCTTTGTGATTCTAAACTTTTGCGCTTAGACAATAGAACATGGCATGGAGAAGAATAAAAAAGCTGGTTGATTTGCTCAAAAATCTATAACTGTCGCAACAGCATATTTGAGAATTTGGAACCCCAATGAAAAGCCCAGTGAAGAAGAGAAAGTTCATTCCAAAAATGAGAACAGAATAGGAAATGTGAACTGAAAATGATGAAGAGAAAAGAGGCTGCAGCTTTAAATAATAATGAGCCAAGGCAGGGCTATTCAGGCTCAAAGTCAAGGGCAGAGGTGAATCCTAGTCTGATAAAGGTCACCCACCACCCTTTTATTCTGTGCCTCCTATGCTGTTCACTACTTTTAACCACAGTGGGGGCATCTCATCAACTACACCATGCAGAGGCCCAGGTCTTCACTTGCTTGTTATTCCACAGCAGATCTAAAAGGTAGAGCACCTTTGTGATCTGTACACTTGGCAAGAAGACCAGAGTCACAAAAGTGTTCGCAGTAACTCTCAGAGCCTGCTCCATTCCCTCTATAGCTGCCAAGATTTGCTCATTGCCAGTCTGTCTTCCATTGTTCAAGTTACCATGACAATATACCATTCTTCGATATAAAGATAACCTTACTGATCCCCCCTTCTTCACATGACAGTTTAAATTGGTTTCCTGCATGTAAAATGGGTTGTTGAGGCATAATTAGAGATATTAGATATGGAAGAAACTTAGAAACCAGCCAGCTTAATACATAGCATGTGCACTCACACACTCTTCTGTCCACATCCATGGCAGACATCACCAATTGACCACAGAACCCTCTTCTTTAGAGCCTGAATATAGCTCCAAATTTCTCTTTCATTTGGTGTTCTTTAAAAATGGATCCAACTTTATATGTGAGATGAATGCGATTTGCCTTCCCTGACCAACTTTATCTAGAAGTGGTAAAGGTGAGGATTGAGGGGAAAATGTCTAGTAGCACAAAAGAAGTAACCAGTAGAACCAGGGAGAATGGTATAGGGAGATGTTTGGAAAAGGAAAGAAATTCAACTTACTGAATGTGTTTGTGCCATGTTTATTGAGGTGTTGTGCTTGCAGTTTTGAACATGTTATCTCAAGACAGAAAATAGTTCTACTCTGAGTGTGCTTCATTAGTTACTCTCTTGATCAGTGTCCTTTACAGATATACAAGACAAAGTGCCAAGATCATGGCTCCAGCTGTGGCCAGGGGCCGAATGATGCTAACTAGGACATGAATGCAGTGTGATGAAAGCCACGACCTCATTCCCCTTATCTCTGTGCTCTCATCACCCACTTCCACTTCAGCATTATGACTTTGAGCCTATGCCCAGAAAGAATGGCACTCTCAAAGGAAGCTGCTATGCCTCATCTGGTGATGAGCTCAGCCATGTACAGACTTAATATGTATGAGAGCCAGTTAGCTTGGCCTAGAAAAACTTGCTCTAGAACCACATGTTGTATTAATGGAAAGTACTATACTTTCCACTTTGGCCAATAACTACCCTTTATCACAAAGAGCCAAATAAGAAAATGAGCAGCTCAGTATAACCCATCTGGTCTACCAGACACTATCTAATCGTCTCCCTGACAATAAACATTACCACCATCGCCACTGCTGATACGTGGCAAGATTATGGCATAGATATAAGATTGCCATTGGTGATGACATTAAAGTTATCTAACTAACAGGCACTCTGTTCCTCCACTGTTTCATAGAATTTGATCACCATTTGCCATATGCTCTGCAATATCAGAGAGATATTTGGGGAAGAAATTCAACAGCTTATAAGTAATAAATATGCATGGACTTTGAGGTCAGTCAGACATGGGTGTACATCCTGACTCTGCCACTTAATTATGTGACCTTAAATAAGTAACTTAACTTCTCTGAGTCTCAAGTGCTTCAACTGTAAAATAAAATGTGGATAACAATGAGATAATGAAAGGAAGATATGAGGCATAATTCTTGGCATACAGTAAACTTTTCATGAATGCTTAATATTATTAAATATTTTCATATTAAGAGTAAAAAGTAATGAATGGTAATAATTTCTACGATTGCTACTAGTAATAGTAATAGATATTTTCTTGTCTCCCTCAGCCCCCATAATTACTTACCTTCACCACCCTTGCAACCCATTCATAGCAAACTTTCCCAAATGAGCTTTAATTCATTCCATTTCTCAGAGAAAAGCCATCCTTCCTCCAGCTAGCCATAAGATGTCCTCTGGAGAGTCAAGTTCTATGTCTGCTTCTGGGAAGCTCTCTCTCACCATCTAGGAGATGCCCTTTGTTCCTGGTCTTCTGCACCATGCCCTCTGGCACTTCTTTCAGTCCACATATGCTTATTACATGCCTGTGTTGTGATAAGCATTGCAATCACGCTCTCTGCTATCAAGTGAGATTGCATTTGGGCCTTTGATTTGCTGGTCTCTATTTGCTGTGTTTTTCTGCCTCCCCCACAAATTCACGTGGTTGGACCTTCTCAGTTTTGCAGACGTCAGGTTAAGTGTTGCCTCTGCAGAGCAGCCTTCCTTTATCCTGCTCTTCCAGTAGCATTCCCCACCTCTCCACCAGTTACTCTTCAATCTTCTTACTTTCTTTCTTTCTTTTTTTTTAATAACTTTTTAGTTATTTACTTTTTAGAGACAGGGTCTGGCTCTGTTGCTCAGGCTGGAGTGCAGTGGCATAATCATAGCCCACTGCAGCCTTGAACTTCTTGGTTCGAGTGATCCTCCTACCTCAGCAACTCAAAGTGCTGGCATTACAGGCTTGAGGCACCGCGCCCAGCTCAATCTGCTTTTCTCATTTGTTTTCATTTTTCCACATTTCTTTCCTGTTGGAAGGTAAACTTCATTAGAATAAGAATCTTGTGGACCGGGTGCCGTGGCTCAAGCCTGTAATCCCAGCACTTTGGGAGGCCAAGGCGGGTGGATCATGAGGTCAGGAGTTCGAGACCAGCCCGGTCAATATGGTGAAACCCCGTCTCTACTAAAAATACAAAAATCAGCTGGGCATGGTGGCACATGCCTGTAGTCCCAGCTACTTGGGAGGCTGAGGCAGAAGAATTGCTTTAACCCAGGAAGCGGAGGTAGCAGTGAGCCATGATCGCGTCACTGCATTCCAGCCTGGGCCACAGAGCGAGACTCCATCTCAAAAAAAAAAAAAACAGAATCTTGTCTATCTTGTTCATTGCTGTACCTGTACCCCCAGCATGTAGAACATTACCTAACATATGTAATGAGCTCAATAAATAGCTGCTGGGTAAATAAATAATTTTTGCTTTTTCCTGAAATATTAGAAGCTTCAGGACAATACCATCTAGAACAGGTATTACTTTTGTAGTCAGTTTACCGTGCTTGAGACAGTATTACTCAACAGTTGAATAAAATAGCTGGCAATAACTAAATTCAATGGGAAGTACTGTTAGGATACGAATCCTTGGCATATTCTCACTAGACTATAAGCTCCTTGGGGGTAAAAGTCAACTCTTTTTCATTGCTGTGCTTCCTGTAGTGCCCAGCAAGCATCATTAAATGCACTTTTATAATAAGAGCTTAGCTATGTCAAATGGAATTGAACAGAATAGCACAAGCATCTGCAGAAATGTTCAAACACCCCCAAGAGGCAACAATAAAACTGCAAACTCATACCCGCTTCCTCTGCAGCATTGGCTCGGATCTTAGAAAAGCACTGTCTATAATTAGGATTTTGTTCTTTTTATATCCGCAGTATAAGAAAGGAGCTCTTACTTTCTGGGTGGCTGGAAAAACAGAAAATAAACCACCATGTGAAACAAAAATGATGATGCTCGAATTATTTCCACTTTATTACCAGATCCCTGATTAAATGTGCCTGTCTGCGTTTTCTTATTCTTCAATAGACTCTATGTCTAATCTAAGCCTTCTCATACCTGACCAAATATATCTTTTTCCACTGGAAATTTAGGCTGATAACAAAGATAAGATAGGTTAGTGTCTAGGAAGCATCTTGCAGTTGCTGGGGCTAATGACCTTCTCATTAACTCATAACTCATAATAAGGAGGAAGGTGGTGGCTTCTATTTATTAAGTGTGTACTATGTGGCCTTTGCCAGTAATATGTTAAGTGAGCCACGTGTATTAAGCATGTAGTATTTTACATATATTAAAAAAGAAAACGCCAAACCCGATACTGGTGAAATCTGAATACTGCCTAATAGTTTGGTTGATGTTATTGTACCAATGTCAGTTTCTGGTATTGATAATGTACTAATTTATCTAATACATTACATGTTAGGAAGCTGGCAGAAAGGTGCAAGAAAACTCTCCCTACTCTTCTTATAACTTTCTATGGATCTAGAATTATTTCAAAATAAAAAGTTTTTTTAAAAAATAAAAAAACAAAAGCAAATCCTGGGATGGACACAAGGAGGTTAAACAGCTTGCCCAGATCACAAAGCTCAAATGTGAAGAGGTGGGTCCATTTGAACCCAGGTTCACCTGGTTGGAGCCCATGGGTTAACTACCATTCACTATTTACAGGCCATGCTCTCAACTTCTCCCCCTTATTTCTCTCAAATAACACAAGCTCCTTAGCTCCATGTTGTTCCTCACCTTGGCTACCAGGAAGCTCAGAGCTAAGTGATACTAAATTACATCATCTATTGACTATTATTGGAATATCAGTTTCATTCCTCTTGGGTCAGTTTCCTTCTAACATCCACCCACCTTGGACTTTCTTAGATTCATTTTTATTTATTATTATTATTATTTTTTGCTTTTGGTAAGTCACAACTCCTTTGAAAAATGATTCCAGATTACAAATAAAGTTAAGGCTCTTTCTCCACAAGCTATAACAATACTCTTACCTTCAAGTTTGTTTCTGAACCTAGAGATCAATTCATACCACTCGGCCAGTATCCCACAGTACCGATCCTAACACTAGAAAGGTAACCAAGGCAAAAGACTAGGTATAAACCGATGGCCTTATGATTGCAAAAGGTGACAGGCCTTTCCTATCTTTATTTTATTTTCTCAAAATTAAATACTTGGCAGAGTTTTCCTTGAGCTAATTAGCATCTCTTCTTAACATTTTAAGTAACTGCTCATTTAGAGCAGTGAATGATTGCTCTGAGATTAGAGTGTAGGGAAAATCTTTCTGTTGGGAATAATCTACTTATGCGGCTGTTTGTTTGAAGCAGAGATAAACAGAGATTTTTTTTTTTCCTTCTCAACATGCCAGGCATAAGAGAACAGGGTGATTAATGAAACTCTGCTTTTCGCCAGTAAATTTCTGACTTCAGATACAAGCTCACAGTTGCTGAGTTTTTTGAGTTAATAATTTTTTTTTAACCCACAGGAAAAAGAAAATGGCACCATGTAGATTCTAGAGCCCATTTAAATCTGTTACATTGTGAACTATTTTTGGTTCTTAAAATGGTTTAGGTAATTTTTCATTGGCTCTACTGGGAATGCCACTTTGTGCTCTGTTATTTATAATCTGCAGAAATTAATTATGCTGCTAATTAACAGCTTGCAAACAAATTATTGCTCAAGGAGGTATTTATTCAGTTATGAAAGCACAACTTCAGGGTTCTATGCAGATCCTTTCTGACAGCTCTTTTATTTCTTGCTTTTGTTTCTGAATTTTTCTGCTTCTAAGATTCAATGAAGTTCTACTTGGAGGGGTGGGGATTAGTCAGGATCTCAGCAGCCAGGAAGTGTGTCAACTACTCTACTGGGAGGAGGAGAAAGGCAAAAGAGTTGCACAGCCTGCCTAGTGTGTACCCTGGGGTCGATAAAGAAATTCCTTATGTGAGTGGTGGTTCCTCTAACAACCACTACAAGGCTTCACACCTCCACTTTTGCATTTCCCAGGCTCACAGGAGAGCTCTGGAGACAATACTGGCATCAGACAAGGGGAAGGTAGAAATGTAAGCATGTGCCACATGGATGACTACACCCCATGCACATGCTTATGGCAGACAGTAACTGATCAGACTCAGCTCCTGACTCTGAATCCTTCTTGACACAGCGTTCCAGGTAGGCATTACCTGCAGTAGGAGGAAAGCACCAGTGAGAGTGAGTGGCTTGATATTTCTAACTCATGCAAACAACTCTCTATCCATAACTAGGCTGTGGGATTGACCAGTGGGACAGGGAAAGTTGTAGATTAAAAAGCTCTTCCTCTCTTGGCAAGATCTCAAAGGGCCAATCAGGACACTGCCCGACTCTAACCGACCCCGCCCTGCCCAAAGAGACACAAAATTATTGAGTCCAGGCAAGAACATAAAGAGCTGGTATTAGTCTGTTCTCACATTGCTATAAACAAAATCTGAGGCTGGGTAGTTTATAAAAAAATAAGTTTAATTGGATCATGGTCCTGCAGGCTGTACAGAAAGCATGATACTGGCATCTACTCAGCTTCTGGGGAGGCCTCAGGAAGCTTACAATCATGGCAGAAGACAAAAAGGGAGCCAGCCCTTCACATGGCCAAAGCAGCAAAGGAGGGGAAGAGGAGGTACTACACACTTTTAAACAACTAGATCTCACGAGAACTCACTATCGCTGATGACTGCACCAAGGAGGATGGTGTTAAACCATGAGAAACCACCTGCCCCCATGATCCCATTACCTCCCATGAGGCCCCACCTCCAACATTGATGATTACAATTCAGCATGAGATTTGGGTGGGACACAGATCTAAACCACATCTGAGCTAGTCCCAGGGGATGGGCAAGTGGAACGGGCCACGAGGAGGCAAGGGGCAAGGAGGCCACAAGAAAAAGTAAAAAGAACTCTGGGCAGGGGTTAGTCTATCTTGTTCTGGGTCCTTGCATGCCATTCAGTGGCTGTGAGACCCTGAGTAAGTTGCTTCCCTATCTGGTCCTTAGTCTTTCTCCCTCTGCCTAATGAGGGAAGTGGGCTCAGGGCCCCTGGGATCCTTCCAGCTCTGCTGTCCAATGTTCCAATGCTGCTGCTGATGTTGGATGCACCTGGAGCCACCCAAGGCCGGGTCTCTTCCAATCAGTAAAATGAAGACGCTAATGAAGATTGTTCTGGCACCTAGGTAAGGGAGCACAGAGCTGGGCTTATGGATCAAACTAAAGAATGTTGAGGACGATAGGAGAAAAGCAGGTGCAAGTGTGAAGGTCGTCATGTTGTCTTTGATGGTTGGCACACATGTGGCAGCATTTACCCCCAAATTCAAAGGAACCAAATGCACCTTGTGGTGCTGGAGACACTTAGTCTCTGAAACTCCCTTCACTTCAGCATCCCTCCAAGCACATCTTGTTCTTTCTAACTAACCAGCCCACCTTTCTTCCAATCTAGAACTCAAGGCCTCACCTGTTCTAAGCAAATGGATTGGCTGCCTTTCAGCATCTGTCTTAAAGCCAAGAAACAAGGACCCACATTCACTTTATCAGAAAAACCCAGAACCTTGGTCACTTGTCGCTGCAGTTAGACGCTTCCATGCTGCCAGGACCAGAATTCTGCCACAAGCCAGACCACATGTCCCTGCAGCGTAAGCCATCCTCTCGCATCTCACAGAACTCAAGGCTGCCAGTCCCTGAGACAGCACCCTCTTCCTGCTTTCAGACCTTAACTCTCCATGTTCAAGGAAACCAGATTTACTCTGGAAGAGTATTCTCTCCAGCTTACAGGTGACAAATTGTCAAGAGTCAAAAACAGTGACATTTTCTGAATTCCAACCAACAGATTTAACAATGTCCATGAATACAGCACATTTTTATCATAAAATTTGCCCCTGTACATTATCTTCCTTGAAGTTCGCAACCAGCCTATGAGCTGAGAATGTTATAATCCCCATTTCAGTGATGACCTTCAGAAAGGTGAAGCAACAGGCTTCAAGTTCCAAAGCTGGGAGGTCACAAAGCTGGGTCTTGACTCCATGACTTGTGAGAGTCAATCCTGTTCTGACCCCACATCATGGGCCCCTCTGATGTGTCGTTGCTCAGTAACTGGCACCGGGAAACTGAGGAGCGAATTTCAGGCCAATGAAGCATCCACGAAACGTCCTTTTTCAGATCCCCTTCCAAGCAGTACCCCCGCTGTCTGGAGGGCCTTCCAGCCTTCCAGGAAGCCAAATGCAGCAAAGCAATGAACATGGACTGGATTTGAACTCTGGCCCTTACCTGATTAACTGCCTGATGTCAGACAAGTTCCTTAAATGCTTTGAGCCACAGTTTTCTTTTCTGGAAAATGGCAACGATAAACTCTTACCATGCACAGAGGAAAATGTACAAAGACGTTGGTCACAGTCTTGTTTACTATAGTAAAAACAGGAAACAATGTAATTATACACCAGTAGGAGACTGAACAAATAGACTGATGTTTAGTCATAAGATGGAATACTCTACCACATTTAAAATGAACAAACTAGATAGATAGGAGAGAGAGAGAGAGAGAGAGAGAGAGAGAGAGAGATGATAGATACAATTAGGTGGATAAATCTAAAAAACCAGGAGCGAATACAGCAAAATGAAAACAATAGGAGGTATATAATATATGACATATATCCCATATTTTAATGTTTATGTATATATCTACTAAAAGAATAAAAATATGATTGTGAATGATATTCAACAACCTACGGATATTGTTTCCTCTGTGGAGGGAAAAAGGTAAAGGCACGTGAGTGGAAATGTTAATGTTTCTGATATAAGCACTACAGGATTGCCTTTAGGTCCGGTTCATGTTTCTAGTAAAGTTTCGGTAATTTGGGGTTTTTCACACTGAATCCTATTTTAGATGTACCGTGTAAGATCAATATTTAAAGGAACCTTTGATAATTTCAGCCCTAGCAAAGAATGCTTCTGTTATGTAATTAGTCAGCCCCTAATTCTGTCTACAGCTTAGACTAATACTTCAAAACTGTTTTCCAAAAGATACTCATTCATTCAATGTATATTTAGTGAAGGCAAACTGTGCCAGTCACTGGGCTAGGAGAGGCATACAGAGATAAATAAAGTAAATATGGATCCTGCACTCTGAGAGCTTACAGTTGGGGAAAAAATTAACAAGTAAACAAATTGTGCAAAATTCTGTGAAAGAAGTGAATATGGTGTTATAATTGTATATATTAAATACACATATATGATTTTAGGTGGATAAATCCCAAAAACTAAGAGTGAATAAGGCAAAATGCAAACAATAAGAGGTGTATAATACAACATATGGTAAAAATCTCATACTTTAACGTGGCAGAGTCTCAGTTATCTATTGTGTATAAGAAACGACCTCAAAATTTAATGTCAAAATAGAAACTTTACTATGTCTCACAATTGTGTAGGTTGACTGGATGGTTCTGCTTTCTGAGGTGTTGGTTGGAGTGTGGAGATGGCTGGAAGGTCCAAAGTGGCCTCACCCATAAGCTGGGCAGTTAGTGCTGGCTGCCAGCTGGGAACTCAACTGGATCTACCAGCCAGGGCCCCAGTTCTTGCCCACAAACGCCATCCTATGAGGCTGCTTGAGCTTCACCAGCATGGTGGTTGGGTTCAAGAAGAAGTGTTCCAAGTAGAAAAAATGGAAGCTTTGTACCTCCTAAGGTCCAGCCCCAAAATGACACTGGGTCACTTTTGCCACATTCTATTTATTAAAATAAGTCATAGACCCATCCCAGATTCAAAGGTACGGAAATTCAGCTCTACCTGTTCATGGAAAGACATGCAAAGACTTGATGGCCACCTTTAGTCTACCACCCAGAGGTAAGGATTGCTTGTACTTAAGAAACACTGGGTACCATATCTTTTTCTTAGATATTAACCATGTTTACAAAATGAAGTTTCTAAGTCCTGAAGTAAAGATCATTATTTTACTTACCTTTATAAAAATGTTTCATTTATTTCAACCTGTATATATTTTTTACTTTTCTAACCCAGTATTTTCCAAAGTTAGTTGACCAAGGTGCTCTTTTTATTCACAGAATGCCTAGAACTAGCATTTTTGCACTCAGTGTGAGAAATGACTGTTTTAAATGAAATAGATTTTTGTAGTTTAGAGTTGCTTAAAGCAGGGTCCAAATGACAGGTATCTTGTGTTCCTTGGAGTAAAAGTTCTTCTGCGTAAGTCAGAAAAATTAATAAACACTGCGACACAGTCTGCACGACAAAGCCCAGACCTGAGACAGGGAGGGGCCTTCAACAAAGAAGGAAGGAAGGGGCTCTGGGTTTTGTCACCTGGTCAGGCCTCCCCGGACTTTCAGCATTTCTCTGTTAATGCCTCTGGCCTAGAAATGACAAACTCTAGAATTCAATTTGCATCTGGAATAAAAATCTACGAGTAAAATGCCATCAACCTGTAATATTACAACCACCTGGACAATTATTAGAGATGAACTGCTGTGAGTCACATGGAAGACCACTGTACCCCTCTTGAACGCAATCCAGCATCCAGCAGACAGGCTGTGATGTTCAGCAGCCTCGGCGGCCATGTTACAATTGAATTACAAGGAGAAAACAGCTCTGTGTTGATTTCATAATTATCATGATCTACTATTATGATCCATCACCAACGGAGCAGTTGGTGAAGCTGCAATAAATCATCGTTATTTATATTGCAACAAATAACATGGAAGTATCATTGAGAATCATAATTCACACTCGCTTCAGATCGTAATTAGCTATATATGACTGTCTAGGTATGTCATGAAAGTAACACAAGAAAAAAAAATTATAACCCGTGCTGTCTTGAAGACTTGGTTTCTCTGAATAAGTTTTTAAGCTTTGCAAGGAGGAGAGCCAAGTTTTGCTATTTCTTTCCCCCAATATCTTTTCTGGGTTTTAGGGGATCACGTCAGAAGTGGGCTGAGTTCTAGGACTCACCTTTAAAATGAACACTGGCCAAGATTATAAGCTCTTAGACTTGACACTATTCTTGTGAAAAACAGCTAGAGAGATTGGGAATATTTATCCTGGTGGAAATATGACTTGCAAGAATGAAATCTTTGGAGGATTGTCCCACAACTGTGCTGCCTCAAGAGGAGTCAAGCTCTGTCTCCACCAGTGTGCAAGTAGGGACCAGACAGGATTATGGCTCCAGACAAAAGCTGGTTAGATAAAACATTTTCACATATTTTTTAGCCACCAAATTCTCAGAATCAGTAACAGTGCTGTGCTGGCCATATTGGAGATTGATGAAAAAGGAAATACTAATAATACTGATCTTGTCTTCACTTAAAATATTACAACAAAATTGTGATATTTTGTTCATCTTTTTGCATGAGTTTTAATGTTTAACAATATTTTGGTAAAGTATTACTTATCTAAATTACTGGTTTTGAGGTGCTCCCTTAGATTTTGCAACCTAGATGAGTGCCACAGGTATGCATGCTAGTCCTACTCTGTTGAATTTTCTCAACAATTCCATAAAGTAGACATGATTATGATCCCTACTCTAGAGATGAGAAATCTGAGGCCCTGGCAGGTTAAGTGACTTGCCTAAGCCATGCTCTGGACAGCCCTGAAACTTGCTAGAGTAAGAACAACTCACAGACTTCTTTTGTCTTCTTTGCTCCTACACTATATTGCTGAATAATGAAGCTGAATTAGAGTGATTTTCAGTCCGAAGGAAGAGACCTAGAGTAACAATGGACCATAAATTAGAGGAAGAGTCTGGCCTTAAGTGCAGCACACTTCGTTATTCACCATAGAGCAGGAACGCTTAACAAAGGGTCTACTACCTTTACAGGGTACAACAACAAACAACTCCCCCAGTGTTATCTAAAAAGGTGTGTGGTGTGTGTGTGTGTGTGTGTGTGTGTGTGTGCGCATGTGTGTGTGTGTGTGTGTTTGTGTGTGTGTGTGTTGGCCAGAGGGGGGTCTATAGGTGTCATCAAATTCTCAAAGTGATCCTTTACTTCCGAAAGTTTAGAATCACAGCTATAAGAATTTGGATAAATTTCACTAAGAAGTCTTACATTAAGTGATCTGGAAACAATCTTCAAATTGTATCTATCACAACCAAGGTGTCTTTAGGAAAGCAACATGCAGTTATTGGAACCAAATATTGTTCCTCTCTACAGGCTTGGTTGGGCATAAGTTATTAACAGTCCCCTAATAAAATAACTTTAGAGATCACCTAGTCTTAAAACCCAATCTTAAATTCATTTTATTTATATGTCAATAAAATGAGACTCAGATAAATGGTGTGACCTGTCCCCTGTCCCAGCTGAGTCATCACAGGGCTGAGTTAAATCTAAAGCTAGGCCCCTGAGCACCCTTCTCCATTCAAGCATCTGGCTTCCACTGGATGAGCATTCCTAGGACCCAGTTAACTCAGGTGTGACTGACCAACAATACTGACATGCTCTAAGGTCTGAGCCACTGGTGCACATAAGCTAATGCTTTATGTACGTTAGCCCCAACTCACCTGGGACTCAAACCCTAAGCCTCCACTTCTTTGCATCTTCTTTCAAATATAGACAATTGTGAAGGTTTTGTGAAGACCTTCTGCACTAAACCAGAGACTCCCTTTAGTTTGGGATTTGGAACCAAGTACGCTGTAATTGGCACCACTCCCCAGAATCTTATGACCGCCCTCTCAGAGGACCCAATTTCTAAAGAATTTCTCTCTGAAGCCAACATGTATAGTGGTGATTATTCTTTAAAAATAAAGAGAATCTGGCTTCAGAGAGTGCACATGAAGCCTGGTCTCAGAAATGGTAAATGATCTCATTTGGAAATAAAATGGATTGATAGCATGGTTTTCCAATAATTAAATTAAGGAACGCAAAAAGAAACAGAGCTGAAGATGTCAGGACTGGACAGATAAGCTTTAATGGGGTCTCAAGCCTCAAGAAAGAAAAACGATTTAACAGACAAAAATCACTAATAAACATTATCAACAATTTGAAAGTGGTGAAGTTCCCACCTGTCGTGTGTTCAAGCTCATTGTGAGCCAAAAACTTCTGGGCACACTGTGGGACACACTGTGGGACACAGAGAGAGAGAAGAAACAGCCACTGTTGGCCAGGTGCAGTGACTCATGCCTGTAATCCAAGCACTTTGGGAGGTCAAGGTGGGTGGATCACCTGAGGTCAGGAGTTCAACACTAGAGTGGCCAATGTGGTGAAACCCTGTCTTTACTAAAAATGCACTGTTGGCTGGCCATGGTGGCGGGCACCTGTAATCCCAGCTACTAGGGAGGCTGAGGCAGGAGAATTGCTTGAATCCAGGAGGCAGAGGTTGCAGAGATCTGAGATCATGCCATTGCACTCCAGCATGGGCAACAGGAGCGAAACTCAGTCTCAAAAAAAGAAATAGTCACTGTCCTTGGGGAGTTTACAATCTAGTTGCATTGTTAAGCATAAAGCATAGCAATCAATCAGTGAATAATGTGACATACTACATAAACATGGTGCCATTATCTTGGAGAAGAGAGCTACCAGTATGAGTTGAAATAGCAATGGGAGGTAAGGCCTCCAATTAAGTAAGCCCTAACTATAATCTGCTAGGAAGGTATTTACTACCTCCCTTCCTGTGCGTGCACCTCTGCACTCTATTACAGTCCGAAGCTGTCTTCCAGTATCAGGTTAATTCAAGATGAACTTGTTGTATCAGTTGGTGCAAAAGCAATTGCAAAACTGAAGTTTTTATATATCCAAAGGCCAGAAAAGGGACAAATGTGTTACAAGGCTACAGGTATTCTGCTGGGTAGGACTGCACGTAGATTAAAATACAGCATTAGGCCTTTTTTTGAGAATTGTCTATTCATGTCCTTTGCTCACTTATTAATGGGATTATTTGTTTTTCTTTTTAATTTTTTTATTTTGTAGACATGGGAGACCCCTATGTTACTCAGGCTGGTCTCTAACTCCTGGGCTCAAGTGATCCTCACACCTTGGCCTCCCGAAGTGCTGGGATTACAGGCATGAGGCACTGTGCCCAGCCTGTTTGATTTTTTTAATTGTTGAGTTATTTGAGTTTCTTGTATAGTCTGGAAATTAGTTTCTGGTCAGATAAACAGTTTGCAAATATTTTCTCCCATTCAATAGGCTGAAATGATAAATATTCAAAGTGCTAGATACCTCAAATACCCTGACTTGATCATTACATGTTATGCATGTAACAAAGTATCACATTTACCCTAGAAATGCATGAAGTATCATGTATCAATTTTTAATGCATACAAAAATATTAGGCAGTCAGAGGTATTTTGAATTTCTTTCTCAGATCTTTGAGATGCTAAAGGAAAATAGAAATTTGGCTGTATACCTGGAATAGAGCATTGTACCAACATATTTCTTTATTTTTTTACTTTTTTATTTTTTGAGACAGTGTCTTTTTCCCATTGCCCAAGCTGGAGGGCAGTGGCATGATCATGGTTCACTGAAGCCTTGACTTCCTGGGCTCAGGCGATCCTCCCACCTCAGCCTCCTGCGTAGCTGGAACTACAGGCCTACACCATCACATCCAGCTATCTTTTTGTTTTTATATTTTTAGTAGAAATGGGGTCTCACCAGCCGGGCACAGTGGCTCATGCCTGTAATCCCAGCACTTTGGGAGGCTGAGGCAGGCAGATCATGAGGTCAGGAGGTCGAGACCATCCTGGCTAACACAATGAAAACCCGTCTCTACTAAAAATACAAAAAAATTAGCTAGGTGTGGTGGCGGGCGCCTGTAGTCCCAGCTACTCGGGAGGCTGAGGCAGGAAAATGGTGTGAATGCAGGAGGTGGAGCTTGCAGTGAGCTGAGATCGCGCCACTGCACTCCAGCCTGGGCGACAAAGTAAGACTCCATCTCAAAAAAAATAAATAAATAAATAAAATAAAATTTAAAAAAAGATATGGGGTCTCACCATGTTGCCCAGTCTGGTCTTGAACTCCTGGGCTCAAGTGAACCTCCCTTCTCAGCTTCCCAAAGTGCAAGGATTACAGGCATGAGCCACCACACCCAGCCCCAACATATTTCTTGAACGTGCCCCCTCACACTCACACCTAGAAGTAGAAATGTATAAACAGGAGGCTGGGAGAGCCATGGACACCAGAGGAGGGTTGGGGCTACCACAGCTGGAGGAAAGCCAGTAAACCAGGAAGGAGGAGACATTGGAAAAAATGGAGAATTCTAGAGGAGAGAAAGAGTTAAAAAGACAGAGACACTGAAAAGGGAAGAGAGGTATAGAGGGGAACTCAACAGGGCACGTGCTGGCCTCAGGTCTTGGTAGTGAGGCCACTGTGACTTCACAGAGCACAAACCAGAGCATGGATTGATTGGAGCACCACCACAGGCAGTTTCATCACCCTCTGCTGTCCCCTCTACCATGCCATCTTGCCCCTGTATGATGTAAATTTTTATCACTAGAAATATCAACAAGTGAAGAGATTTCTGAACCTCTGTTTTTGTGTCTATGAGGTATGTGCAGCAAAAGTGATGAAAACACAATAGCTGAAGTTTTTTTACTGAGTTGGGTGAGTGCTTTCCATGAAATAACTCATTGAATCCTCCTAGGGATCAACTAAGAGAGGGGGCAAATCACTGCCTCTTTCTCCATCAATGATGAGAAATTGAGATCTCTTTAGTGGGAAATTTTGGGGAAAGGGGTTTACTCTTATAAGAGCCTCATCTAGAAATAAAAAAACAGTAAGATGATGGCCTTGTTTTCCTTCCTTCCTCATCTCTCTCCAAAGTATCCCCACCAATAAAGAAAAGCTTTAGAACTCCTGTGGCCAAATAAAGAGCCTGGTACCAACTTAAACTCACGATTCAAGCCCCCTGCTCCACCCTGAGCCGATGTAAGCATTCCTTTAGTCTGTGAAACAAACAAATCAACAAATACTCCCTTGATCAAGACATACATACTTTGTAAAAATGTCCTTGACATAAACTCAAGTTTTCCTTTGCACGTGTGCACACACACACACACACACATGCTCCCCTTATTGAATAAGAGTATCCTCCAGCCCTTGGAAATTTACTGTACAGCTCATCTTTTCTAATACCTGATCCTTCCCAGAGTGGTCCTTACAGTTACCTTGCAGATAATGCCAAGGCCTTACCAGCCCACTCCAAAGTAGTGTCCCAGTCACCCCATCTCTCTTCCACATCTCGATACTCTCAGCCAACACTGGGCACTGCACAGTCAAAAATGAGTACAGTTCATGTTCCTGACCATTGATCTGCCATCAATTTTTTCCAAGCCTGAGGCATGCGATTATCTGCAAAGCTGACTTACAAGATAAAATCCCCAGGCCTCTCCCCTCCCCCTCCTCCTCCAACAAGCAGACATTGATTTTACACAGAATGTGCATGGCTTTGATGGTGTTATTGCAATCAACATGAAAAATACCACCACAGTGCTTATCCGGACATCTCAGTTGTTTTGCCTCATAGCACAAGTGATTGTTTAAAGAGGCTTGACACTGTTGGAGTCTTTTGGTTTATGGATTTTGCAGAGCATTGCTCTTTGTCTTTTGGGCTAGCAGAAGAAAGAGCTCTTTTTTCAAGGCAATGGGCAGTGCTTTAGAAAATAGGATCCAAGGTGTGGACTGCTTCGGGGGTATCTTTAGCTCTCACACTTACGTGCAATTTTTCCTAAGGAAAGGCTGCACCTACCTGGTCTGTACCTTTAACTTCCTTCCTCTGGCCAGATTACCCTCTGAACATTTACCCCCATCTGTTCACCATGATATTCTGCCATCCTTATTCCATCCTGATCCTAAGCAACTAAACGGGCTGTCTTTGCCCCCGTCTCAGTTTTATCTCTCTACCTCTCTCTTTCTCTACCTCACAGCTGACCAATTATCTGACTCATCTGATCCCTAGCAAAAGTAAACAAAGAAACTTGGCACAAGCACCATTAACGTGCTACCCCTCCTGTGCAGGCAGAAAGCCAGAGGCTGAAACTCCCCCATCTCTTCCCTGCCTGTAGCAACACAGGCACTTGTACCATTCTATTCACCCACCTCTCCCATCAGAATGGGACCCCCAGAAGGCAGAAACTGTTCAACATGTTTTCTGCACTTTTCTTGGCTTGTTGCCCAATTAGTGCTGACTGAATTACAGGGAGAAATAGGGTGAAGGTAAGGATTTAATTGGAAAGTTGTGAGGCCATATATCTGAGAACAATTGCTAAATTCTCAAGAAGGTTATTTCAGTGTAGGCGCTATTGACACATAGGACCAGATACCTTTTTGTTGTGGGAGGATGTTCTGTGTATTATAGGACATTTTATCAACATCTAAAAATGTCTTCAGATATTACCAAATATCCATTGGGGGCAAAATCACCCTGGTAAGAACCACTGCCCTAGTGTATCATAGGCTTATGAAACTGACAATGCTAACACCATGTTCATGAAAAGACGTTAGCGTTAGGAGAAAATGAGCTGTAGGGTTTCCAACATAGGATCATTTCACATCTTGCCTTTCCCTACCTCTAGTCACCATATGACTCCCTACCAAACCACATAATGATTTTGAACCACCCACCCTTCTGAGAATCAGCATGAAACCATGCATTCCTATTGACCCATGGAACATCAAAAACTTCCGGCTTTAAATTTCATCCCTGAATTTATTAGTCAGTGTTTGAGTCCAGCTTAGGGTTCACAGTTTCTTAGAGTAGACATAGAGAGCAAAGCTGGAAATTCCTGGGTAATAGCTGTAGAGAAACGGATCTAGGCTTAGAATCAAGGCAAGTTCCTATGGGGCCCAGATCTGCCCCTGGGTTCCACGGGGCAGCTCCTCTTCCCTCCATGGGCTAGGCTTCTTTAGCTTTCATTCCATGGAAAAGGGCAGAAAAAGAAGAGGATGGATCAGATCAAGAGTTTATGAGATGAAAGATTCCAGGCTGCCCCTTGAATCAAAGCCAATCAGAGTAATTTTCCTTTTAACTATTCTACATACTGGGCTTCTGGGTTAAATGTCCTTCCCACCCAAAAGAGTGTTTTAAGATTAAACATGCCCATGTATGTGTGTGTGTGTGTGTGTGTGTGTGTATACATACATATGTTATTGTTATTAAAGACTTAAAACCACTAGACTTGATAACCTCAATGAACCCGTCTAGTTCCAATATTCTAGAAAAACTCTCAACACAGAAATAATTTTATGTACAAAAATACTTCATTGGCCACTAGAAGTCAGACTTGGGGAGTGCAGGAATTTGACCCATTCCTCCTTCACTTTACCCGTGGCCACAAAATCCCTAGGTGGCCCCATGGAAAAGGACTGAAAATAAGGTGCATTTTGGAAAGCCTGAATTTAAAGAATATGGGGGAGGGCAGTGAGGGTACAGTGGGAGGGTTGAGGGTTTACCATATTTTTTTCCTCCACCATACTCCTCTCCCCCAGCCCCTTTGCCTATTTGCTCAGAGCTTGCAGCCTCCATCTAGCAGTGCAGGCAACATTTCAGCTTCCCCTAGCCCCTCCAAGCCTCTGAAGAGAACTGGAGCCCTCAAACTTATTTCTGAAGCCTGAGCTCTTGATAGCAGTCCAGCCGGGCAGCCCTGACTGCACAGACTTCTCCCTGAACCCCGTGGTCCTCCTGTTTTATTAATACTGCACATAACAAGCAGATGCAGCCTCACTGGCAGCTACAAAGACACTTATCTCCTAAAATGTGATATTTGATCACAGGAGGATTTTGCGGTGGGATAGCTTATAATCCTAAATTTAAATCCTTCCCGAATTTCAGAGGTTCCAGTATTAAAATCCTTTTAGAATTTTTCAAAGTGTGTAATCTGTTTAGAATTTTTTAAGAACTCTCTGGCCCATTCTTTCTCCAAAAATAGGGCTGTTACATTTTTAACTTCCTTAAAAAAAAAAAAAAGAAAGAAATGTCTTTATAAAAAATTATTTTGTTATTTATTTGACTTAAGGGGCAACTGTTTCTAAGACATCCAATGAGATATTCTTACTAAAATAAAGTGAAACTTCTTTCAGTGACTGCAAATAAAACTAGAAGAAACATTTATTTTAAAAGGGATTAAGGAGAGAGAGAAACAAGAAGCTATGCTAAGGGAAAACAAAAAAATAGAAGTACACCAGAAATAAATACAGAACTCTCTTCTTCCTCCCTCTAAAACTCTCCATAACACCATGGAAAAGAGCAGGCTGGTGGCTTATTATAATTAAAGCGATAGAGATTAAAGTGTGCAGAATAAGTGTTCCCTTGAGTCCAAGAGGTGCTGAATGAATGAAAGGGAGGAGGAAGTGGGGGGAGCAGAGAATGAAGATGAAGGGAGAGAGAACCAAGGAGACTAGGAGCTATTGCCCATGCTCAGCTATCTGAGCAAACCTCAACCCAGGGTAGACCTGGGACTTTCCTGGCTACTGAACGAGTTAGAAAAGTGTCCCCGAAGACAGTCTACAGGTAGAGATTTCCTCAGAATGGCTGAACCTCACGGACAAATTTTTCCATGTGATTTTCATTCCATTTTCATCATCTGTTATAACATAAAATTTCGTCAACTGTAAATGTCAGTTCTTCCCTTTATTATTTGCTAATGTCATAAAAATCTGAATTGTTTGCTTTGTTAAAGGGCTTGCTGGGCATTGACTTTTCCTTATTTGTACTTTACTACCCCAAATGTGTGGGGTTTATTTATTAAAAAAAAAAAAACATCGCTTTTGAAATGGGATTTAAAAAACAGAGCAAGGTTTGCCATTATCATAAATGTATAAAGTGCTTTGTGAGTAATAAAATGGATCATGGATTCAGGATAATTCAAACTGAAATGTTATGTTCAGTATCAAGATTAGATTACGTTAATGCAGTTCATTTTAAATGGTTTAAAGGCCATCAGATGCATGTGAAAAGAATCTGTATCATAACTTAGAATAAATAGACTGAGACATTTGTTTATAATGTCAGTGCTAAACAAATCTATTACTACATTTCTGCATGTAGCGTTATATTACCACTGCTATTAAACAAACAGAGCATGAAGATAAATTATAGCTTTAATTATAAACATTACCTTTGCATATTTATTAATTTAAAATGGAACAATGTTCAATAACCTTAGGTTATTTATATCAGCTAACATTTTAATTAACTTTGTTGTATTTATGCGACTTGGTAATTGTTGCTACCAGGCACATGTAGCTCCTTAAATAATGGAGGCAATCTAACCTATCCCTGTGAATATTACCCATTAAATGAGATGGTAACATTGTAACTCCTGCCAGAGTCAGACTCTGCTGCTCAGGCTCCCTGCGTGAGGAGCCCTAAGGCTACAAAACTTGCCTTTCTCCTTGGAAACCACTGACGAGGAGCACCTTGAATTCCCGGACAGACTGTAAAGAAAGGTGGCAGAGGGGACAGACTGTAATTATCCTGTGAATTAAGAAGAGTAAGCATCTTTCAAAGAGGTTCAGCTGGAGAACCATCCTCGTTGAGCAAGTGTCCAGAGACCATGGTCCTTCCACAATTGTGTTCCAATTAAATATACCCATCACAGGCATGAATCTCAGTCATAAACCTCAGACAGGCAATGACTATCGCAATTCTGTATTTTTCATTAATCGTCTTAAATTTTTCCCCTAAGCCCTCACTGCATGATTGATGGACAAGCCTTTCTCAGTCTTGGCTGGAGTTATACCACAATTCTGAAAGTAGAACAAAAAGCGGGGAAGCGCTTAGACCACAGCCCACCATGTTTTCTGCTGATAATCTCTTTGCTTGCTTTTCCATTGGTTTTTTTGGAGCCTGGTTGCTACCCACTTTCATGCCATGAAAGGTCTGTGAAAGCCGTACAGTGACTGAGAACCCTCTTCTCCCTAGTGAGATCCTGTACAGTCATACACGGCACAATGGTGTTTCGGTTAATGCTGGACCACATATATGTAAGTGATTCTGTAAGATTATAATACTGTATTGTTATTGTACCTTTTCTGTGGTTAGATATACAAATACTACAACTGTGTTACAATTGCCTACAGGATTCAGTACAGTCGCATGCCTGGGAGCAATAGGCTACACCACATAGCCTAGGTGTGTAGTAGGCTACACCATCCATGTTCATTAAGTGCACTCTATGATGTTCACACCATGGCAAAATCTAAAGATGCATTTCTCAGAGCGCATCCCCCTCGTTAATTGACACATGACAGTAGTCATGCCCTCTAAGCTTGCCTACTCCTTGAGGGCTGAATCGGAGCAGCACTTGGGTCAACCCTCCCAGGCGACATCCACAGCTCTCTCCTCCATCCAAACCCAGGGGAATTTCCACTGTCTCCTGTATTGCCATAGCTTTCTGCCTCTTTCCTAAAACATGCTTTTATTTTGTCATTTTCATGCTAGATGCATCAGCCCTTTAAATGTGAAGACCAAAGTATTCAAAACACAAAAATGTGTTTCCTGTTCTCAAGGGCAGTGGGGGCTTAATCTTTTTATTTTTAAATTTTTAACTTTTTAAACTTTTATTTCAGGTTCAGGGGTACATATGGAGGTTTCTTACATAGGTAAACTCATGGCACTGGGGTTTGTTGTACAGATTATTTTGTCACCCAGGTACTAAGCCTAGTACCCAATAGTTATTTTTCTTGATCCTCCCACTCTGCACCCTCAGGTTGGCCCCAGTGTCAGTTGTTCCCCTCTTTGCGTCCATGTGTTCTTGTTATTTAACTCTTACTTATAAGTAAGAACATGCGGTATTTGATTTTCTGTTCCTGCATTACTTTGCTAATCATAATGGCCTCCAGCTCCATCTGTGTTCCTGCAAAGGACAGGATCTCTTTCTTTTTTATGGAGGGCTTAATCTTCATATGCCACGTCAAACTCCAAGTAACCTGGGGAGAGAAGAATGTATGACTCTGCAGGAACGGGAAAAAGAGCCTTCTCTCTAAACCTTTGTCTGTCACATTTGTGTCCCACCACATCCTTTACTCTCTCAACCTCAGTAGCTGCAACTCTACTCAAAGGGCCTCTGGATAGGGAGCACATTGAAGGGAGGAACTCTTCCTTTTCTAAGAGTATATCTCTAGAACTCAGCACACAGCTAGGCACATGGAGAATGCACAATATACATGAGTTAAAAATTCCAGATAAAAGGTAATGCTCTTCAACAATAAAAAATCAAACAACCCAATTCAAAAATGGGCAAAAAACTTTTATCCAGGGAAGATATGCAAATGGACAATAAGCATATGAAAAGATGTTTAACATCATTAATCATTATAATCATTACAGCAATGAAAATCAAAACCACAGTGAGATACTACCTCACACCCATTAGGATGACTACTATTTAAAAATACACACACACACACACAGAGTCAACAAGTGTTGGTGAGGTTGTGGAGAAATTGGAGTCTTTGTATACTGTTAATGGGAAGGGAAAATGGTACAGCTGCCGTGGAAAACAGTATGATGGGTCCTCCAAAAATTAAAAATAATATCACCATATAATTCAGCAGTTCCCCATCTAGGTGTATACCCAAAAGAATTGAGAGTCTCGAGGAGATATTTAAATACCCATGTTCGTAGTAACATTATTCACAGTAACTAAAACATGAAAGCAACCCAAGTGTCTATCAAGAGATGAATGAATAAGCAAACTGTAGTTTATACATATAATGAAATATTATTCTGCCTTAAAAAGGAAGGAAATTCAGATATATGCTACAATATGGATGAAACTTAAGAACATAATACTAAGTGATATAAGGCAGTCACAAAAAGACAAATAGTGTATGGTTGCACTTGTATGGGGTAGTTAGAGTGGTTAAATTCATAGAGCTAGAAAATAGAGTGGTGGTTGCCAGGGCTGGAGGGAGGGAGAAATGTAGAGTACTTAGTGTTTAATGGGTACAGAGTTTCAGTTTTACAAGATGAAAAGAGTTCTGGAAATGAATGGTGGTGATGATTGTACAATATTATGAATGTATTTAATACCACTGAACTATATACATTTAAAAATAGTTAAGAAGTTAAATTTTATGTTACTGTATTTTACCACAATAAAAAATAAATTGAGCTCCCAACTCTTAACATGTATGAAAATGAACTCTAAATAGATTAAAGACTTAAAACTATGAAACCACTGGAAGAAAACAGGGGAAACACTTCATGGCATTGGACTAGGCAAGGATTTTTTGGATAAGACTTCAAAAGCACAGGCAACAAATGCAAAAATAGACAAATGGGATTATATCAAACTAAAAAGCTCCTCCACAGCAAAAGAAAGAATCAACAAAATGAGAGACAACCTAAAAATTGGGAGAAAATATTTGCAAACTATGCATCTGATAAAAGGTTAATACGTAGAATACATAAGGAACCCAAACAACTCAAGAGCAATAAAGCAAATAATCCAATTTTTAAAATGGGCAAAGGACTTGAATAGACATTCCTCAAAGAAGACATACAAATAACCAAGAGGCACATGAAAAAAACGCTCAACATCACTAATCATCAGGGAAATGCAAATCAAACCAACAATGAGCTATCATCTCACCGCAATTAGAATGGCTGTTTTCAAAACAAAAATCGCAAATGCCAATGCGGATATAGAGAAAAGGGAAGCCTTATACACTGTTGGTGGGAATGTAAATTGGTACAGCCATTATGGAAAACACTATGGAAGTTCCTCAAAAAATTAAAAATAAAACTACTGTATGGTCCAGCAATCCCACAACTGGGTATATATACAAAGGACACGAAATCAGTATGTTGGAGATCTATCTGCACTCCCATGTTTACTGAACACTAGTCACAAAAGCCAAGAGATGGAATCAGTCTAAATGTCTATCAACAGATGAATGGATAGAGAAAATGTAGTATATATAACAATGGATTGCTATTAGCTATAAATAGAGAATAAAATCCTGTCATTTGTGGTGGCATGGATGAATCTGGAAGACATTGTGATAAGTGAAATAAGCTAGGTGCAGAAAGACAAATACCACATGATCTTACTTTTACATGGAATACAAAAAAATTGATCTCATAGAGGTAGAGAGTAGAATAGAGGTTACCAGAGGATCAGGAGGGGAGGGCGGAGGGAAGATGGGAAGAGGTTGGTCAGTTAGATGGGAGCAATAAGTTCTGGTGCTCTATAACATAGTAGTGTGACTAAAGCTAATAACAATGTATTGCATATTTCAAGTTTGCTTAGAAAAGATGATTGGAGATGTTAGCACTACAAAGAAATAATAAATGTTGAAGGTGATTGTTGAAGGTGATGGATATGTCAACTACCTTGATTCGGTCATTATACAATGTAGACCTGTATTGAAACATCACACTGTATCCCATAAACATGTACAACTATTATGGGCCAATTTTAAACAAAAATTTTAAAAATAATTTTTTAAAAAATTAATGACTCCCACCACAGGTATCAGTCAATCCTGATAGTATAATACAATCTGCAACAATCACTGTCTCCACCTTCAGAAAACAAGTGGGTCAGTCCTAAAGTTCGGCATATCCTAGTGATCTGTAGTGGTTCTCACTCTAGTCCTAATATTACAATAATGTCCAGGGCCAAAATGTCCAAAATTCCATAACAAGATTGTGAGGAGATCAAAATGGGACCTCTTTTAAAAGACACACAAGAAGTATTTAAATAAGCAGTCTTCTTTACCTACATATTTTTCATTCCTTTTTCTCCAATCCTTGTAAAAAATTCAGCCAAATGATGGAAATGCATACACATTCACATACACTCCAGTTCTCTCCTCCACTCTCCCACTCTCCCTGTTGATTTTATTATCATTACCTCCATCTAGAAGGTCTGAATTTCATTTTTTCTGCCACTGGCCAATTAGGCAACCTCTGAACATTTTCACTCTAAGATTCTATTTGTTCATCTATGGAATAAGATCAATAATTTAATTCTTACCTACCTTCCCAGAAGGCTCACTGTATCCAATGAAATGTGGATATGAAGGTATTTGGGCAGAAATAATAACCCATCTAAATAAAAGCAGTTATTTTACTAAAAACAAAAAATCATTAGGAGGGCTCCTGAATAGAGTTAGGAAGTTGAGGCTTTATGCTGAATTGAAAATTCTTACTAGAATTGAGAAGTTCTGGAAGGACTCAGTGTAGATTATCCACTGCTTGTTGAGTTATTTATTAAAGATCTATTTTCCAGATATAATTACAAAATCAGTATTTTCAAATGCTCCCCACCCTGTAGAGTTTTGTTTTTTCAGAACACAAGCACTGGCTCTTGCCAGTTGGTGGCTCTTGTCAAGTGGTGGCTCTTGGGTCCATTTGCCTGCTAGTAACAGTATATTTCTAGGTGTGACCGACTACTCACTTCTGCCTGGCTTCACCCAGTGGGAGATCCTGGAGGATACAGGAGGGCAAGGCAGAGAGAAGTCAGGGTATTCCCTGCCTCTAACTCTACTTTCAGTGATGTTTCCAGTGGGGGTTGCATCTCTCTCTGTGGCCCTAGTTCCCAGCTGGGCAGCCTCTGCCGTGGCTTCAGCCTCTATGGACAATCCTGGCACTGGGGCTTTGGTACTGCCACCTGCTCCCATTATTCTTCTAGCCCTAGGAGTGATGGCATTTTCTGTTGTTGCTACTGTCTGGATTGCCTCAAGTTTCCCTGTTTGTCTTTGATACCCTCCCAACCCCCTTATAACCAGTTGCCATTATTAATGTCTTCTGTTAGACTACGTGGCATTGGTTGTAATTTATGAATGGATCTTAAGTGTCAGTTTCTCACTTCTGAGCAAGAAGGGAAGAATTACAAACGCAAATTGGGGATCCCCAACATTACACAGAAAGAAAAGTGGTCCTGAAAGGACATGGAAAGGGAGCTATCAACAAGCCAGGAGAGAAGCAGAAAACTCCATTCAGTGTTCCTGTGATTCGTCCTCTTTCTCCCATAGTAAATATGTATTTTAATCAATTCCTTCAAGAAATAGAATGTTTAGAAGCCAAATGAATACAAAGCAGGATGGTAGGGAGAAATTTGGAGGATGCCTCTCAAACGCCATCACATGAACACGGCCATCTGCCAGCACCCAGGACACTAGCTGTCTCTTGGACACAGGAGACCCTCAGCCAGGCATATTTTATTCAGTGGCTGGGCCAGGCTGTGTTTATAATCTTAATAACACAGCAGCTTAATCAAGTCAGCCTTACTACCTTAGCTATCATTTAATTGCCTGTGGTTTATATCTTGCATATTCAGTGGTCATGTGATTGAAAACTTAACGATTGAGCCACTTAAGAAAGGAAAAAAAGAAGACAAATATTAACACACATTTCATGAGAAATTCAGATTAAATGGAGTAATTTTATATTTCATCAGATCTTTTTCCAAACTACTGAATAAAGCTTGTGCCCACATGCTGGGAGAATATTCTTTCCAACCTGAGCTTAACAGTGTACTTTTCTCCCATCAATAAATCTGCATAGCAGTGCTTATAAAATCATCTAAGTGCACCTCATTAACCTATATTTATCTGTGTTGAGTACCTGGTGATCACTGATGTTTCTAGAATTGATTATCTCCTTCCGGGTGAGTCTGAAAGAACCCTGGGCTGCAAAAACTTTAATAGATCTGTTGACATTTCCAAAGGATTTTGAATTCCAATTTCCCTTCCTTGACCACCAGTTCCCAATCATTTTACTTGTTTCCCTGGGAGTTTCAAATTGCTTTATCTTTGCCCCCAAGCAGAATCTGTGACCTAACAGACACATTTGACCTCCCTAGAACTGCCCCAGAACTTCTGCAGCCCATCAAAATGTGTGGTGGTCTCAATGACAGATGATGCTTACTGTAGTCAGGAAGTGAGTAAAAATTAATTGTGCTTTCAGGAACTGTGAGGTGACAGCAGGCTGAACCAAAGGCAGAGTCCATGAAACAAACACCCACTGGCTCAGTTTATGGCCACTCAAGCTTCCTTGGCAGTGTTCATGACTGACTTAGCAGTTGGATGCTCCATGAGAGCAGGAACCCTTTCTGTTCCCCACAGTGCTCAAACATCACTCATTGAATGAACTAACGAGACTTAAATAGTATGAATGTAACATAAATATGTCATGTAACATAAATATCTGAATGGGAATACTAAACACAGACTACAAACTTTCCAATCCAAAGAAACTTAGAAATCATCTATGCCCCTACCTTCCCTTTGGAGGTAATTACAGCATCAGAATTAGCCTCCGGAATCAAACAACTTGCTGTACATATAAAAGCTATGTCTCTGGGTGAGCGAGTTAACTTCTCTAAGACTCAGTTTCCTCATCTTTGAAATGAGCATAATAATGGTAGATAATAGCATATGTTAAACAAAAAGAAGAGTGGCCAGCCCTCAATATCTGTTAATTACTGTTACCTATGTCAGTAGGTAATCAAGTCAGGGAATTTGGTTTCATTTAGTTTCGATTTTTTTAAAAAAACATAGAAACTTATTTTTCCCAGACAAAGTCTTCATAGAGAAAGACCTCATAATATAAAGCAGATTGAAGCAGAATTATCCTGGTAGATACCAATGGGGGTGAGGAGGCTTAGAACACTAGTCAGTTTCCTTCTTGTACCATGAGGTGACCCCAGGTTCATCTCCAGTAAGACCTGGAGGAAAATCAAATACTGTATTTGCCTGGATCACTCCTCTCATTCCACAGACAGGGACACTGATGTTCAGAGAGAGGAAGTTATCTGCTTAACATCACACAGCAAGTTTCTGACCCAAGTTTCTATCCACCTTCCGAATCTTTCTATCCACCTTCCACCACCTCCAGAATCTCATAGCTGGCAGGGCCTTTGAGAGTGGAACAATGTGGTCCTCTCCCTCTGTAATATGCCTTGTTCATGTTGGATGTCTCCCTTATTAGGAATTCTAACGCTAGAGAATTCTGGCTGAAATCTGCCTGACTGCAACTTTTGCTCATATGCAGTTATTATTTCAGTACATTATACCAAATAACATCCTGAGATGTGTAAAGATAAGTCAACACCAGTCATTTAGCAGTGAGGAGACATTCAGGTCCAATGTGAGGACCTGCCCTTTTCTAGTATTTGTAGTTATGCAAATAAAACAAAATGAAAGAGTCACACCCAAGTATCCATTGACAGATGGATGGATAAACAAAACATGGTAAATACATACAATAAAATATTATTCAGCCTTAAAAAGCAAGCACATTCTGACATAATCTACAGTGTGAATGGATCTTGAGGACATTATGCCAAATGAAATGAGCCAGTCTCAAAAAGACAAATGTTGTACGATTCCACTTACATGAGGTACCTAGAGTAATCAAATTCATAGAAACAAAAAATAGAATGGAGACTACCAACAGCTTGGGGGAAGATGGAATGGAGAGTTATTTTTTAATGGGTACAGAGTTTCAGTTTGGGAAGATGAAAACGTTCTGGAGATGGATGGTGGTGATGGTTGTACAGCAATGTAAATGCACTTAATGCACTTAATTGTATATTTAACAATGGTTAAAACAGTAAGTTACATATTATGTATATGTTACTGCAATAAAAAATACTAAGTTTCTTTTTCAATCCATATCACTGGAGTACACAATGGGAGAAAAATACAAGTGCCTCTCCAACAATAAATCAACTATACTTCTTTTTTTTTTTTTTTTTTTTGAGACGGAGTCTCACTCTACCTCCCAGGTTGGAGTGCAGTGGCGCCATCTCAGCTCACTACAAGCTCCGCCTCCCAGGTTCACACCATTCTCCTGCCTCAGCCTCCCGAGTAGCTGGGACTACAGGCGCCCACAACACACCCAGCTAATTTTTTGTGTTTTTAGTAGAGACGGGGTTTCACCGTGTTAGCCAGGACGGTCTCAATCTCCTGACCTCGTGATCCACCTGCCTCAGCCTCCCAAAGTGCTGGGATTACAGGCGGGAGCTACCGCACCCGGACAATCAACTATACTTCTACCCAAGACTGCAATAGGGGTTGGATGAAGTGTACTAGCTGCCAATGCACCTTCCACCAAGTCAAGTCCCCATGAGGAAGGAAGAGTAGAAAGAGCCTGGTCCACTACTAAACCACCAGAAGGCATGTACCAGGGTCACAAGTTCTCCAAGCAAGAATTGGGGCTACTTGTTTCTCCCTTATGTGTATGATGATTTTTACCATCCCCGGACACATGACTATGAAGGAGCTGGATCAGCCTCAACTGGTAATCATTTTTCAGTGTTCGTTATTGTAAGACCATTTCTCCAGAAACACCACCAGTCCCCAGCCCCTGTTGAACTTCTCTAGAGAAGCATAATATAATTGTACACCTTCCCTTCTCTAAGTCCAAATGATCTATCAAAGAACTCTTAGAATTTAACCTCTTCCAGGAAATCTTCCTGGCTTAATCAGAGAAGAAAAAAACCAGGCAATCCAGTGGATATTCAATTTGCTTTTCCTCCCAAGTTGCAATAATGCCTCAATTAATTAGATTCTAAAATGTGCCATATTTGAGTGGCCACTGGGGCTAAAACATGAACAATACAAAATTTCTACCCCTAAGGAGGCAGGTTAGAAAGAAAGGGAGATAAATGAGCCATTTCTAAACAAGATATTTTAAAACTGAGCTAGGGAGCTAAGGAGAAGAAGCACCTCACAGCGCTGCCTCTAAAAAGGGATTCATAATGGGACATCAGAAGCGTATCATACTGGCTCCGTGCTGATCACAGAGTAGAAGCTTGGTCAATACTTGCTGATTATCTCTTCCGCTACCTTTAAGTAAGTTTAGAATATGTCCTCCCCTTAAGTGAGTCTCCTCAAAAAATTTAAATGGCTGTTTCCCTGTGTTTACCTTTCCCAATAATGTTTAGTATCATCTTGAGTCTTGCTCCAAAACAATATACCCCCCAAAAAGTTCTTATTGGAATTTTCATTGAAATCGTATGCAATATATGAATTAATGTGGAAGAAACTGAACACTATCAGTTCTTCTTATTAAAAAGTCAAGTATGATATCCCATTTATTCAAATCTTTTCTAAACTACAAAGTTTCTATGCTAAGAAATTGTATGGTTTTCTTAGAGAGATGTTGCATATTTGTTATTATCTTTATTTCTTGGTGTTTATTATTTGTGTAAATGTGGTTAATTATTGTCATTTTAACTGATTATTTCCCAAATTTAGGAAAGCACATAATTATTTTTATTCTAGTCTGATATTTGTATTGCACTCTATTATTGGTCTTGATAGATTTTTATTTGCTTTATATCTGAGATGTTTTATGTATGTAATAATATTATATTATGCATATGTATATATGGATGTATTATACAAAGGATGATTATATTCTTTCCAATATTTATACCTCATTTCTTTTTCATATCTTGTTTCATTGGCCAAGATTCTCAAATATTGAATAATATTGGTGATTGCCAACATCTTTAACTTGTTGATTTTAATGGGGCTGTCTAGTGTTTTACTGTGAAATCTATTATCCATTGTTCATTTTAAAGCTTTCTATATATTTGAATGTATGTTACTCAACTGTAGGAAAAGAAAATTATGCATAGAATTTAGAGCAATAACACTATAATACCCTCAGTTTTCTGACAAGGACATAAGTTATGGTATTTCCCTGGACTTGCTAAGATGAGAAAATAGCACATACTCCTTAGGAAACATTTCAAAAATAAAAAGTTAAAAAGCAATAGAATTTTCCAAATGATCCTTATTTAATTCAGAAATTTAAAATATGTAGAATTAGCCAACTGTTGATGCCGCCAAACAGGAAAAACTTGTCTCCTTGAGCAAATTACTGATTCTCTGAACCACAAATTTTTCACAATTGAAAAATAGTACTATCCCACCTCCTACGATTGTTTTTAAGATTACCCACCTCCTAAGATTGTTTTTAAGATTACCCATCTCCTATGATTGTTTTTAAGATTAAGTGAGATACAAGACATTTATATATATATTGCTCATACTAAGCACACAGTACATTTTAGCTCTTTTCCTTAAGTCAAGTTTCTTATACATAATAATCACTGTATAAATATGTATGGAAAGAAATAAAATTTAGCATTCAATACATTTAACCTTGATAGACTCTAATTACTCACCATCCATTTTTTTCTATAATAGACTCAGATTCAACACACACATTTTGAGCAGCTGTTACATTCCAAGTACACTGTGCTAGTCCATTTTACATGTGTTCTCTAACAAAAACCTAACAGTAGATTTTAGATTACATAGTTGGAGAGGTATATTAGTCCATGCTCATGCTGCTATGAAGAAATACCAGAGACTGGGCAATTTATAAAGAAAAGAGGTTTAATTGACTCACAGTTCTGCATGACTGGGGAGGCCTCAGGAAACTTAAAATCATGGTGGGAGGCACCTCTTCACAGGGCAGCAGAAGAGAGAAATGGCAGCAAGCAAGGGAAATGCCAGATATTTATAAAACCATCAGATCTCGTGAGAACTCACTCACTATCATGAGAACAGCATGGGGGAAACTGTCCCCATGATTCAATTACCTTCATTTGGTCCTGCCTTTGACCTGTGGGGATTATTACAATTCAAGATGAGATTTGGGTAGGGACACGGAATCAAACCATGTCAAGATGTCTCCATGATTCTTCCTGTATGTTGTTCAGTACTGAATTGTTTGCAATTAAGAAATCAATGCTTTTTGGATGACAATCATTGGGAAAGCTCAGAGAATCTGAGTTGGAAGGGATGAAGAAAAAACTAGAGGAAAGGGGAGTTGTCCCCATTGCATCATGATTGATGTGGGTGTTAATAAGTGTGCATTTATTTTTTAAATGCAAAAAGACGTTTATTAAGCATCTGTCATTTGTTATGTGCCTGGCAATGTCTAGGCACTAGACATGTAGCTCTATTCAACAGTGACAAGGTTCCTGCTCTCTCAGAGCTTAACTCTTGTGCAAGAGACATCCAAAAATGCGTAAAGAATTGAACAAGATAATCTAGATAGCGATAAATGTTGTAAAGAAAACAAAACAGGGTGGCGTGATGAAGCGTGCCAGAGGGATGTTTCATGAAAGGACCCTTAAAGAGTGCAATCTGAGCAGAGACCAAGGAAATGACAATAATTTGGATGGTTCTTGGGCAAGTGTGACTCAGCCAGAAAAAAAGTACAAAAAACTTAAGGAAAGAAAGAGACTGGCATGTTATAAGAATATATAGAGGTCTTTAAAATGAGAAATCATTATTTGCAACATGCCTGGGCTTTTGGCATGTCAACTCAAGAGCCACATGTGTCATAGGTCAGACTGTATCGATATTTTGCTCATAACCCTCTTAGAGCACCTTCTTTCACTCAGGGTAAAGGCCAAAGCGCTTCAATGCTCTCCATGTGATTTGCTCCACTGGGAGCTCTTTGACCTCATATCTACTGCTCTCGTTCTCTTGTTTACATGACTCTAGCCACACAGGCCTCCTTGTTGTTTCCTGAGCATGTCAGGCAAGCATCTACCTCAGGATCTTTACACTTCATGTTTCCAATATCTGGAAATCCCTTCTCCAAGATACTCATTTGGCTCCCTCTTTTAGTGTCCTTGAGGTCTCTACTCAAACATTATATTCTCAAAGAAGTCCTCCCTATTAGTTTGTCTAGAGGCCAATATGCCTTAGTCTGGTCTTCGTCATGTGTCTAAATTTTTTAACACGCTATTGGTTCATATTAAACCTATGGACAGCCAAAACTCTAGGGCTTTTTTTCATATAAAGGACTTACCTAATCAGTCAGCCATCCTCCACTCTGCTTTTGGGGACTGGAAATAAAGTAAATGCTTATGTCAGTCATCTTAATTTGGGCCTGCCTATACATCAACACAGCTACCAGTGTAACTAAACAAAACAATACAGACCAAAAACCCGTGTGATTACACTGCTTCTTTGATTAAAACTCTTTCATGGCTTCCCATTTGTAATTAGATTGAAGTGCAAATCTGTACATTGGCTTCACAGCCCTACCTAACCAGAGACCTGCATCCTTCCCTGCCCTTGTGTCTTTCCAATCCCTCCTTTTCCCTCTACCCTGAAGCTGCCTTAATTTTCAGGCTGCTCCTCAAGCCCTCCCAGCTCATTCCCTCCTTATGGGCCCTCTATGTAGGTTTTCTCCCTGTTCTTGACCAGTCTAGCTCTTCTTGGCTTTTAGATCTCAGCTTTTTTTTTTTTTTCCTCAGAAAAACCTTCCCAGAGCCAATTCTCTGGTCTCTATCACCCACTTTATTTTCAGAGAGATGCCATATTCAGGTGGGATTGTCCATTTGTGTGTAAACTACCCATCTCCCCCAACTAGAATGAAAGATCTCTGGGGACAGGGTCTTTGTCTGCTATATCCCCAGATCCTGGAGGAATGCCTGCCATGTAGCAGGTTCTCAATAAATATTGATGACAGCAGAACACTCATCAGCCTGCACCTCTGCACCTTGTCAAGAAACCAGGTCAAGGGATGTCAAGATACACTAGTCTATTGCATTCTCTTGAATTACCAGTCTAATAATTATATTGTTAAAAGAGAGAGAAAGAAGTGAAATTAGTTCTGCATAACTTATTAGCTCCTGATCATTGCATTCTTTACTTAATGCTAATAAACTAGCTGTTTAGTAATATATTTTTCCTTTATTGTTTCTTAAATTACAAAAGCAATGCATGGTCATTGAAAGAAATTCTAATAACACAGAAGCATATAAAGAAAATAATGATGTCTATCTTCTCTCTTTCTCACTTCCTAAATGTAACTCTGTTAACAGCTTGATGAATAATACCCTTCTTTCTTCTATACATATACATATACATAGATGTATACTCCTATACATACGTAGTTTGAAGACAAAAATAGGATATATGTGTGTGTGAGTGTATGTGTGTATACATATGGACTTACATATGGTAGGCGTCTTTCTACGTCCATACAGACTGATCTACTTTATATTTAATGACTACATAGAATTCAGTTGTATTAAGTGATTTGTTTATTCAAAATATACTTAATTATTCTGTGAGCAAAGACATAAAAATGTGGAGGTATTGATAAACAAGAATAGCAAAATATTGAGAATTGTTACAGCCTAGTGTTAGACACATGGAGCTTATGATACTATTCTCTCTACTTTTATGTGTATTTGAAAGTTTCCATAAAAGTTAAATTTAAAAAGAAATACTTAATAAATTTCATATTTAATGATGAGTTACTGAACACTTTCCTCTGAGATCAAAAGCAAATAAAGATACCTGATATCACCACTGCAACATTGTAAGGAAGTTTCTAAGCGCTATAATAAGGCAAGAAAATAAAGGCATAAGAATTAAAAAGAAATAAAACAGCCATCATTCATGGATGACAGAGTTTTATATAAGGAAAATCCAAAAGTATCTACAAAATATTAGAATTAATTAGTGAACTGAATAAGGTCTCAGGACACAAGGTTAATACATAAAACTTAATTGTATTACAATATGCCAGCAACCAAGAAAAAGAAAATAATTTTTTAAAGACATTAAAAATACCAGGAATAAATGTAATGGAAGATAAATATGACTTCTATGGTGAAAATGACATAGCACTGAGACAAATTAAAGATAATCTAAACACAATTACTTACTCAACACTTTTATGTTATATGCCAGACACGGCTAGATTGAGGATATAGTGATAAGTGCAAACAGACACATTCCTTGCCCTTCATTAGATAACCATGCAAATTAATGTAGTATTGTAAATGTAGGAAGGATTACAGGGGATGCACACAGGGCAGTAAGAGCTTTGGAAATGGAGTTTGACCAGTCAAATAACCAGGGAAGACTTCTTGAGCTGAGCCCCAAAGGAAAAAAATGAGTTAAACAGATGAAAAAAGCATTCTAAACACAGAAAAGAGCATGTGGAAAGCCTATAGGTAAAGACCAACTGTGAACCATAATTGAATCAACAATTCTTGGTATTGATGGTTATTTAGGTTTTTTGGTAGGTGTCTGCCAAAGAGTTTTCACCAACCTGATGTTTTTGTAAGAAAAGAAAGAAAGAAGAAAAAGAGAAAGAAAGAAAGAGAAGAAAAAGAAAAAGAAAGAAAGAGAAAGAAAGAAAAAGAAGAAAGAAAGAAAGAAAGAAAGAAAGAAAGAAAGAAAGAAAGAAAGAAAGAAAGAAAGAAAGAAAGAAAGAAAGAAAGAAAGAAAGAAAATAGAAAATAAAAGGAGGAAGAAAAGAAAGAAAGGCAAGGAAGGAAGGAAAGAAAGTTAAAAAAAAAAAAAAGGAAAAGAAAAGAGAAAGAAGACTGTCCGCCAAAGAGGCTGCAAAGATTCCGTTGCCTTGACCAATACCCTCTTGCATGGACTCTGGGCTAGGCCATATGATTTCTTTTGGCCAATGAGATAATAACAAATATTGGTGCAAGCAGAAACAAAAAAATGCTCTGCATATTGACGGTTTCTCTCTCCTACTGTACTTACAACCTGGAGATCACCATATGAGCAAGCTCAAGGCTAGCCCCATGGAAGATGAGAGACCACATGGAGCAGACAGAAGCTGTCCCAGCTAAGGCCCCCTAGACTATCCAGTTTGCCAAACACCAGACACATGAGGAAGCCCATCCTAGACCACCCAGCTGTAAGCCAAAATGTGAGCTGACCTCAGACACCAGAGATTCAAACAGAGGTCAGCCAAGCCAGTTCGGACCAGAACCACCCAACCAGTTCATAGAATCATGAATTAAATAAAATGGTTATTGTTTTGGGCTACATTGTGGGGCTAGTTTTTCCCAGAAAAAGCTAACTAATGCAGGTTGACTCAAGTTTTCTGGTTTTAGAAGCAGTGCTTTAAGGAATGTCTTTGCATGTATATCCTGGTGCACCTGATAGACAGCAAGCCCTCATAATTGTGACTAAGGTAACTTAGGAAGTTGCACAGATAAGGAAACTGACACACAGCTAAAGTAAACAGTAATACCAAACTCACACATGGGGAGGAAGATATTTGGAATTAGTAGCTAGGTCTTCAAATCCCAATGTAACATCCATTCAAACCTAATATCCTCTTATTGATGGAGAAAAAGCAACACGTTTTTTAAAGTCAAATATTAAAGCCAGGCATGGTGGACTTATGCCTTTAATCCCAGCACTTTGGAAGGCCAAACTAGGAGGATTGCTTGAGCCCAGGAATTTGAGACTAGGCTGGGCAAAAAAGCAAGATCCCATCTCTACAAAAATAAAATAATTAGCCACGTTGAGTGGCTCACATGTGTAGTCCTGGCTACTTGGGAGGCCAAGGCAGGAAGATCACTTGAGTCCAGGAGGTCTAGGCTGCAGTGAGCCATGATCTTGCCACTGTACTCCAGCCTGGGCAACAGAATGAGACTTTGTCTCAAAAAAAAATTAAAGAAGTTCAAATTCAGTTTGCTGGGTTATAACAAGCCTACATTTTTTAACCCATGTCCTTTAATCTTGACAACAAACTTGAGCTTGTCAGGCTTTTAGGAAAAGAGTTCCAATAAGAAAGACCACTGGGAAGGCTGGATTCAATTTCAATACAGAAATATTGCTGCCCCCTAGGAACAAAATGTAATCGACATAATTTCCCTGACCTGATTGGTCTAATACTGGCCACGCATTGTAAAGGGTTAAAAAAAGATTACAAGCTCTCTTTAGCAGGGGATGGTAAAGTTTATTATTTTTTGCCCAGTCTGAGGAAGTACAAAAATATTATTTTCCTGGAACTTGGAAAGAGAGTTTGGCAGACAGTATGAATTTCAGGAAAATATTTTTGCCATTAATTATGTCATAAGCAAAAGAGTAAAATAAACTGTTTATTATCACATATAAAATGCTTTTGATCAGTCAACTGAAAAACCAATTTCATTTTCTCATTACACTGCCTCAGGCATCCTTTAACGTCAATTTCTATTATAGCAAAAGCAAGTAAATTGAAATGATCAATATGGTACAAAGAGAAACGTTTGCTTCAAAATTTTTAAAGGTAAGAATAACAAAGCACTGAACCTCTTTATCACTCATAATAATCACAACTCATCTGCAGAGGGGGTAATTCTACTCCAAGGGTCTAGAGGATCATCTAATCATAACCCTCTTTGAACCCCATGGGACCCTCAAGGTTGGTCAGTACTGAGACAGATGCCAGGGGTCCTGTTATGTGTCTAGAAAAAATGGAGTTAAGTTTCCAGCCCAATTGGGCCTCCATAGATGGATCAGGGTAGAAGGGGGCTATATCAACACCTAGAGAAGCTAAAGAAGAATGCTATGCAAAGGGTTGAGGAAGGATGGGCTTGATTTCCATCCGTTGGCCCAGCAGTTTATGTTATGGAAAGAAATAATTTTGAAAAGAAAAAAAGTTAGGTGATAGGTTTTCCAAACTTGTCCCAGTCCCTTAAAAACTCTGTGGGGAAGGGGGGCGTGGCGGGAGGCATTCTGAGACTGAGTGTCCTGGCTCAACACAGTGTTCTGAAGCACCAACAATGCTATGTATGTGAAAGCACTTTGTAAAGTGATAATCAAAGCCTGTTTAACAATGACCATTAGCATCCTAGAATGCCTTGGCTGAGGTGGACCTGGGACTTGGGTGCTTCTTGTGGAGAACCGTTGACATTGAATGGCTTTCTTGCTTTTTAGCTATAGGAAGAGGAAGGTATTCTGGTGAAGGGTTGATGGAAAGAGGAGAAAGAAGTCTTTGGTAAGGGTGTGACGGCAGAGTCTCTGGCCCCTCATCAGCCTGAATGATCTGATTGACAGCCCTATGGAAGAAGGAATAGGAAAAACTAAAAGAGCCATGGCTCCATGAGACGTGGCATGAAAGTCCTAATCCAGGGCATGAAGAGTAAGGTTGTTGAGGGTCCCTAGTCCTTTCTAAGCCACTGCTCCATGCGTAGTGTGGAACAGACAGCCTGACATGGTTACATTTAATGCAACAGAGGTGGTGATGGGAATCTTGAGAAGATGGCAAAGGCAGGAAGAAATGAGTTCACTTGCTCTTGATTAAACAAATTTTCTGCCCCAAACCTGGGCATGCCCTAAAAAGCTCAGTTAGAGTTCCCTTATTATGACTGTTATGACTGTAAGACTTATGACCTAAGGCCAAGCAACTTGTACACTCCAGCTACCCATAGACACCGTGGAGAAGGCACTGTCTTCTGTAGAGAGCATTGAACAGGCCTCCCCACTTTCCCAGGACTCCCAACAGAGATAAGGGATTTCAAGCCTGTATGCTGTAAGCAGCTCTGCCTGCCAGGTGAGAGAAAATAAGTCTCAAATAGACTTTGCTTTTAAGGATAAGTCAATCCACCAGGGAGTCCAAATGTAGCGAGCAAAGAGAAAACACTATATAACTGTGTGGCTCCAGGTAAGAAAGAGGGACAATGTCGGGGAGGGTCTTCTGAGAGGAAATTTGGCTTAAAGAAGGATAAAGCACATTCTAGCATATAATATCTTATTCTTTCTGTTTCTGAGTTGTTTCACTTAAAATAATGACCTCCAATTCGATCCATGTTGCTGCAAAAGACATGATTTTATTCTTTTTCGTGGCTGAATAATATTTCTTTGTGTATATACACCATGTTTTCTTTATCCAGTCATCCATTGGTGGACATTGATGGAAATTCCAATCTTTGCTCCTGTGAATAGTGCTGCAATGAGCATACAAGTGCATGTACTTGCACAGCATAAGATTATACAAATACAATTTAAAAATCTGTATGTGCAAACTTTTCATAATAAATCTAAGGCAGAAAAAAGACCTTATTCTATTCTTGATAATGATTTATTTTATTTTCCTTTTGTCCCACTTGCCTCTGAGAAGTCTGTGTTGATTGTACTCTTACCATGAACTCTAAGGAGGAACTTGCTGATGAGTCACTATATCCAGCCACTCAAGTGATAAGGCCAGTTAGGTGTCCTTATCTCTCAGCTTTGCCTTCCTCACCATTGGCTCCATTCTCGGGCATACTCTCCCATGTGTAAGTAAGATGGCACCAGGAGTTCCAATATGGCATGCTTTCAGCATCAAGAGAAAGAGGGCTTCTCTTTTCTAACAGTTCAAACACAAATTCTAGAATCCAGTCCCTTTGGGCCTGGATGACCTCACTTGCATGGGTCAGGTGCTCATAAGAACCAATTGCTAGTCCAGGACAACACGATATTCTGACTGGCCAGGCGCAGGTCACCTGACCTTTTCTGGGCTGGGGTAGAGTTAGTTCCTCCACAAAATAAATGAAAAGATGACCCTATACAGTTGACAATAAAATTCCACACAAATTGTACAGAGGAAAAATGGAGAAAAGATTCAATGGAAAGATGGCATCTGAAGAAAGCACCCATCAAAGGCCCTTCTTGCTAAATCAAGCCTGTTTGATGACAGCTAATTGCCTGGAGTTCAGGGTTTTCTCTCAGACCAGGTCAAGACTCAGATCCTCCTAACAGCATCATAAACCCTACTCCTTAGGCCATTCGTGAACAATTAGACATTATTATTTAGCAGTAAACTATTGATGTACTGGAACTGTTTTCAAATTTCGAAGTGCTTGGGCTTGTCTTGCCTTCTTAAGTTAATCATGATACGTATGGATACATATGGCCTAAAACTGAGAAAAGGGTGGTTCCTCAAGAAAAACAAGAGTGCCCTTAACTGGGAAGGGATGGCAGAGAAGCAAAAATCAGCAGATGGTTCTGTAAGCACCGACAGCTATGTTTAACCTTTTCCAAGCTTTCTTTAGGGCTTGGTTTGGAGCAGGGAGGAGGTCTCAGGGCAGATCCTGGATCTCCTCATGCTTGTGGCATTTGACAGGCACAGGCAGGTACCAGGTAAGTACAGGACAGCCCTGTTTTCCTCCAGCCAAGATAACCCAGCCAGATGAAAGGACAAGGCATCCAGCTGCCTCTCAGTAATCCCTCAGCCCATTTGGTAACCATCTGTCCTTCTCATTTCCAAATTTGGCCCAAATTAAAGGGGCCTGTATTTGCTTTTTTGGAAAATGTTATGATTTTTTCAAGTAAACAGTAGAAAGTGTATAAAGCCATGAGATTTATTGAAACTGCCAAACTGTCTGGACTCGATCAAACTGGTTTATGCTGGTTTAAATGTGTGTTCTATTCTCTACGTTTTATTATCATAAACAACAATTCCTATTTATTTAGACAGGACCAGAACTTCTCTTTATGTTTTTCACATATTATTTCATTTGATCCCACATATGGAACAAAGGTCAGTACTAGTGTCAGGCCCAGTTTATGGATGTCAGCATTGGCAACCTAAATGATTAAGCGTTTCCAGAACTCAATTTAGTGGCAGGCATGCGGGGTTTTGAGCCCACCTCTTCTGGTAGAAGACTGTGTTCCTTCTGGTGTATCCTGTTGTACCTGGACTCAGCCCACAACCATAACACCAGTCACACACCCTCTGCCTCATTCTTTACCAATGCAATATTAAAAAGAAGAAAAGAAGGAATAAATTTAAAAATCATTCACTCATTGTCCACACCTGGGGTTTGTGCTACTTACAACCTGGGCAGCCCAGGTCATTATATTCAATTAACAGTTTTATTGCTTCTATGGATAAAACAAAAACCACTGTTCTAGATACTCTGTTAAGATACACAGATAAATAAGAAATGTTACTTATCTTCAAAATCTTGATGTCTAGTTGTGGACACAAGACTAATTTGAGAAAAAGATTAAAAATCTAAATACAGTTTAAAATTTTATTTTAAAAAATAAAAATTTAGATAGGTAGACAGATTGATCCATAGATACACACAGAGAGGTAAAAGAGCTTGAGACAAAATAAGTGAAATGGTGACCTTATATGATTTGTGATAAAATCCCACACAAACTTTACAGAGGAAAAATGGAGAAAGGGTTGAATGGCAAGATGGCATCTGACAAAGCCACCCTTCAAAGGCCCTTCTTGCCAAATTAAACCTGTTCAATAACTACTAATTGCTTGAATTCAGGATTTCTCAAAGATCAGGTCAAGAACTGGACCCTCCTAAATGCATTATAAACCCTAGTCCTTAGGTCATTTGTGAACAATTAGACATTGTTATTTAGCAGTTAGTTAATGATGTCCTGGACTGTTCTCAAATTTGGAAGTGCTTGGACTCGTCTTATTAATCATAAGCCTCAGCAGTTCAGAAACCTTGTTCTCTATCTTCCCTGCCCCTTTCTCACCATGCCTAGCAAGAGTTTATATTCACAGCCAAAGCTAATACTATAAACTTGTATTAATATTTACTGGAAATAAAGTTAATTTAGCTAATGAGCTCTAAATACAGTATATAGCTTTTTAACCATGCAGTGTTTAGGAAACACTCTCTGAAATCCTGGCATAACTGAGAACTAGATGGGACCAAACAGCAGCTAGGAAATAGCACATTGTAAGTGCAGGCTACCCTCAGTAGCAGATTCTCATTTTTCTTACCTTTGATTTTCCACCTAGTAAACCGTGGATTACCTTACAAGAAAGGGAGGGATGAGTAGCTTGGCAGACAAGAGACTTACCTCAGACCCTTAGGGTTGGGGATATCTTTAATACCTCTCTCTGACTTCTATTTTACCCTAGTGACCTTTGCTTCATGGTCATTTGAACCAAGAAAGGAACCCATTTCCCATGGACAGGCAATTGGAAACAGTATTGAGCACCATGGACTCTAAGAAGATGCACCTGAACAGGAACCAGCACACAGAAAAAATAAAATAATTGAAATTTTTTTAAATTCCATGCTTCAAAGACTTCAGTTTTTTTCCCTCTTCTGCCCTGTTAGAAGCTTCCACTTGTGCTTGTAAGATTCGTGACTGCAACTGCCTTAATAAGTTATTTCTCTTCCGAGCAATGAGTTGATCCAGCCTTGTTTGGTACATCTGTTATAACACATCGCAGACTCTTATAATTATTCTTTTATTTAATTCTACACATTCTGATCAGCTGTGTCTGTTCCAGGCAAGCAGTAGGAGTGTGCTAAGTGCCCTTCATTCAAAAAGAGTTCTTCAAAACAGTACGAAGTGAAATTAAAGTAATTATTAAGTCATAGAAACTAAACACAATTCCATAATAGGCAGAGGGCTGGCAAATAACTAGCACACTACAGTCAGAGAAATGTGTTCAGGGCTGCTCTGTGAAATACTTCCTAGTATCGGGTTCTTGGTAATGACACAGAGTGAGTGAAGAGGAAGGAAAACAGATTTGAGGGCCACTTTAAAATTTAAAAGGAGGCTTCTCCTCAACACTGATGGGGAACTCAAGAAGCAGTGTTCGAGAGGAAGAGATGTGTGCAATACTATGTCTAGAAAAGCCTGTCTTCTTGAGCTCATCTCTTTAGCTCTCATGCATATTCTGTGGACCAAGAAGTTTTTAGTATAGAAGAGACAATTAAATTCCAGCTTTTCACCATTGTATCTCTTGCACCAGAGTGAGCAATAGGGCAGAGTGCAATAGACTTAAATTAGATTGCAGCAGAACATGTGTACTGACCTTTTCTCAGAGCAGATCTATTTACTTTATAATGCAGTTCAACTTGTAGGAACTGATGTACTCCTAGGTGGTGTAAAGGTTAAGAAATATGTGCATCTTAATTCATCTGGATTTCAACTCTGCTCTAGTCTTCTGCTTACCGTATAGACCAACATGTGTTGGCCCCAACAAAATAGAGAAAGCAATATGATTTTGAAGTTAGTATTGCATGGGCCCCTCTATCGCTTAGTGCAGTGGTTTTCAAAGTGTGGTTTTAGGCAGGATTGTCGGTGTTACCTGGGGTCTTGGTAGGAGTGTAAATGTTGAGGTCCTGTGCCAAACCTACTGAGTCAGAAACCCTTTGTTTCAACAAGCCTTTCTGATGCATGCTAGTATTTGAGAACTGTGTGTGTGTGTGTGTGTGTGTGTGTGTGTGTGTGTGTGTGTCCCCTCCAGGTGCTTTTGATGTGTAGTCAGAGTCAATAGTCACTGATGTAGTTTCCTGTCTCCTAAAAAATGGAATGCAGCAGGTAGCACTGGTGACACACAGGTGTTAAGTGGTAGACAAGTAACTTCGCATGATCTGGAAGGTGTGATTTAAAATGGCAGTGGAATGTAATTTTAAATAATGTTGAATCTCTTGGTGAAAAAGCGAATCTTTTTCTACCCTTGTCATTGCTCAAAAAAACTTTTTTGTTATGAACAGAGACTCTATTATCTTTCTAACCCTTGTTAATCTTCCTTTTAAAATAAAGACAGAGCAGGGCCCAGGCTCAGAACCTCTAGTATTCAACAGCATCAAGACATAATATGATTAATATTATTAAATGTTATTTGGGTTATGTTTGTGGGTTGCTTTTTATTTATGTCAAATAACACTGTTTTTCACTATATGATAGTGATGTATATTTTTTCTTTTAATTAACTTTTTCTCAAAGAAGTATGAAACAATTTAAAAATAAATATTTGGTAAGTCATTCAAATAATATATGGCTATCAGGAACTCACTTACAAGACAGAGAGGGAAGGCAATTTCTTTGGCAGTGTTCAGTCATTACACATTATGCCTAATTTCCAGCACCGGCTGCATCTCTATCTCCAGGCCTCGACCCTCAGAAAGATGACCTGAAGCCTGAGATATTTGCCATCAGTGAAGAAAAATTTCATTATGATTACTACACAATTTACTAAGATAGAAAAGTGACTTATACATTTCAGAACAATGTGTCATCACAAAATTTGAAATCAAAAGGGTTCTGAATTACCCGGATGATTAAAATGTCAAAAATAGCTCATTCCTCAAAATTCAGGGTAATTGAATTTGGGTTGATCTTGAAAAAAAAAACTTAGATTTTTTTCATTTTTATAAAAGCAATAAGATTTTTCAATATAATATTTAGAAAAAATAGAAAGAAGAAAAATATCACATCATCCATTGTTATATTCCTTAAAGAGACAATAGTACTGTTAAGATTTTGGCCAATTTTCTTCCAGTTCTTTTTTCTCCATTTAATTGTGACACACACACACACACACGTATATACACACACAATTCTGTGCCTTACTTTAGAATGAGAGTATAACATTTTCTTTTATATTTTAATTAGGGTTTTATTGTATAGATAATAGAAAAATAAATCAATCACTTTTAATAAGGGTCTCTATGTCCACAATTTCAATACAAAAAGTATATCTCTTATTTTGCTTTTGGCTGCAAATAACAGAAAACCCAACTCAAATTGGCTGAAACAACAAAGATAATATATTATCTCACATAACAGAAAACCCAAAGTGGAGTAGATTATTCTACAATGACCAGCTTGACAGTGACAATAGGACCTGGGTTCCCACATCTTCCTAGTGTGAGCTTCATCCTCAGACTGGTAGTAAAAGGGTTCAACAGTTCTAGGTATCAAGGCCATCTTCCCATGGGAAAAGAAAAAATAATATTTTTACTTAGACCTGTCTTAGAAAAGAGAAAATGTTCTGCAGAAATGTTCTGCAGAGGTAAGACTTCCCCTTACCCCTCATGAGATGGAGTTGGGTGACATGCTCACCACTTCTGACCCAGTCATGGGTCAGGGAAAAGAACTTTACCTGATTGGCTTACCTCAAATTCCTTAGGAGGTGAATCAAGTACCTTTCCCTCCAAAAAAAAGGGAAAACAGATAGGGAGATCTTTTTAGCATATTGACATAGCAAATAGTGTGGTGCAATGTTTAAAGAAGATATTTAACATTTCTCAGTGGCCAATTGATTTTACATAGTGCATAAAATCTAATGAGCTTCTAGTTTAACTCCTAGTCCCTCTGTGTTTTAGTCCATTCTCCTTCTCTATCTTTATTTACTCACCATTTCCAAGATAATTTTACATTCTAATCAGTCACTATTTTCCCTTGTTTCATAAGTACACATTTTCTTCCCCAATGATGTCCTAATCAGGTTTTACTTCAACTCCCATTCCATATCCAACTCCTGATATTTTCTTATATTTGTAGAGCATCTCTTAGGTAAGCAGAATTTCCCCTCTACATTTATGGGTTTACCTCCTACAGTAAACATGTCTTGCATTTGTCTGTCCAACATTTACTCCCCTAGTGTCTTGCTGGTGGCACCCCAAATTTCCATGGAGAAACACTTCCCCTACTTTCAATCCATATGACTCAAATCTCCAGTCAACAGAGATTCATGATCAGACAGCAACAATGAATACTTCAAGGATGGACAACTGGGTCAATTGAAGTCTATTAGCCTGAATTCCAGGACTTTTAGAACTGATTTGCTTTTTGTTTGGGTTGCTAATGGGATTTAAATCTGGAAATCCTGGCAGCCATCTTGCCACCAAAGAGACAACCTGCCTGGGAATGAAGCCAACATAAGTTAAAGAAGATACAAACCAATAGGTGGAGAAGATGAGACCAAACTCTCAGAACAACATTCGATTCCATGGAGCCAGCCATGCTCAAAACACATTCACCTCTGGACTTTTCAGATGTGAACAAAGGCGTTCCCTTTTTCACTTAAGCTAGTTTGAATATAATTCTATCTCTTGCAAACAAGAGAGCTATGGTTAATATGGCTCCTTCTCCCTCATTCTAATTCTATTCATCCTTCATCATTCTAAATCTATTTATCTTTAAAGGAGAAATTCAAATGACATCTTCTCTAAGAAGTCTTCCCTAGCCACCCATCTTTACTTCTCTCTCTTTTTCTGAACGATTTCATCTGTTTATTGCCTATTTGATTTTTTTAAATGAGTTTCAACCCAAAGTACAATATTCCAATTAGGGGCCATGTTTTATGTTTCTTTTTTATTCACCTCAAAACCTGAAACAGAGCTTAAAACACAGTAGGTACTTCCTAATTTATTATGTGACATTTCTCAAAAAACTGAACTGGAGTTGCTTATTATGCATAGAGTTCTTGGGAAGGGGTCAAGATGCTATTGAACTTTGAAAATATCATGTTGTGAGTTTCTGTCATTTGTCTCCTATGACCCAAGGGGACATATCTATTATTTGGGTTTCTGAGGGAGGTCTCTCAAACCAGAATCCCTCAAACCCAACTGACTTCTACACACTTTGAAAAAACAAAGAAAATAAATGAAAGCCAAAATATCACTCATAAATTAATACAGACCAGCATGGAAGATGACCCAACAGGAATGATCGTCATGTAAGCTTACTAATACTGAATCCCCAAATTAGGAAGACTTAATTTCCTAGTGTTGGCAGCACTGAACCAGGGAAGCTTCACCTCCCTACTTCTTCTAGGGTAGAAGGAGAAGCAGAGAAATTATGCTCCCTGTGGACAGCTCACTTCCAAGATAAGTAAAGTCAGAATGGAGCCAACTATACCCGGTTATTCCATTAACAATTACAATCAAACGTCATTCCACCTCCCCAAGCAAAGGATAGAGAGGGTAAGACCATAAGTGCCATACCTAAGGAGTTCCCTCTGCCTTGAAGGAAACATCAAGAGAAGAAGCATTCCCATCTCTCAACTCATACTCCCAGGAACTTGCTCTAGTCATACCTTAGAGGCATGCGACTGATGGGTGCCAATTGTCTCCTCTTATGTTCCCAGTGGTAAAAAAAGAAGCCACAAAGAGATTATGAGGAAATGATCTAAGAGACTGGGTAATATCATCTAGGAGAAGTAGACATGGTGTTACTTTATAAAAAAAAAATTCTCTTTTTTCATTATTTCAGTCCTGACCTTTTCTTATCCAAAGTTTCTTTCTAAATCTTTTTTTTTTCTTATGTTTTTGGGATTATGCTGAAGTGGAATTTTATGCTTCAAGAAGAGAGTTGATGATTCATGGAAAGTGTAATTGACAAAGAGTTGGCATGTTTTTCACTCTTCTTTTTTCTGCATCAACTGAATAAGATTAGTGTCTTACATGGATTATTTTTTCAATAATAGGGAAGGCTATGTTGGCAACAAAAATTGCAAAACAGCAACATCATAAGCTTGCCTAACCATCCAGTGGAAGAGAATTTTCAACTTGAAAAACACTCTTGGTCTAGCAATCCAAGGACCTGAGTAACAATTACAACTGAAATCATTAAGCATCCATGTTTTCTCCTATGGAGAAATTGGATCCTCTAGGGTTCTTAGAGGGAAAAGCAGAAACATTAGGGGAAGACCTTACATAATAACCTTTCTGTAAAGCTTGGATGGCACAAATGATTTTGTAAGACATTCAAGTCACATGTCATTAATCAGAAATGACAGTCTTTATTCACATATATTTGACTGAGCTGCATAATTTTAGACTCCAATAGGTCTAGATAAATGACCCTAAGTATTGTACTATTTCAAATTGACAATGATTGATGATAGAGGAAAAAAACGAATGCTGAAAAGGGACCCTGAAGTAAACATTGAAAATCAGTCGCACTACTTTGGGGAAAAGAAGTTTGGGAATTTTCTTCTTCAAGACTTTTCCTCTTTCTTAACATCTCTATCTCCTTAACTCTCCGTTTAATCAGTTAGATATTGTTGGGATTTCAAACCACAATGAAAAACGACTCTTTTAGTTATTTTTGTTCAAATAGGCAGAAGAGAAGATAATGATTAATAAAAATGTGTCTACTCTGTAAATATTTCCTGAACCTTTTATACATCAGGCACTGTTCTAGGCACTAGGGCTTCGGCAGATACAGTTTTTGCTTTCTAGGAATGCTCATCTTAGTGGAAAGGGATAGGCAATATCCAAGTGAACAAACAAATAAATGAGATTATTTCAGAGAGTTCTATATTGTATAAAGAAAATAAAACAGAATGATTTAATAGAAAGTGATGGCAATGGAGATTTCATTTGGAAGGTTAAGAAAGAACTTGCTGGCCAGGTGTGGTGGCTCACACTTGTAATCCCAGCACTTTGGGAGGCCAAGGTAGGCAGATTGTTTGAACCCAGGAGTTCAAGACCACCCTGGGCAATGTGCCAAAACCCTGTCTCTACAAAAATTAATCTACAAAAATTAACCAGGCATGGTGGCATGTGTTCGTAGTCCCGGCTACTAGGGGGGCTTAGGTGGGATGATCACCTGAGTCCAGGAGTTTGAGGCTGCAGTGAACCATGATCATGCCACTGCATCCTAGCTTGGGCAACAGAGTGAGACCTGTCTCAAAAAAAAAAAAAAAAAAACTTAAAAAAAGAGAGAAAGGCCTTGATAAATAGATGACATTTTAGCTGAATAGAAGCCGGTTTTTCAAAGAACATACTATGCAGTGAGAGCAGCAAATGCAATGGCCCTGAGGCAGGGACAGCTTGATCCGTGGAAAGAAGAGACAGGAGGCAAGCGCGCCCCTTTTCCTGGTAAGAAGGGAGAGGTAGTAAGCCAGGACAGGGAGACCATCAGGGCCAGATTATATAAGGCCTTTCAGGTCGTTTTAAGGAGTTCGAATGTTGGGCTACTTGAGGTTTTAATAAAGCAGAAGGAAACCTCAGTTTTACCAAAACAAGATCTATAATTGCTTAAACCCTCCTGATCAAGGCATTGTGTCTCGTATACTACATTTCATTATACAACCTCCTTGCAAAGAAAGTTATTGTGTTTTAAAGATAGGGAAACAACAAGCTCTTATCAAGGTTGCAGAGCTAGTAAGTAATAAAGCCCAGATTCAGATTCAAACCTCAGGCCATCTATTTCCAAAGTAAAATATTGCCCACTACTCCCTCATCATATTTTCTTATTTTCTCAAAATATTAAAGGAACAAACACACAATTATATCATATTCTTGGCCCCAATGAAGACATGATAATGTTTACTAGTAGTGCATAATAAAGTAATTCATAAGGTCTATGTCAAATGTTTATGTGCATTTTGATCCTTTTTAAAATTTTCTTAATTATTGCGTGAGGCTATTTCTTGCTAATCCTCCCTGGTGAGTAGCTTTCCTTAGAAATAGCTTTCTGAGTAGGAGCCTGGAATGGGCAGGTGTTATCCAGTGGCTATTGATTCAATCATTCAAAGATTCATGGAGTGGCCGCTATGGTTCTAGATATGAGGGATACAATAGTGAATAGAACAGCAAAAACATATATCTCCTCATGAAGCTGCATTCTAACAGAGGAAACATCTATGTGTCACAATAAAACCGAAATTACTTTTCCACCAATGATCCCCACAGTACTAGTGTTCTGCCTTTCTTTTCTTTTTTCTTATCTTTTCTTTTCTTTTTTTCTTTTTAGAAAATAAAACTCATTCTTATTTTTTGTTATTATACTTTAAGTTCTGGGGTACATGTGCAGAACATGCTGTTTTGTTACATAGGTATACACATGCCATGGTGGTTTGCTGCACCCACCAACCCGTCATCTACATTAGGTATTTGTCCTAATGCTTTCCCTCCCCAAGCCCCCCCAACCCCTGACTGGCTCTGTGTGTGATGTTCCCCTCCCTGTGTCCATGTGTTCTCATTGTTCAGCTCCCACTTATGAGTGAGAACATGCGGTGTTTGGTTTTCTGTTTTTGTGTTAGTTTACTGAGAATGATGGTTTCCAGCTTCATCCATGTCCCTGCAAAGGACATGAACTAATCCTTTTTTATGATTGCATAGTATTCCATGGTGTATATGTGCCATATTTTCTTTATCCACTCTATCATTGATAGGCAATTGGGTTGGTTCCAAGTCTTTGCTATTGTGAATAGTGCCACAATAAACCTAAGTGTGCATGTGTCTTTATAATAGAATGATTTCTAATCCTTTGGGTATATACCCAGTAATGGGATTGCTGGGTCAAATGGTATTTCTGGTTCTAGATCCTTGAGGCATCGCCACACTGTCTTCCACAATGGTTGAACTAATTTACACTCCCACCAACAGTGTAAAAGCATTCCTATTTCTCCACATCCTCTCCAGCATCTGTTGTTTCTTGACTTTTTAATGATCGCCATTCTAACTGGTGCGAGATGGTATCTCATTGTGGTTTTGATTTTCATTTCTCTAATGACCAGTGATGATGAGCTTTTCTTCATATGTCTGTTGGCTGCATAAATGTCTTCTTTTGAGAAGTATCTGTTCATATCCTTTGCCCTCTTTTTGATGGGGTTGTTTGTTTTTTTTCTTGTAACTATCACTTCTCTGAAAAAAGATTTATCTGCTAAACAACCTGGGCTGAAAACAAAACAAAACAAAAACAAAAAAAACTTCAACAATACCAAAAATCCTTACCTGATAGTGGCAGAATATTCATTAAAAAGTAACAAATTTGATTTATCAATTTTCTAATATTGTTACCAAGCAAAATGGGCTCACTGCCTGATGCTCTAGAAGCCAGTACAATGACACTGGGTTTTTGAGAAAAGAAAAGCTTTTTGTTCAAGGTCAACCAAAAAGGAGACAGGAGTCCAGTTCAAATCTTTCTCCTGGTGCTAGCTTCAAGGCAGTATTTTTATTAGAAAATGTTCAAGGGTGGATTTTGGCTTTAGTACGTGATTTGGGGAGGGAAAGAGGAGGTCTGGAGAGTCCTCAAGCATGTACTGTTATTTCTTCATGCCTCCTCATGAGTCACACATGCAATTTCAGGAGAAGATAGTATGAACCATGTGGCGGGAATTTGGACTGTGATGTCAGCAAATTCATTCTGCATAGACTCTAGTCAGCCATATTGGTTCCAATCAATTTCAGCTAGTTTCGTTATCCTACAAGCAGAGGGAGTTCCAGCATTTCAGCAAGTTGTTGTTTTTTTAATCTGTCATCCTACAAACTCAAGAATCTGTTAGGCATTTATTTCTTTAACTCTTTGGAGTACAATTTCAATATCAATTATAAATTAACATTTTTAAAGCACATATGGCTAAAAGTGCTACAAAAAAGCTACAGAAAAATGAATAATATATAGTCCTTGCCTTCTATGAGCTTACAAATCCACCAAGAATTGGAAGGAACAAATAAAAAACTGAAAAGATCAAAGATAAGGTGAATATTAGAGTTTCCAGTGCCAAGATTCCAAATCAGAACACTGGAATTATTTCATAGAGGAGCTATGTTTAAATCTCACTGGGTGGCATAGTCAAATACAGAGAGTATTACCTGGATTGCACGGCATTAAAAGAGTAAGGTCAATAAAGGAAAGAAAAGTCGGGTAAGATAGAGAGATGTGGTCTTAAATTATCTACAATGAGCACCATTGATACGGATTCTCTTAGTTTTTATTGGGCCTACAAATATTTTTGTTTTTCTTCCTTTTTGAAGGGTATTTTCTCTTGATAGAGAATCCTAAGTTAATGGAGAAATTTTTGGGTTTTTTTTTGTTGGCATTTTAAAGTTGTCATTCTATTGTCTTCTGGCCAGCATTGTTTCTGATAAGAAGTCAGCATTCATTCTTACCTTGGATCCCCTATATACAATGTATACTTTTTTCTCTTGCTGCTTTTAAGAGTTTCCCTTTATCACTGGTTTCCAGAAATTTGACTTTTTGTAACTTGATGCAGTTTTCTTTGCGTTTATCCTGATTTTGGTTTGTTGAATTTGTTGGATCTGTAAATTTCAAGTTGTTATCAAATTTGAAAGTTTGTGGGCATCTTTTCTTAAAACATTTTTTCCTGTTCCTTTCCCTTTTCTGGGACTTCAGTGACACATATTAGGACTTTGTATATTGCCCCATAGGTCAATGAGGCTTTCTAATTTTATTTGTATTATTTTTTCTCTGTTTCAGTTTGGTTTGTTTCTATTGCTATATCTTCAAGTTCACTAATATTTTTCATCAGTGTCTAATTAAGCCAGTCCATTGAATTTTTTATTTTCAGTATTGTATTTTTCAATAAAAATATTTCAATATGTTTTATTCTTTTTAATATCTTTCATTTCCCTCTTCAACTGTGTGCATATTTTTATCTAAATTTTTGAGCCTATATATAAGATCTGTTTTAAAGTCTTGTCTGCTATTTCCATCTTCTCTGTCACTTCTGAGTCTATTTCTATTGATTGACTTCTTGTAGTTATCGGTCGCATTCCCCTTTTTCTTATCATTTCTATTATTTTGTAATTGGATTCCAGAAATTATCAGTGTTACAATATTGAGTTTCTAGATTTTGATTGTCTTCAAAGAGTGTTGAATTTTGTTTCACTAGGAAGTTTCATGTAGATTTTCTTGTTCCTTTTGAGATTTGTTTGTAATTTTTGTTATAGAGAGTATAGAGTAGGCTTTACTCGAGGGCTACATCCCACTTCTAAGCTATGGCCCTCTGGGCTTTCTACTGAGTGTAAATATTCAACGAATTTTTTCCATGTGGTATGGGAAAAGTTGAATGTCTCCCATACCCAAAAGTTGAATGTCTCTAGGAATTGTTCAGCTTCAGTAGCTTTTCTGGGCTAATCTCATGAAGTTTCTTACTGTGTACATGCATTTTAGTATTTAACCAAAAGGCTCAAGAACTCCTATGAAAATTTTGAGAGCTCTTTCTAAGCATACCTCGTCTTCTTCTGTACTCTGGCCCACAAATTCCAGCTGCCTAGGCCTCCCCAGTCTCCTTCTCCTGAACTCAGGGGGTCTGATTTGCTTTCACTGGGCTTTCCCAATTTATTGTAATCCATAAAACGTCTCAAGCAGAAAGTTTTGCTGATCATTGGTCTCACCTCATTGGTCTCGCTTCTTTCAGAACTCACAATCCAAAGCATTTATTGCCCAGTGTCTGAAACCACGGTTAGATAGCAATTACTTTCTCATGGTCAGAGGTGGAAGTCCAGCACCATTAATATGAGAGAGCAGTTTGAAACACAGGATAAATAATATTTGACAGAGAAAAAGATAGGTAAGAGGATCTCTACGGGAAGTAGTACAGAACTAGTAAAGGAAATAATTTTTAATGTCTGAAAGATCTTCGTTCAAATGCTAGATTTGCAATGTGAATGGGTAAAGGGAGGATTAAATGAGATAATGCATGCTAAATCCATAATATAATACTATCATAGAGAAAAACCCAATCAATATTGTGAGAAATAATAATGGAAAGAATAATTGGGTAATATCTGAAGAATTCAGAGTCTTATGGAATGCCTCAAATAGTGAGGAAATAAAGAATTTCACATGCACACAAAAGAAGAAATTGGTATAACGTATAAATGAGAGATGACTTTAAAATCTTTTTTAACTAGATCAGTTTTCCCACATATTGCCTCTGATCCTGTTACTCACACTAGTGAAATATTAGTAACATGATGTTTCAATGATGAGGAAAATAAGAAAACAAGCGAAGAAAACAGCTTCCTAAAGAATAAGCAACTGGAGATCAAGAGTCATCTCTTGTTCATGTGGCATGATTTCTAACTTAAAGCTGGGACCCTATAAATAGCATTTAATATAAAAAGTACCCACTAAAATCTATCATTTATGCATGCATTCACTCAGTGAGTGTTTAATAAGCATCTTCTCTATCCTACAACTACAGACCGCATATGAATAGGCATTCTAATCCCCCTTCATTCTTGTCCAGTCCCATGACAGAAGCTATTATACAAATGTCAGATCCCTAGTGTAGCAGGTTCCCTGGTAGCTGGGTGTGGTCATGTGATAAAGATCTGATATGAGAGAAAATTAGTTTTTCCCTTCTTCCTTTGGATATTCTCATGTGAGAACTTGACACTTAGAGTACAGACTCCATCTTGCAAATCTGAAGTGACAACTTTGAGTATGCAAAACCAAGAAACTATAGATAGCAGGATGGATGAACAGAAAGAGCTAGAGGTCTATGTATACCATTAAACAACCAAGCCATCCGTGAATCACTAACCTCCAGAGCTCTTGTTATGTGAGAAAAGTAAATGTCTTCAGCTTTTCATCCAGTGTTAACTAGGATTTTCTTTCATTTCAGCTAAAATCATCCACACACCATCAAGACTACCAAGATGTCAAGTCAGTCAGATACTTTCATGGGCACCTTGAAACAGGAAGCTAAGGAATGCAGGCAAATAACAATGAAGTTTAAATACAGATTTTCAGTAAAATACAGGTTTTTAGGTAAAAAACAAAATGTCCTTCTGGGTCAGTCTTGGAAATCTTAGTGGAATACACAAGATTTAAACTAGAATTCTTGTTGAACCTCTAATATAATTCATGCAAGGTAGAAATAAGAAGTGCGGCACTATTCACAATAGCAAAGACTTGGAACCAATTCAAATGTCCAACAATGATAGATTGGATTAAGAAAAATGTGGCACATATACACCATGGAATATTATGCAGCCATAAAAAATGATGAGTTCACGTCCTTTGTAGGGATATGGATGAAGCTGGAAACCATCATTCTCAGCAAACTGTCGCAAGGACAAAACAACAAACACGGCATGTTCTTACTCACAGATGGGAATTGAACAATGAGAACACATGGACACAGGAAGGGGAACATCACACACTGTGGCCTGTTGTGGGGTGGGGGGATGGGGGAGGGATAGCATTAGGAGATATACCTTACGTTAAATGACGAGTTAATGGGTGCAGCACACCAACATGGCACATGTATACATATGTAACAAACCTGCACGTTTTGCACATGTACCCTAAAACTTAAAGTATAATAATAATAAAAGAAGTGCCACAAAGAAGTACAAATAATTATGTGTAAAGTTGGAAAAGGGAAAACTATATACTTGGCACTTTTCAAGGCACTATGGAGAACAGAAAAAGAAAAATGTTCACTAACCTCAGGCAACTTTAAGTCCATACTGGCAGTTTATCAATGCCAGTACCTTTGAAGAAAGAAAGATTAAAACATGTCAATTTTCAGAGTAAGACTATAAAGGGTTTATTCCCTTGAAGGCGAGATCTGAGAAGTCAGTTCAACAGTTCAAACTGGGCAGTTTCTGGGAAAGTTTTATTGAGCTCTCAGCCAGTGGTCTTCTGCTTGCAGCCTTGGTCTATGGCACCTCAGTGAACTTCTCTACCATCCAGTGGGGTAGAACTACCTGCTCTGCATCAGGTGTGAATCTCTTCCTATATTCTTTCTAGTTCTCTTATTCCTCATTAACCTGTCCCCTGACACTCATTAATAACCATTTTGTATTAAACCTTTCCAGTTCAAATGACGTTATAGCTTCTGTCTCTTCACTGGACCCTGACTGATACCCATGCCATTTTATGTCCACATCTCCCCCACATCTTGCCCACTCTGTTACATTGTTTCTTAGTTTAATAAATGCTCTAAGAGGAACTAGGTTAATTTTGTTTAACTAAGAGTTTCCTAGGTTTGCTGGACCACAAGACATTTTTATAGCTAAGCACCTGTTATTTGAGTACCTTAAAATACACTGGTATTTAATGGATCAGTTTGGGAAATGTTGCTTAGGGGACTCATGGCTAATCTAATTGTTTCCTAAGAAGGTGAAAAGTGCTTGCAGCTTCCAAAGGCACTAATTTCAATTCACTACATTATTGAATATCTACAGTGTTCAGGACACAGCATCACCAGAAAGCTTATAATACATGGAAATGTGAATGTCAAAAAATGTCATGGGGAATTTTAGGATGCTGTGGAAAAAGAAAGGAGTGAGAAATTCAATTTATTAGGGAAAGTACTAGGGAAAACTTTCTGGAAGCAAGGACATGTGAATTCAATCTTTGAGAATAAGCAGATTTTGACGGAGATGCGTATAATGGAGTGAACCAGGGTAAGAAAAATAGGCAGGTGGAGTAGGAGGCAAAGACCTGTGGTTATTAGGACTTCCATGCTACCACTGACAAAAATCCAACTCAATGACTTAAGCAGAAAAAGGAATTTATTGGCATGAATAATTAAGAAGTCCAATTCATGCTGCAGGCACAGCTGGATCCAGAGACTTAAATCAGGTCACCAGACTCAGGTTTACTCTTTGATTTCCTGGTTTCACTTTTCTCAATTGGACACCATTTCCACTCATGGAGCGTCTCTCCTAGAGTTAGTTGTTATGTTCGATTCTGAGCAACCTTAGAAAAATTAAAGATTATCTTTTTCCTAAGAGATCTAGGAAAAAAAAAAACTCACAGAATTCAGTTCCATAAACTGTGACTGAGTCACATGTCCATCTGTAAGCTTATTCTTGTGAGCAATAAGACGTGATGCTCTCAGTGGCCAGGCCTGGTTCACACATCTATCCTTGGGCCAAAAATGGAGTCAGCAACATCCATGCCACATAAATGAAGGAACACCAGGAGACAGTTACCAAAAGAAGAATGGCTACCAGACAAGCAAAAAGAAAAAGAAAAAGGAGCGCTTATACTTCCACAGGGAAAGAGTAGAAGATGGAATTTTATGATGCTAAAGTTGATGCTGAAAGCAATGACCCAAAAAGTTCAGATTGATCAGGTTTGTAAGTGAAATCATCTGATACTTGAAAAATAGAAAAGTCTTGCCTAACTCTAAGGCACACACATTAACCTTCTCAGATTAGCAAAACTAAGTAGAGATCTAAAGTCAGTTTCCCTACATCAGAGGAGACATCAGGAAGGTTTGGGATTTCCAGAATGCCCGGAGAGAACATCACTCTGGTATTTTGTGAGCAACTTTAATGTTCACAAGGAGAGAAGGCACTAAAAATAGAACAAGAGATGGCATTGCTTCCTGACAGTGGGTTCATACAGCTGATATTAGATACCAATGTACAATGTAAAAATAAGGACACCAAATATTACCCAATTTGAATGAGGTTTTTTCTCAATTTCTCATTACTTAAGAGGCTTAATATCACATTAACCAACTAAAGCTGCCACAATGCTGATGGGCCTTGTGAGGAACTGCTAACAAGATCTGAACATGCTTAATAAAATGACCAACTCTCACTGATTTATAGCCAACTAATTACCTGGCAAATATCCAGGCTATGTTCTCCCTGCTGGAATTGATAGCAGGCTGTCAATGTGAGAAGGGACAAAAAGGCAGTTCAGAGTTGAAAAATAAGAAGAAATGTTTGATATATTAGAGTGGGCACTGTTACTCTCTATCAAATTATCTTGGGGTGTCTAGAGTCATACTGTCAGCCAAGTGCAAACGTATTTTTAGGGAAATCTAGAGTTACTTAGAATCCCATCCACATACAAAATATTGGAAAGGGGTGGTAAAGGCTATTTGTAAAGTTTGGCTCTCAGGGAAAAAGAAAACAGAAAGCATACTAGGGCTTTAGAAATCAGTTGCCTTAGTGCAGAGATCCCTTATCTCTTACAAAAAATGTGCATTTTGGAAACCTCTGTCTGTGACATTATTATTCATTTGGGGAGCACCGTGTCACAAATTTTCTAATGCTCAAGACTGAAGTTTAAATGAGATATTTCTGGTTAAATAAAAGACTACCCAAGCAACTGACCACTAAAGTTTGGTGCTTTTGCAAGAACATCCATGTATGTTAGTAGACACACCTCACTTAAGCAGGCAGAAGCTAGCTACCAGTGGCTTGGAATTAAGAGACTGAACAAAAACAGAACATCTCACTGACTGTGTGCTCAAAAGCAAAACAAAACCAAACCAAAAAACCATTTGACCTGGCCATTCTTGACCCGGCTGTCAAGGGGATCATGACAGGGGATCATGGTGCTTTTCCAATTTAGCCTCATTTATCTCATATATCAATGTTACATCTAAAGATGAACACAGGGCATCCTTGCACAAAGGGGATATTGACCAAGAAGGCTTGGGGCATTGGCAAGTTTCTGAAAATGAAATGATAGGAAAAAAATAAGGCATCAGGCATATAATAGGTCACATAGATCTGCAAAAACAATAGCTACAGCTTGTTAATTTTCTTAGAAGTCCAGAGTCCCTCATTTATTATGTTTTTCTCCTTTCCAGGGAAAATGAATGTAGAGCATATTCTAGTATGGAGTCTTCCCCCACTCAGCTATGAGCTTTGTTCAATTAGCTCATCTACTTCTGGCCTATGCATCTATGGTTTCTTTCCTCTTCTGATTTCAACATGTAATACCCTTTGTCTTGTCCCTCAAGAAATGATATATTTTCAAATTCATAGTCTTTTATTGTAAGCAATAGAAATGAACACTAGTAAAGTAAATAAATAAAGACAAAAGAGGAGGTAGTAGGCTTATTTATGGAATGAAGAGTGGAACACTTGCAAGGACTTGGGAAGGAAGGACCAAGCCTGCTAAGGAAATCCCACAGTGAAAATTCCTAAACCTTCTCTAACAAGTGTTTTCCAAGTCAACTTGATGATAGGACTCACTTAGAAGTGTTCGTTAAAACACTGATTGCTGGGTCTAATCCACACCTGCTGAATCAGAACTTTAGGCCGAGGGGTACACTGGAATCTGTTCATTTAATAGGAAAGACCAAGAAACACTGAAGACAGTGCTAATATTAACTCCACTCCATTGAACCTCAGGCTCTGCTCCAACTGGCAAATTCCAGGAAGGGATAAGCTGATTGGCTCACCCAGGGATAGGTGTCTGCCCCTGAGTCCATCAGCTATGGCCAGAAAGACTGTGTATTGGAAAACACTGTCCAGTGTATCATGGGCCAGTGCCAGAGAAGGAGAAATCACCAAGAGCAGAGAATCACTGCTAAGTAGTGTCTATTACCAACAAAATAAGCCAAAGCTATGTACATTTCACTATCCAGTCTTTAAATCTCATTTAGGGTTCTGAAATATTATATCAACTATTTTTTGAAATTATAAAATGATGCTGTGCTGGAAAATTGGAGGAAGTATCCCAGTGGCAAATCCAACCTTGATCAAGAGTTTGCATGGAGCAAGAGGAAAACAGCCAAGACACAGGGGCTTACAGTGACGAATGCTACATCTAAGACATCTAGGACACCACTTATACTATGGAGGGCTACCCCTCTTCCTAACCTCCAAGCCCACACCCTGAAATGTCCCCAAACTGGTGTGCAATCAAGTCACTAAGTCAGTGTACAAGCTTGGGAAAGCCCCAGCACCCCACTTCTGGCTGGCTTTTGGGGGTTACCATCCATGTCTTCTGCTCTTCCCCGGGAGGCCCCATGGCCACTGATTTTGCCAAATGATGGCAGCTTAACAGACAGTCTTCTTTGTCCACAAGGTCTTAGTCACTGTGAAAATTCAACAGATAGTTTTGCTGCAGGCATATTTTCAAATGCCAGGAAAGCATCTGACAGTATTGGATGTTTGGAGGGCTATTGTTAGGAAGATTAAGTGCTGCCCTATGTTCATTCATTTATTCAACAGCCACATGGGGAAGCTAACAAGAGGAGGCAAGTGTGATATGGATGTTTGGTGGGTTTTGCAAAGGAGAGTTTTTCTCCTTATTTTATGCATAAAGCCAAGGACAGGGAATCTGAACAAGAGGCAGGTCATACGGCCTCACTTTGAAGAATAGACTATTGGAGTTGACTCTAGGCAATGTCCTCACATAAAAGGCAGGCTGAGAGTAAGAGAACACCTTCCAAAAGCCATAAAACTAATTATTTTGGCCTAAACCAAAAGTGAGTTTTTCCTTTTCCCAGACTCCTGATAAATACTTTGTTATCAGCCAACTCTCTGAAAAGAATTTTCTTTGCAAAAAGTATGTCACATGCACTGTTAATGTCACCCAGCATCCACTCACTTTTCTTCTGACAACAGGGGTCTCATTTTTCACAGGAGAAGCACTTCTCTCTGTTCTTACCCCATGTACTTCTCGTGGAGTTGAACCCATCCTCAGTTCCAGGGATGAGCAGGTGATTTGAGCCTAACCAATTAGATCAGTACCCTACACTAGCTCATCGTCGTTGCTTTATACTTGAGCACAAGACCCAATTAGACCCAGCTAAACACAGATTTTATTGAGATGGTGAGAGAAGAGACCATTCTCTTTTCTGCTGGAAATGCTAGAAGTACAGATATTTGAGCTGGGCTTCCAGAAGTCATTGAGTGAAAACAGAGAATGAAAACACCCCAGTAGAAGTCAGAACAAAGACATAGAGAGAAAATGAGTGCTGATGACATGTTTGCACTCTTGGCATCGGTTGTGTCTGAAGCTACTTAGGTCCCTGGACTTCACAGTTATACAAGCAAATAAATGAGCTTACTTTCCCTCAGCCAATTTGATTTGGGTTTTTATCTCTTGTAATTGAGAGTCCTAATTAAAACAGGAATAAACAAAATAATGCATTGTGTTAATTCTGTTTCTTTTAAAACTATTGAGCATGTGCTTTGGGCTTCTGAAGAAGTAGAAGGCATTGTCCTTCCGAGGTGCTAAAGGAAAAGACAGTGTTTATACATGCACAAAGTATAGCATAACATCTACTTATAGCAATAAAAAGGGGTTTATGTAGCAAATGAAATACAGAAGGGCTGAGGTGGTCCAAAGAGAAAAGTCAACATGGAAGGCAGAGGTATAGTTTTCTTGGAGGAGAGATAAGCTGGGTCAATGTCCAATTTGGTTATTTCTTCCCCACCTTAGCCAGATGGGCTTGGGCCAAAGGGTTTATGCTCGAGACAGCAGTAAGAGTCTTGGCCAACACCACAATCCTCTTAGATGCCACTGGGAAATCTAACAATTCAGCTTCCCCTCCCACATGCTTTTTGGTGTGTTGGATTTGTAGAGCTCTCCAGATGCTCCAGGGTTAAGTCAGATCAGCTATAGTCATCTCAATATCCCCCTAAAATAACTTTGAAGATGCACTATTCTTGAACTCTGTGTCCTATTATTGACTTCACATAAAAATTATCTAGAAATCAGTCAATCAACATCTTTAAGCATCTATTGTGGGCCCACCTTGGATGAGGGGAATGTAAACATTCATGTGTAAGACACGGACCCTGTATTCCATGAGCTTTACAATCAGTAGTGACCTACGTAACAAATTAGATTATCAGCAAATGCTTGTATGTGTACCCAATAAAGTGCAATGGCTAGTATGAAAAGAGGGAGGATCAGAATGTCAGCTCCCTACATGATTCAGCCGTAAAAAAGAATGAAATCACATCTTTTGCAGCAACATGGATGGAACTGGAGGTCATTATCTTCAGTTAAATAAACCAAGCACAGGAAGTCAACCATCATATGTTCTCACTCATAAGTGGGTGCTAAAAAATGTGTACACATGTGAATAGAGAGTGGAGTGATAGACAGTGGAGACTGGGATGGATGAGGGGGATGGGAGAGAGGTACATGATGAGAAGTTGTTAATGGGTACGACGTATGTTAATCGGGTGATGAATACCCTAAAAGCCTTGACTTGACTGCTATGCAAACCATGCATTTAACAAAATTGTACATATACCCCATCAACTTGTACAAATAAAATAATAATAATAGCAATAATCATACATTTTAAAAAGCTACCTGAAAGCAAAACTTGCATTTCAGTCAATTGTTCCCTGCTAGATCCAATACAGAACCTTACAAAGGCTCACTCCATATATTGCTGGGGACTATAGAAGATTTACTGAAGAAGGTGTCTGGGTAAGTTACATATGTATACATGTGCCATGCTGGTGCGCTGCACCCACCAACTCGTCATCTAGCATTAGGTATATCTCCCAGTGCTATCCCTCCCCCCTCCCCCCACCCCACAACAGTCCCCAGAGTGTGATGTTCCCCTTCCTGTGTCCATGTGTTCTCATTGTTTAATTCCCACCTATGAGTGAGAATATGCGGTGTTTGGTTTTTTGTTCTTGCGATAGTTTACTGAGAATGATGATTTCCAATTTCATCCATGTCCCTACAAAGGACGTGAACTCATCATTTTTTATGGCTGCATAGTATTCCATGGTGTATATGTGCCACATTTTCTTAATCCAGTCTATCATTGTTGGACATTTCGGTTGGTTCCAAGTCTTTGCTATTGTGAATAATGCCGCAATAAACATACGTGTGCATGTGTCTTTATAGCAGCATGATTTATAGTCCTTTGGGTATATACCCAGTAATGGGATGGCTGGGTCGAATGGAATTTCTAGTTCTAGATCCCTGAGGAATCGCCACACTGACTTCCACAAGGGTTGAACTAGTTTCCAGTCCCACCAACAGTGTAAAAGTGTTCCTATTTCTCCACATCCTCTCCAGCACCTGTTGTTTCCTGACTTTTTAATGATTGCCATTCTAACTGGTGTGAGATGGTATCTCATTGTGGTTTTGATTTGCATTTCTCTGATGGCCAGTGATGGTGAGCATTCATTGTGCACATGTACCATAAAACCTAAAGTATAATAATAATAATAATAAAAGAAAAAAAAATAAAAATAAAAATCCAACAATAGTAAAAAAAAAAAAAAAAAAAAAAAAAGGATTATAAACCAAGTGGGATTTAACCCAAAAATGCGATGTTGGTTTAACATCCAAAATCAGTCAATGCAGTACATCATATTATTGAATAAGAGATAAAACCACATGATCGTCTCAGTAAATGCAGATAAAGCATTTGATGAAATCCACAAGTTTTCATTATTTTAAAAAACCGACTCAGGCTAGGCACAGTGGCTCATTTTGTAATCTCAGCACTTTGGGAGGCCAAGGCGGGCAAATCACTTGAGGTCAAGAGTTCGAGACCAGCCTGGCCAACATGTTGAAACCCCATCTCTACTAAAATACAAAAATTAGCTGGGTGTGATGGTGCATGCCTGTAGTCACAGCTACTTGGGAGGCCAAGGCAGGAGAATCACTTGAACCTGGGAGGCAAAGGTTGCAGTGAGCTGAGATCGCGCCATTGCGCTCCAGCCTGGGTGACAGAGCAAGACTCCATCATTAAATAAATAAATAAATAAATAAATAAATAAATATCCACTCAACAAATCAAGAATTTTAAAAAAACTTCCTCAACTTGATAAAGGACATCTATGGAAAACCCACAGCTAACTAATAGCATACTTAATGGTGAAAGACTGAATGGTTTACCCCTAGTATCAGGAACATGACAGGGATGTTCACTCCTGCTACTTCTGTTTAACATTGTGTTGAAGGCTTTAGCCAGGACAATTAAGCACAAAGGAGACATTAAAGACATTAATATGGGAAAAGAAGTAAAACTATCTCTATTTGCAGATGGCACGATCTCATGTATAGAACATTCTAAAGAATCCACATCTGGCCCATGTGCCCCTGAACTTAAAAGTTGAAGAAAAAATAAATTTTTGCCAACCTCGAGTGAAAAAAAAAAAAAAAAAAAAAAAAAAAAAGAAGGTGTCTGGGAGTAATATTTGGAATATACAGCCCAGAGTGATGGGCAATGCTCTGCTTCTAAATGTGGAAGATTTCATCGTGTGGGGAAAATGCCATAACTGTCATTGAAGACTGTGGTTTGAATGGTTTGGCTGGACTTCCAAAGCCTTCTGTACATTCACAAGTGAGTGAAAGATGAGAGGCTAAGTTTCTGTATATTGGACTCTGAAAACATTTCTTCTTTCTACCCCTCCTATTCTTGTCCTATTCATTAAAAATCAGAAATAAGAGTGAAGATTGGATAAATAACTGCAATGCATTAATTACTTTGGGTAAAGGAAATCAAAGGTCTTTAAGAACAAGTGACTTTCCCCTGCAATGGGAGGTTTCCTAGGTCATCTCACTCTCTCGCATACTATATTCTATCCAAGGCCTGAAATATAATTACTCCTTCACAGTACAATCATCCCAGCGTATTTTGGAATGTCCCTCTTTGCTGAGCAGTGGTTGGGTGGATTGACAATATGTGTGTTCAGCCTACCCTTCTATGTGCCCTATGTTCTCTGCTATCGCAGCCCTCACCAAATTGTTTTGTAATTACTTTTGTCTATAATTTGCTGAATCTGCCGGCCTCTGCGCTTGTTCCTCTATGGTTTATCCTCAACCCAGCATCCAGAATGATCTGTCTCAAACAAAAGGCAGATTGTGTCAGTCGACTATTCAAAATTCTCTATTGACTTCATTTCTCACTTACAGTAAAATCCCAAGCCCTAAGAATGACCTAGAAGACCCTATACCAGTGGTTCTCCTACTAATAGGAAATTAACAAAACCTGGAGAGGCTTACGAAAAACAAACAAGCAAGCAATGTCAATGCTGCACCCAAAACTAATTACATCAATTCCTGGAGCTGTTATTTTTCTAAAAGGTCCCCCAGGTAATTCTTTTTAATGTTATTATTATGGAGAATTTTGAACATACACTAAAGTAGACAAGCTAGCACTTTGTCCTCTGTGTATCCATCATCCAGCCATCTCTGAACCCATGGGCAATCCTGCCCCCTCCACATCCCCATCCAGTTCCCCTGTCTTGTATTACTATGGAGCAAATTCAGACATCATTGCATTATCCAGATAGTCATTATCTAGGTTATCAGTATCTATAAATATTTCAGAATGCAACTCAATAAATTAAGAATTCATTTTTCTTCCAACATAACCACAATGTCATTAACACATCTAAGGAAGAATGTACAGCTATTGTGATCTACTGCAAGGATGGAGAACCACTGCCCTACACAGCCTGCCTTGGGGCTTCCCATTTAGACCTCATCCACTGCTTTTACTCTCTTTCATTCCCCTCAAACCACAGGGGCTGCCTTGCAGCATCTCGAACACTGCATACTTGGGAGCCTTTAGTCACCTTTTCTCTGTCTAGGTTGATTTTCTCCCAGATAAACACACAGATTCATCCTTCATCCACTGTCACTTTTTCAATAAGCCCCTCCTCACCTACCCTATTTAAACTTGTAGCTCATCCCCTATCCAACCCATACCCTCCTTCTCCCCCTTCCATGCTTATTTTTATTCATGGCATTTATTGGGTGCCCAAATACTTACTGAATAAAACTGCATTCCCGCATCAGAATATAACTCCAAGAAAGAAGGCTCCATGCAAATATTTGCTAAATGAATGCGTAAGTGAATGACTCAATTGGATAATATTATGCTGGCATGTAAGCCAATGAGATGATGGGATAAAGGGTAAAAAGTCAAATAAATAGATACTCTATTTTATAAAGCTTAGAGAAAAACAACGTTTGTAAACATGACAAGGTGAGAATAATTAATAGGTAATGCATTCACAGCAAGCTATTAATGGAAGCTAGAATGTTTGAAATAAAATCTTAAGCACTGTGGTTGACATCAGAAAGCACAATGGTTCTCTTTTATTAACAGTCCCTTGGGCTGCTTGCACCATAGAATTAAGCCAGGTTGGTAAAAAGTGGTACTATACAATCATAAAGAAACAGCTGTAATGTGTAGGTCAAACTTAGCAGTACATAAATATGTATGCTTGTGTTCCACCTGCAAAAAAAAATTAGGGAGAGCCAGTCCAGACTCAGGTAGGCGAAACCCCAAGCATCCTTGCTCGCTAGGCATTCACATTCTCTTTCTCAGGAACTCTGATCCTGGAGTTCACTGTATGTGTTGTTGCTCTCATTGAGTCAGTAGCCTTCTTGGCCATCTTCCAGGTGTAGGAAACAGCAAGATAGCTAAGAATCTCTGAAAGGCTGAAGCTACACACTCAGGTGTAAAAATACTAAAGCCATACTTCACTACCTCCCTCCTCCAGGGCCAAGGAGGACATTTGGAAGCATTCTCTTGGGAAACCATACCTAAGACAGGTTGTTTCAGTTCAGACTTGGAACATTAAGTCTTGGCTTCCAATATAACAAGAGAGCTTACTCACTCTCCCAGGCTGCTAAGGCACAAGATGTCCTGTTTGTCATCTGGCAGATAAATATTCAAGGGCACCATCATCATGACAACAGAAGATGGGCTTGCGCGAGTAATGGTCTCCAGCCTGGCATGTGCTCCTCGGCATTAGGAATCATGGAAATTGGAGAGGGGTCCAGACAATAAAGATGCTTCTCACTCTCAATGCTAACATAGCACATATTGGACATCTCTTGAAACTACTGTGTCATCAAAGCTTAGCAATTAGCCTCCAGAGTAACAGGCAAAAGTTTAGCAATGGATGCCACCCATGAGTAGGAGCAAAGGAGGGCGTGATTTCCATACCCATTACAGGTGTGTTAGAAAACAAAACTATCACAAAGTCGTTTATTCTGAAGTTCGCTTCCTGTGCTCTACTGTTCCCTGCCTGAAGAGTTGCCATGCTTATGAACACAGACCTGTTTTGTATATGCAATTAAAAAGAAATGAAGTTTCACTTAAAACTCTAATGAATTTTATTTTTGGTTGTTTTGTAGCTTGGGGGTGATAGGGACATAGGCTTATCTTTCTATTAGAAAACATAGGAGATTATGCACATAACAATCAGACACTATAGAGTCACTAATTTCATCCAGAAGTATTAAAATAAGCATTATGCTCACGTGCCAATTGCCATAATTTGGCCAACAGAACTCTCCTTTGCTGACTTGGAGAAAGCTAGAGAACTGTGTATTTTCCACAGAACATGCCCGTTCTTCTCTCCTCTTTTGTATCGCCAAAATATTGTTATCCACATTCATTCATTCATTTGGGTGGTCCAATGCAGTTGACTTCTCAAGTCCACAGGTGACTAGAAGGGGAGCTTGCTACTGCGGGTGAGTAAGGGCAGCTGATTCCCCTAAGGACGCAAGAAAGAGAACCCGGCCTTTTATATTTGCAACTTTGCCAAACCTTGTGTAAGTTTGTAAACACCATAAAATATGTTACGATGTTTACAGCATATGTCTCTTATTGTTAAGAACTATTGTGGAAGTATGAGCGAGTCTACTTCTTAAAATATTTTTTATATAATAGTTATGGCATTCAATTATACAATAGTAATTGTGAATAATTATACCAAACCCCAGTCTGTTTTATGACTACTTCTCACGCTGAGCTCACATACTCTATATAAACACCATCTGTATCAAACATAAAACTCTTAGTTGTTGTAAGAATACGGGCTTACAAAATGTAGCTTATTAGTTCTGGGGCCAAGCAGTTTCATAGCTATTGCCTAGGCTTCCACAATCCACATGAATCCGATGATCTTCTCCAGCTGTGTTCCGTTTCTTTGACTTGAAGCCTGGTTACCTTGATAGCTTAGGATCATGGCAGAAATCATGGCCCACGTGCCTGGAATGTTGACACATCTCTGCAGTTCTGTTCAGCATTAAGTGCACTTACTTTGTGCTACAGATTTCTGCTCATTTCCTGTATGTGTGGTACAGATTTAGGTCCTTAAATTTGGCCAACAGGAATGCTTCCTAAATTTCCCTTCATGAAGTGCTGTCAGGGTCTTTCGGTGCCCCTTCCAAGCTGTTCCTCCAGAAATCTCCAAATGAAGTTTTCCCCCTGAAGAGGCCCCCTCACTATGTAAAAAGTTTTAACAATTAAAGAGAACAGCAACTTTTAAAATATGACTGATCTCTGAACAATCTTTGGTCTAAGAATTTAAACCTCTATTGACAGCTATCTAACCTACTCAAGACAGCCTGACTTTGAGAGGACTGAACAAAGTACACATTTTGTCTCCAATAGATAAGTGGTTCTTCAGCAGGAAACAAACTTCAGATGCAATCTACAAATAAACAAAAATATCTTCGCAGAAATTTAACTCAATCTAAGAAAGATAAGCTGTGCCTATTCTCAGAAGTCATTCTGCTCAGATTTGTTGCTTGTCTTTAGCCATTGACTGAGCCCAATCAGCACATTTCTGGGTGTTTGATGATCTAGAAGTCAGTATCATTGTCACCTTTTCACCATTTTTTTTTGAGATGTTTTCTCGCTCTGTCACCCAGGCTGGAGTGCAGTGGCACGATCTCTTGCAGTGGCTCACTGCAAGCTCCATGTCCCGGGTTCACACCATTCTCCTGCCTCAGCCTCCCTAGTAGCTGGGACTACAGGTGCCCGCCACCACGCCTGGCTAATTTTTTGTATTTTTAGTAGAGACGGGGTTTCACCGTGTTAGCCAGGATGATCTCGATCTCCTGACCTCGTGATCCGCCTGCCTCGGCCTCCCAAAGTGCTGGGATTACAGGAGTGAGCCACCGTGCCTGGCCTTTAGCGTATTTTACTCTTGAAAATTTTCCTTATTAGAAGGCCTGATCTCCTTGCTAACTAAGACTTTAGGATTTAAGCTATGAAAAACATACTGTTTCTTCTTTTTTTTTGTTACAAAATTTCTACCCCCAAGCAGCATAAGCAATAGTTTTGTTGCATGCAAAAGGATATTGCATTTCCCCCATGGAATTAGTTTCTGATTTGGAGAGAACTATAGCTATATTCACGTTCTTTGGCTAAAATATTCTGAGCATCATTTAAAAGTTGAAAGCTAGGTATGCCAGCATTTAGACACAATTTATAAAAGTGTTACTATGGACAAAATGGTGCCATTCCTTCCAGGTAACTGTCCAAATATCCAAAGACGGATGTCTTAATTTGGCATCCAAAATACACACAAGGGGTCAGATTGTATGTAGGTAATTTCCTCAGATGCTATTATTTGTCCCCTGGGATCCCACATATGCAATACCAATTATAGAGGAGAGGATTAAGAATAGGCAAAAAGGGTGAGGGCTGCAACAGCAGGCCTGAATGATTTGGACTAAGATCTTATATCAAATTTGCAAATTACCAATTAAGGCAGGTTTAGAACATGACATCATTTTCGCTCACTGTGACAAAGTGGAAATTAAGGCTCTCTCTGCATGTCAGAAGGATGACAGTAATGACACAACAAGAAATGCTATCAGAAGCATCTTTCCTGGTAACAATATATCCTTAGACACAAGGCAAACTGCCTGGTAAGAAAAAATAGGCCAAAAATCTGAAAATAAACATAAGATCTGGATCTCAAAAAAACCACTACTCAGTTGCCTCTGGATAAGTCACTCAAATACCTGGCAAATGAAAGCCTCAAATACCAGAATGCTCATACCTGGTGTCTGGATGAATATGTTCAAAACTGTCATTCACTTCTACTCAATTTTAGCAAGTGACCATTTGCAAGGTAGCTTTAGTGTGCTGTTCATTTAAAACTAAGACAATAATAAAATCTTGTGGACTTGGGACATATCTTCCTTTGACAAATGAGTGGTAGCATGCACCACACTTAGTAAGGGGCATGTGGTCTCAGAAATTGAATGGTAACTCATGAAGCAGTACACAGTGTTGTTACTGCATAATTCCTGGGAAGATACATCCCCTATACTGTTTTAGATTTTTCATGCTCAACATTGGAGTGGTTCATTGGATTCCTTAAGTAATGTATAACAATGACCTACCCGATGCTCCCCCATCTCAAGCTTCCTTAAATCTTGTTTTTCTTTTTAAACGTATAGAAGGATACTATTCCTTGGCACTTTTGTAGTACCTCCAGCCGTAACACTTGAACCCCACAAGGCAAAGCTGTTTGCTTGAATATAAAAGAATGACAGAGAAGTAGGGAAAATAGACTGGAAACCATTCACACCAAAAAAAGTGCCATGTGGCATTAAGCCCCATTGAGAACGTCGGCTACTACTTGTGGCATTCACTCTGCCTTACTGCCTGCCTCTCCATGAGGAAAGCACGGAGTAATGTTTCTGTTCAGTGTTGTGATGGGTGTGTCAACTAGCTAGCTACACACACAAACATATATTTACACATCTTATATACAAATATATGATAGGCATAAATCTATATCAAATATATATGTCATACATATACGAATATTTGACCTAGAGCGAGGACATATCCATTACATTTCTGGCTGTCCCTCTTAAAAACAAAGAGATGTTGAAACAAGCCGCCACCACCCCTCTGTGCCTCAGTTTCCTAACTTGTTACATGAGGTTAACTCTACCCTATCTAGAAAGAGAACCAAATGAAGTAATACACAGAAAACTGCTTTGAAAAGTCCAGAGTGCTATACAAATGCCAGGGATAATGATATGTTTCACAAAAAAGCATTATTCCTTTGCTAAGAAGGGTACATCCACATTCACGTTTTCTGTGAAGGTTCTTCTTTGAAATTAAATTGAGACCGTAACCAACATCTCTCCCAGTGCTGCCTGAGGTTTTACTCAGCAACAAAGCAAGGGCTTCTTTCATCCTTCATCACATTTGAGTTCAAGCACCAAGAGGTACTTTTTACCAGTGGTGAAAATAGCTTTCTTTTCACAGCAGAAACCCAGAAAATGATCTCTCTCTTGATGCTAATGGAAGGATAAGGCTTATTCTACAGTTGCCACCACACACACACATGAAAAAAACACCTTGATTGATTTGATTTGGCTTTGCTGATGGTGTGTTCTTGCACCAGGAAGATGGGAGTGGCATGAGAAAGAGGAGAAAGCACAAGAAGCGAGGGCTTCATTTATATGAATAATTAAATATTGAGATACATTTTCAAGTGGTCATCTTGTTCCATTTTTCTTTCAGCTTTCGGTGTCCCCTGACACTCCCTTAAAAAAAATAGATTAAACCCTTCAGCCTTCATGCATTCAATTAATTCTCATCATACCTGCCTTATTTGGATGCCTTCAGTGCTTTTTGAGTTCATCATAATTCCCCAGCAGATCTACAAATCTGACCCCACACTTCCTCTCCAGTGCTTTTCCTACTCACCTCCACAAAAGCTGTTTGTCCAAATTTGTTTGATTCTCTTCTGCTGTTTTGAGGTGCCTGTGCTTTCAACCTGAATGGATTTTCTCTGCTCTCCTCTTGGCTGGAGATGTCTTCTATGTCTACCAGGATGACTTCTGTCTTGGCCTGTTCAGATCCTACACAACCTCCAAGGCACATCTTAAATGCCCATAATTTCATGTAGCTTTCATTAATACCCCTAACCAATGGCAATCTCTCCCCTTTCTAAATACATTTTAATTTTCTCAGATTAAAAAACACACTTTAAAAATGGTTCTTATGGGCACACAAATCATTGTGTCTGGTGGGTATCTTTTCCACCCCAATAAAAAATGAAAGCTCCTAAAGGTCAGAATGGCTTTATTTTATTATTTCATTTTTTAAACATTTATTATGAAAAATTTCAAACATATACAAAATAAACAGAAGGCACTGTTTGTTTTTGCATCTCTTTGGGACCTATCACAGTGTTTTGCATGTAGCAGAGGTAAATTTAAGTAATTAGGGCCTTAGGCAAATGGAGCTGTCTGTCTGCATATCGGACGCCGTTGTCTCCTGGATGGTTAAGCTTTTCCTCAGTCACACACACACACAACCCACACACCTGTAGGATCACAATGTACAAGGATTAAACCCGCTCACTGGCTTTAAAATTCAGGGAAAGTCTTTATTCTGAGGTCAGTTCAGATCATCAGTAAAGCTAACTGCATTCGAGGGGATGGGGAGAAAACACTTATGTATTTAAGAATATTTTCTAAGAGAATTCAAGCCTGGTTGTATACCTGTTTGATTTTCTTAGTAAGGCACATTTTTTTGTAAATGTGTAATACCTGAAGAATAATGTACAAATATGAGGGCTTTCTATTAATACCAGGTTTTCTTCACTTTGCATTCACATTTTTCAATGTCTTCCCTTCCCAAAACCTCAGACTCCTAAAAGTCTATTTTATATATTTTTTTAACTTGCGCCTACTTAGCCCATTTTTTGCTACTACTGAGTGAGTGTGTGTGTGTGTGTGTGTGTGTGTATTTGGGAGAGCAGTCAGAACCTTAAAGTGAACCAGAATTCTGGAGTGATAGATTACATGTCCATGCTGTGTCATATCCAATTATCTCAAATTGACTGTACACTGCATTATTCTGTTAGTGCATGGAAGATCAATAAATATGGGGAAAAGCCACCCCAGCTCTCCACTTTCCCATCCGATTCTAGTAGGTCTGAGACGGATCATGCTACTGTGATGTGTACGCCACAGCTAAGGCAGGCAGGTGGTGCATAGACACCATTCAAACTTGGCCTATTCAATCCCAACTCCTCTAACTCTCCATTCATGCATAGCAAAACACCATCTGGTCCTATTTTGCCTCCAGCAATCACAGCTGACCAAAAACGATAATAACAGCTGTTGCAAAACAAAAGCCAAACAAAGGGGGGTGGGGGGGGCGGGGAGGAAAGGTTATATTGAAGTCCAGTGCTGAAAAATGCTCCATGAAGTGAGAAATGGGAAAGAAACCATTCAGATGTCTAAAGCTCACTGAATGGACACAGTGGAGGACTTCTACTTAAACTTGAGATATTAATCCATCTGTCTAGAAAGCCTTCAAACCTCCGTCAGGTGGTAATATATTGCAGAAATTATGCTGCACGAAGGCATTTAAGCCTTTGTTCTTTGACTCGGGAACTAATGACCCCATGTCAGCTAAAAATGAAAATGCCTTATGTTCTTTCATCATACAGCAGTATAGGTTAATGCAAAGAGAGAACATGTTTAGCCAGAGAAATAAAATAATGTCTACATGGCATTGGGAGAGACAAGGGGTGTGTGTGTGTGTGTGTGTGTGTGTGTGTGTGAGAGAGAGAGAGAGAGAGAAATGGAGGTGGTGGGGGGTGTCTGTAGACCACTTAAGAGGGAAGGCATTTAGGCCATTTAGGTATGACACTAATCAGATACCACATTTCTCATGTCTATTTTTCATTATCCTGATTTATTTCTGACCTGTAACAAAAGAAAAAGTGCACCAAGTACTTACTTAAGTCTCAGGAATAGAAACCAGTCATATGTATAAACTGAAATATAAATGGATACATAACATGCTTTGTGAATCCTGAAAACAATAATTTGGTAACAGGGTTGAGGAATTCTTTTCATGATTCAAGCCTTTTGACATTTTAAATATATAGTTTTGCCTGGTGATTAATTTTATAAAGTAGTCATTAAACTTTTTTTTCCCTCTGGAATTGACCATCAGTGGCTTAGCAGCATTTAATCAAATGTGATAAAACCTAAGATTTATAAAATCATTTAATAGATGTTACAACACCTGCTTCTAACTGCAAACAGTTGAAAACAGACTTCACTTGCAATTAAGTCTTATCACTAGTGACATTTTTTTCCAAGCAATACTTCATGGGTTTTCAAAATGACAATTACAGAACTAATACACAATTACTGTCACATGTAGTTTAGCAATTAATTTTGAAGACATTTGTCTAAAGGTTTCACAACAGAATATAAAATGGTTATTGTTATGTAATGTTAGTTTCAATTCATAGAAAATCTTTTACCATTCGAGCTGTACTTCTGATGGGTCTGATGCTAGCACATCATTTCTTTGTGGAATACAGTCACTCCCTTGTAGATGTAATTAGGCATCATTCTAAGGCTGTTTGAACACTGATACCTGTCAACTAATACATCTTATGAAAAGCTTCAATTTAGACATAAATTTTTCTACAGCAAGAAATCCATAAATTTATAATTAGAATCTCTTGCTGTTCAATATTTGTACATAATACAGACTAGGAGAGGATTATGAAATATTGAAAGCTGAATTCATTATTCATAACCCACAACATACAGTAAATATTCTCTGAAATACAATAACTTTGAGGGATCCATATTCCATTATTTTTGAATGTCTTGCACACAGTAGCTGTGGAGTGCACCACGCACACCCTCATTCTTTCCAGATTAGGATTCTGGTCAGGGTTGACACTTGCTGTTTTTAATTTTCATTTTATCATAAGCAGTTTAAGACTGTTGCCAGTGGTAATTTGCAATTTTTATCAAGACCTCTTCATTATAGCTTCTGACAGGACAGATGCTGTAATTAATCATGCAAGACAACTGGGGATAGTGGTCACACTGCTCTCAAAGAGGAACCGCTACAGAGCAAAAAAAGGGGGGAATAAATGGGCACCGAAATAATTATTTTGGCTTAAGAATTAGCATTCACCATCCATTTTAATAGCAATAACATCACAATACCCAGCTAGTTCTAGCCCCCTCAAAAAAGCGATTACTTTTTCTCTATACTTACCTTGTACTTGCATCTTAAAAAAAAAAAAAAAAAAAGACAATTACACAAATATTTCCAATGCGTTGTTTTGGTTTTTTTCAAGGATCTTCATTTCAGGCTATGCAATGCATATTCTTGGCCATAAATATCATATTTCCAATTGAAAAATGGAAGATGATGCTTGGGCTCAAATGAAACTTGGTATGTGGCATATTTCCCCATCTTACATGTATTCAAGGAACCAAAAATGAAATCTGACATATCATTTTATTTGAAAAGTGAACAGTTTCCTTGTTGTTGCATCAAAATACAGTCCACAGTTTTTACTGAAATGTGTTTATTCTATAGCAAGATAAAAGCATTTTTGTTTTAGTTAAGCAAAATACAAACAACTTAATTGCTGCTATCATAACTCATAAAAAAGTATAAAACAGCATAAAAACACAATAAGCAACGTAGCAATGAATGGTTTATGTCACCAGTGTTTACGTTAAAGCCTCATTTAGGAAAACTTTACAGCACATGATATGAAAACTTACAACTTTGAAAGAAAATATTTACATTGATTATTCAGATGTGGTGTGCCTTTTAAATATTCTACTGGTATTACATCATAATAAAAACTCTTGCTTTTTCTTTTTAAATCTTAACTTTTGTAATAACTGTTTTCATTTAAGTGCATTTCCCTTTTAAAAATACAGTGTTTTTATTTTTCGAAACTTGTCACTCAAAACACGGAATATAATATTCACATTTCTTTTCTTCTAATTGGAATGAATATAATGGGCTAACAGTGGTCATAGATATTGTTACAACATATACTGTGGTTTGATTTGGAGAGTCATGGATAAAAAGTGGAAATTAGTCAATAATTGAATTTAATCACTTGCATTTTCTTTCTGGAGAGATTTAGAAAAAAAAATAAGAGCTTTGGCAAAAGTCTGTGATTTACATTATTTTTTTTCATGACAAAAAAATGCCATCAACTATTCACGTCATACAAATGTTTGTATGAAACTGGATCTTCATATTTCAGGTAGTTACAACTGTGCTTTTTATTTTTAGGGCTTCAGAAGTTCAGACAGCCTGGAAGTGTGGTTTACTCACTTCTGGAGAAATAAGGCCATTTTTCTATGACTCAGAGAGGCCAGTTTATAGTCATCAATATGTCCCAGGATTCATTGAACAGTTTGATTCACATATTGTAGGTATAGCCTGAATAAATAAAAAAGGCATCACATAAAAGAGCACAGCTTTTCTTGTTTAAAAACAAAGTGATTTATAGTCAGCTAAAAGATGTTACTCAGCTACACTGTAGTTCTTATTGCCTATCTAATAGACACTTGAGAGGACCGTTTGATCTGTTACACATTTCTGCATAACCAACACCAACTTACAGGTTTCAGCCACATATGCTTTTCCCTCCTATGCCACTCTCCTCGGTATAAGCAAATCCATCTGCCACATGCGTCTTCAGAAAATACTGACCTGTGATAATACTTGAGTCTGTGTCTGAGACTGTATTTGCGACTGGTGCTGCTGAGAGGCTGGCTGGGGGCTCCCGATGGCAGGGATGGGGGATGTTATCTGAGAGGCAACGGGGGAGTGCTGCCGAGGAGAAGGCTGAGACTGGTGCTGCATGTGTTGCAGCTGCTGCAGCTGGAGGCGCTGCTGCAGCTGCTGCTGCAGCTGCTGTTGATTAATTTGCTGCTGGAGATGCTGCTGCTGCTGCTGCAGGTGCTGCTGCATGTGGTGCTGGAAATGCTGCTGCTGCATCTGCTGCTGGATTTGCTGATGCATTTGGTGCTGCTGGAGTTGCTGCTGCTGCATCTGTTGCATCTGTTGTTGTTGCTGCTGCTGCTGCTGCTGCTGCAATTGCATCTGATGCTGCTGGGTTTGCACCGAAGGACTCACTTGGGTGGAGGGTGCTGAGCCAACCATGGTCGTTCCCATGGAGCTTATCAGTGGAGCCCCAATGTTCGAGGGCATGTTGGCTGCAATGGTGACTGATGTGACAATCTGGTTCATGGGGAGTCTCATGGTTAAGGGTTTGGGAGCAATTGACCTAGGGAGGGATTGCTGGAGAGTCTGAGGTGATGCTGACACTGTTCCATGTTGAGACAGTGGAGTGTTGAGAAGGAGAGAGGATGTTAGATTGGTCGACGCCAGGGTCTGCTGAACAGAACGGATGGTCTGGGCTTCTGCTGACTCAGCAGCAGCCTGCATTTTGGGGAAGAAAATTCCAGACTGTTACAACATATAAGTATTTAAAATATTTAAGCATTTTTAGACATTATAAATTGATTTTTTTTAATGGCCACCATTATTCATGCCCTCCTGTATCTGTACTCTTTGTCTTGTGACTTTGTCACTCCTCCCAGAGGTGGAGTCAAATCCCCTACCTCCTTGAGTCTGGGCTGCTCTTGTGCCTTTGCTTTGGCTAACAGAATGTGATGACAGTGACACTGCCCCAGTTCCAAGATGATGCTTCAAGCCTGCCCCTGCCATGTGCATGATGACAGACATGTGGCCCAATTACCCCCCTCAAGAGTCAGTTCACTGCCAGCCAGCCAACTGTGATCAATGTGAATGAGTCCAGCCCCCTCCAACAGGCAAGCTGACCCCAGACAGAAAAACAAGACTAGCTGGTTCTACCAAGCCTGGCCTAGATCTGAAGAACCAGCCAGCTAACTGGCACTCTCTAAGGATAAATGCTTATCTTGTATCACATCACTGAGTTTTGGGGATGGTTGTTACACAGCACTATTGTGGCAAAAGATAACTGATACACATATTTAAGAGCAACAGTTCTTCTGCATTTAAGTCTGTACTAATGACTTTACCATTGAGTACCATATGTTTAAAGACAACAGAGTACAGGCTGCCTGAGTTCAAATGCAGTTCTCTGACTTAACAACTTTGTGACATTGGGCAAGTTAATTTACTCATCTGTTCCTGTTTCCTTATCTGTAACATTGGGTTATATGGTATTTTTCTTTTTTTTTTTTTTTTTTTTGAGGTGGAGTCTCGCTCTGTCACCCAGGCTGGAGTGCAGTGGTGTGATCTCAGCTCACTGCAACCTCTGCCTCCCGGGTTTGTGCCATTCTCCTGCCTCAGCCTCCCGAGTAGCTGGCACTATAGGCACCCACCACCACACCCGGCTAATTTTTTGTATTTTTTAGTAGAGACAGGGTTTTACCATGTTAGCCAGGATGGTCTTGATCTCCTGACCTCGTGATCCGCCCACCTTGGCCTCCCAAAGTGCTGGGATTACAGGCGTGAGCCACTACCCTTGGCCAGGTTATATGGTATTTTTCTTGTGCAGAGGTTGTGAGAATTAAATGAACTCACATGTTAAGCATTTAGGAAAGTGCCTGATCCATAGGAAGCAATAAATATTAGCTATTTTTATTAGTTAACAGTTACTATTACCAGAAAATGGCCACTGGAATACTTGAAAGCCCTTTGTTATGTGATTATTTTTAACAAGGTTCACTCAAGTATAAGAAAACCATTATTGGTTTCCTCAGAGATACCAAATTGAAGTTTTCACAATTTTAGAAATGTTTTAGTTCATCAACTATTTTTGAAGATTTCTAGAATTTATCAAAGGAGTCATAGATAAGGGGAAAATGTCCAACTTCATGGGACCAAAGCGCCTGCTAAAAGATAAACAGCAGATCTAGGGCTGAAAATAGAGAGAAACTATCTATCACATTTTGTACTAAAAACACTTCGCTGCCTCCACAAAAAGAAATTCTTCCACTAATGCAACAGTGATTGGAATGATTCATTCCAGAGACGATTTTTTCCTTGTATTTTTCATCTGATTAGGATGTTTTTGGGGGGAGTGTTGTAGGGGCACCTAGGAGACATCAAGCAGCCATCCATTATCTTTAATAATTTTGTATTTCTAAATTTTTACGACTCTGATTTATAAAATCCTGCTGTTGGAAAGAAACTGAGATGTAGCCTCATATAGAGAGTCATCCAGTGTAGGAAAAGCCATCTCTGATGTTTTCTGTTTGAACACATGTCATCATTGTAAGGCACTCCCCTTCAGTGGACAGCTCTCCACATTACAAAACTCAGTGGGGCTGCATGTTCCTGAACCGTCATGTTCTAAGGTCTTAGGGTAAGAAGCAGCCTATAAATATTCAAATTTGTCTTTAAAAAACCATTAAATCACCCATAAAGTAGAATACACAAAATAAACATGTACATAATTCTTATATACTCTAGTAGTTAAAAATTAACAAGCTGTCTTAAAGAAAAAAACACAAAGAAAGTCTGTATTTCAACACTTGGGCCGCTCAGTTGCACAATTGTGCCTTTAAGATGCTGCCTTAATGGTAAATGGAGATGGGTGGATGATTGCACAGAGTTCTTCCTTGCCTGCCTTCTTGTTCCTTTATGGTTTAATAGTAAGCTTCCATGAATTTCTTTGGTTGTTGTAAAGATTAAAAGTGATAGCAGAGTCGTATCTAAACGGGGGAAGTCTGAGGCTCTGCGTGCAGAGGCATAAGTTAAATGTGCATATGATGCAACCCTATTGATTATTTCTGATGCTGGGGCTGAACTCTCACTCCCTGTAAGCTCACCCCTTGGATGAGTTCTCCTCTCTTGGGCACAAAGATTGACTTCATTTCCCTTATATAACGGCCCTTATATTTGAGGACTAAGATCATATGCCTCCAAGTCCTTGCCTCCCTGATTCTTTCAGTTATTCTAACATGATGTGATTTTCAGTCCTCACTATCGTGGAGGCAATGCTCTAGAGAGACATCAATTGATTGTCATCTCTCTTTAAATTGTGGGATCCAAAACAGAACCTATTCTTTAGAAGCGGTCTAATAATCACTGTACAATTCGATGCTGCTTCCTGTGCGATCACTATATTAGCAGCTACTTCACAGTTTGGGTTCAGGCTGAAATTATTCTAAACTTATACCTAAAGGACTACATTAGTTGCCTCACAGTTCTTTGAATAGAGATTTAGGATCCTCTCAAAGTACGTTTACTGAATTAAAAAACAAACAAACCAAACCCTAGTATTTTAAATTTATTCCTTCTAAATTCTATCCTATTGATTTTTTTTCTCCTTTTTGGTGTCATTGAATTCCGCCTGGAAGTATTTCTGAATCCTGATTCTAGTATGCAATGTATAAATTTTAAGTTATCCCCTCTAAGTCAGTCACAGGTTTCATGAGCCTAATCATGGTTAATATTCCCTGAATGCCTTTGAGATACCGGATCTTGGTTTAAATCCATATATGGTCAATTATTCATGCTTTAATGCACAAAATCACCTATACCTGCTCTGGATAAATGAATGAATAAATGATCCACTTAAGAAGTACATGCACACTGTTACTCTATTCACTTCACTCCATCTAATTAACCACCAACTATACTTTAATTCTTAACATCTGCAGCCCACACAGTCAGCTGTTTTCTGCCAATGTGCAAGTCTGAGTACAACATCAGTATATCTTCCAGTATGTGTCTTCCAGAGTCTGAGAAAGAGGTTTTGCTATTGACCTGATAAATGTTTTCTCTGTCTAATGAAGTGGGAAGTGTCCTAATAGCTGTCAACAAAGAGAGGAGGACCTCCGTTGATCTGATTCTGAGCAGCTGCAAATGGTAGATCTTGATACAAATACTTAATACAGATAACATAAAGAAGAAACAACTCAGGTGAAAAGAGAAAAAAGGGAATGAACCCTTTTAAAACAGCTTTGAGACCCTAGGTTGTACTTGAGACAGCAATAGTGACAATGAAATTGTATCTCTACTTGTCAGAAAAAATTTATCTAGAACAAAAATACATTAGATCAAATTATCCTTTCCAAAACCTCTAAAATCTAGAAAGGCAAGAGAAAAGCTAATTAAATGTTAATATAATGTAACAGCTCATATTCCTTTGGATTAAGGTAATTATAATCTAGAGTGACATTTGCTTGGGATATTGGTGCATTTTATAACACACCAGGGTCCACTGTATACTCTCTATATAATACATATAGGTTTTGTTTAGTACTTGGAGTATAATTTCATTTTAAATGATCATGAGGTTTATTTACTTATATGATATGGAACAGTTTGGTCAAAAATGCAACAACCCCGTATTATAGTAATATAACCACAGGAGAATCTATAATATGATGTCCAAAAATGCCTGACAAACATACCTCCCAGTTTAAACAGAGGACATTAGCACAGGTCCCAATCCCTGGCCAGAAGAAAGCATAAGAGCCTATTTAAAATTTATGTATATAGCTGCATGCACATATATAAAGATCAGAGAAATCTTTCAGAAACAACTTAGACTCGGCTGCTTAAATTAACATATATTTTCAGATCATCATTTGGGTAATCTCTAATGGAAACACCGAAGTTTACAAGTTGTTCAAGATGCCTTTCCATCAACTTTTAGGGGAGTTGCAATTATGTTTTCAATGCTTGAGGGCTGTTTTCCATGCTGTAACTATTTCGGAGCCTGGCTGCCCCTGCCCAGGTTTACCTTAGAAACGAGGCTGGCCCTGTATGCCGCCAGGGCCTTCAGGTATTCTTTTTTGGCAGCTTCTGTTTTCCTTTTATATACCTATTAAAAGACCACAATTAGCACCACCTTTAGCGTATAAATTCTCAGCTATAAAATAACTGCTGCACAAATTAGGTCACATAAACACAACTCACATAAAAAGGTTGGTCTGCTTGGCTTTGATTTTTAAATGTTAGCGCATGCACACACACACACACACACACACACAGATACTAAAACAAAACAGAACCCTGCCACCCTCACTGGAGCACAATTGTTATATTTACTATCGCAAATAAGAAAAAGATTTCCGGTTGCAATACAGATTATTTGAGAATCACTTTTTCTTGAGAACAGCTGAAAACCTCATGCTAAGGCAATAAATGAGGTAGCAAGAAGAATAAGCTTTGCTGCAAATGGCTTACTTTAGAGAAAGTAATGAGTTTCTCCATCAATGTCTTCTTTCCCTCAGATACCTTTCTAAACTATACCAAACCAGAGGATAAAAACAACAGGTAGAATGATGAAGACAGAAGAGAAAAGAGCAAAGCATTTCAACCTTGGTTTTCTTTTGGAGCAAAATTAAAGGTCAGAAATCATCCAAGCTAGGAAATTTCCATTAGTGACCCCACTAAGTTACATAAATAAAATTCCAGCATATTAAACATGATTTGGGCTTCTCCTTTTCTTAAGTGGTCTGATGGCTGGGTGTTCAATCAATATGCATCTTTCTCTCCAGAGTTTAAAAGTTAGGTGCAGCACTTTTCCAGTCCCTCAGAATTATATTTCTGGGACAGAAAATCAGTCTGCTATCTACAGTGCCAACTAACAAGAAATTTCTAATGTTGCACCATCCCAACAAAACAAGCTTCTAGGAATTAGTTCCTAAAATAAGTTCATGATTTGTAAATAAAATCAAGGACTTTCCACTCTTCATTCTTGAACACAATTATTCTATTTTATCACTCATAGGGGTTGATCTATTCTTCTGTGGATATGTAAAAGTTAACTTCTTTTAATGGTAATTGGAGTTTCATGCAAGGAGCAAGTGGGGGGACCGACCCCCAAGGAACCCATTCTTCTCTTCATTTGTGTGGAGGAGTTGCAAGGGGAAGGAGAGGAGACGAAGCCCCTAAGGAAGTATCTCCCACCAGCATGGCTAATTTCTGAATACCTCTCATACTGCCTTGCTTTAAAATGAACTTGGAATAAAATTTCAAATGCCCGGTGACAATAATGAGACACGCAGAGGCGGCTTCAAAGTTTGGAAACCCACCAGGACAGCACAAGGGTTCAGAAAGATGATCAATGGAAAGGCAAGCGGGATGGACTTAATCCCTTTGTAGTGCCCTTTTTGAACAAAGGGGAAAAAATTCCACATTATTTAAAATGAAAAGATTATCATCAAAAGTTTATGCTTGCAGGATACTGCCTGGATTTCTTCCAACCTTCCTCTGAATGGGTTCTGAACATGCACCCATAAGCTGACAGAGAAATCAATATAACTGGAGAGTTGTTTAGATTTATATGTCTGGGTTTTTAAATTCCATTGCTTAGAAAAGGATTTCAAAAGAAGCAATCATATTAAGTGAACACATGCACTTGGAAAAGGTGTGAGGAATATTTTAAATGATCATGAGGTTTATTTATGGAGCCTTGATGGGTCTTTGTCTCACCTGCTTTTGTTCTTCTCCAAGGCTGTCCCACATAGATGCTACAATTTTTGAGACCTCTCCAAAAGTTGCATTGGGGTTTTGACCTTTAATTGCAGCCTGTGTGTCTCTGAAAAACAGGGCATATGCTGACACTGGCTTCTGTGGCTCATTGGGATCTTTCTTTTTCTTTTTCTTTGGAGTCTTGGGCTTCTTGCCAGAGTCTGGAGCAGCTCTTTTCTCTCCAATGGCCTGCAAAGCAGGAAGAAAATTCACTGCCTAGAATGTACTTGCAGAGAATGCAACAAGACTTAACTCAGATCCATAATTGTTCTTTGAAGGTTCTGTTAGGCATCATCAACAGATGAATCACCACCAAAACCAGGAGAGGGGTAAACTTGCTTGGAGTTAACCAGACAGCAGAGATTAGCATTTAGAACATCAATTAATGAGACCCAGAAGTATCTTCAATACATTCACAACATATGCTCTAAATAGCAATTATGAATAATGAGAAACAGAACACTCTGTACCAGGCAATGCTATATATATGCTATACTATACATACATACATCAGCAAAATATTTTATATCTTCAGAGATTTTAGAAGTAAAACCTAAATAATATTCAGGATGTTGATCATATTCAAATATTTTAAACGAGGTCCCTAGCCATAGTCACATGCCATATGTGTGATCTGTCTGAATTGATTTTTTTTTTTTTTGAGGCTGATTTTTTAATTTTACCAGAATGTTACTTTGGTAATGGCTCTCCAGAAACTCAAATGGAAATTAGCTCCAATTTCTATACTTGCAGCATTAGGAAAAGGTCATCTTTATTTTCTAAAATAACAATAATTTTCTAAAGATTAACAGCAAATGTAAAAATGTCAAAACTACTTTAAGTGGAGATAAAAGGGAAATTGATACTCTCCATAAAATTAAAAACGTGTAAAAAAAAGAGCAATAGTTGATACTTAAAAATCACTAAGAAGACTAAAAAGAAGATGTTTGTTATTTATGGCAAGTAACCCTGCTCACAAGAATACTCCATAGAGACTCACATACATTGACCATATGAACTCTGAGAGATCAGAACCATAAACTGATATGGGTAGAGTTTCCCAATTTAAAGATGACTAAGCTCCATACTCACCAGCTACCACCATCTAAGTTCACTGATCATTTAACATGCTTATCAGAGAAGCAGGGAAATGATTTGTAAACCTTGTTTTATTCCCCTAGATTACAATATCGAAGATAATTTTGCAGTTAACTTCATCAAGAATCCTGCAATGTTTGACAAAATCTGTTTTAAAGCCAGCCTTGGGCAAGATCAACCAAGATAGATTCAAGTTACTAACAGATTGGCTTTTAATGGCTTGAATTCTAATTCAAATTTTCCTAGAGTATTGTTTACTTTCTAAATGAGGGTCATTTGGAACTTTCACTAAGTTTTTACCATTTACTAAAATTATTAGGGAGGAAACTGATAAGGAACTTTTCTTAGAGAGCTCTGAACCCTCAAAGTGTTAAGAAACCACTGGCCTACCTCTAGGTGAGCCTATTGTTTGCACTATTTAAGTGATAACAGCATCCACACTTTATCTGAGTAGTTTATAAGCTTCAGATGGTTTTAAGTCATATCTCACTTCTCCTCCAAAATGCCATCTTTCATAACTCACACAATTAATTCAATAATTCTCTAGAGCCCATAGTCTTTTTTCTAAATTTTCAAAATAAGTGACACTTGTTTAATTCTACTTAATGAATGTGAATTTCCAAGAGAGTCAGATGCCTTTCAGTTAGAGCTTCACCTGGAGCCAAGTTTTCCTTCAATGAAAAACATTATTTAAACAAGAAAAACTATATACAGACACACATATTTTTCTTTTTTTTATTTTTTATTTATTTATTTATTTATCTATTTATTTATTTATTATTATTATTATACTTTAGGTTTTATGGTACATGTGCGCAATTTGCAGGTAAGTTACATATGTATACATGTGCCATGCTGGTGCGCTGCACCCACTAACTCGTCATCTAGCATTAGGTATATCTCCCAGTGCTATCCCTCCCCCCTCCCCCCACCCCACAACAGTCCCCGAAGTGTGATGTTCCCCTTCCTGTGTCCCTGTGTTCTCATTGTTCAATTCCCACCTATGAGTGAGAATATGCGGTGTTTGATTTTTTGTTCTTGCGATAGTTTACTGAGAATGATGATTTCCAATTTTATCCATGTCCCTACACACATATTTTTCTAGTTGAGTCAAACAACTATATTCTTCTCCTGGAAGAAAATCTGCCACTGTTAGTGCCACAATACCCTGACCGATGGCAAGATGCTATTACTTTCCAGAGGAGCTTTTTTTTCCAAATGAGAGCAGTTCAATTTCATTCTCTGTAAAACAATATTCAAATGTCGACCACCTTTGATGCCTTTCTTGGATAACCATGATGTGCCCTAATCATTATTACTTTTAAAGAATAAACCAGAAATGTGGAGTCTCACAATTTAAATAAAAATTCAGAATTAATTCTCCTAAGGAAATTTTTGTGTCATTTACTTAAAAGGGTTGAGACAGAAAGCTGGAGAAAAAGCTTTACCCCAAAGAGACATAATCAATGATAGTTTTAATCTTCCTTTCTCAGCTAAGGTTCAACGAAGATACATTGGCTGTATTGTCTTTACACAAAACCTCGACCCTCGCTTAAAATGGAGCAAGCTAAGAGTCCCATAAGAGGTCCTCTTTAAGACATGACAATTTCAGTTTGGTACAGCGCCAAGTATGAGGATCGGCGGACATGTTATTGGAGGGAAAGGAATCCCTCTGAACTGTAATGGCTAAGCTGTTACCTAACCCCATCTGATCATATCCCTCAAGAGTCTTTAACCATTACGTCTCGATCCTCTGGACTGAAGTTCTGTGAATGTGAGAAGACTGTCAGTGCATTTACCATTCCTGGGCCCAATGGGGGTGCTAACATGATGTGATAGAATAAACCCTTCATCTTGAAACCCCTTCGATTTCTGCAGCATCACTTGAACCTCCCTCCTCTGTTCCTCATCACTCTTAATCTTCTCTAGCTCCTCTTCTTCCTTTTGCTACTTAGAAATAGATGATGCTCAGGGTTCTGTCCTTGACTTGCTCCTTATCCTCTCTGAGAAGTCCTGATTACTTTCACGTCTTCTCATCCATGTGCTGATGGTCCCAAAATCTATAGTTCCAGTTCCCATGAACTGAGTTCTAGACTCCAATGTAAGCACCTCAAATTCAACTCTAACATCCCAAACTCTCATGTTCCCCATGGGGGAGAACACTCCTCTCTTTGTGGGTTGCTCCTCTCAAACTAAAACTCAATTTGTCTCTTCTTCAAATTCCAGTGGATCACCAATTCCTTAAAATCTTTATGATTCTCACTCCTAAAATGCCTGCTAATCTGGTACATCCTGTCCATTCCCTCCCTTGATGAAAGGAAACATAACAAAAGAGTCTTCTAATTAATTTCCTTTTCTTTGGTCCCTCCCTTTATAAGGCATTCTATATATAGCCAAAGTTGTCTCTCTAAAGCATAAATTACTTATGCCATTCCTCGATGCAAATAATTAATCAGCTCTCAGCTACCAACAGAAGAAAGACCACCACATTTAAGCCTTTTCGTTCTTCAACCTCTATTTCTCTCTTCCCCCATATCAAACTTCACTATACCCATAAATAGCATGTACTTCCACTGTTCCTCACTAGCCCCCCACCAAAATGCTGGCCTCTGTCTTCTGCCTCACAGACTTTTATTCATCCACTTAGACCTAATTCAAATATCACTTTCTCAGTAAAGTCTTCCTCAAATCACTCTCCCAAGCAGAATCGATTAGAATCTCAGCACACCAGATACATAAATTATATCACTAATCACATCTGGGGCTAGTTTTAAACATTGCTATTCATCCCCAATGGGGAATCTCATGAGCAGTAATTCTCTTATAAATCTTTGTATCACAAGAACCAAACAAAATGCCAAGCACAGAGTAGGTATACAGCACATAATTAATGAGTGACTAATGAGTAATTATGTACTATTGCAGTACTCTTTTTCATTATCCTAAGCATTTGGAAAAGTCATACTGGAACACAGTTTTTATTTCAAACTTTGTATCATTTAAAATTATACATTTCCCATGACAAAGGCAAAAACGTAAGATGATGAGAATGAACTCAGCGATAAACATCACTGAAGCTACAAGGCTGTCAAATGTGGCAGCAGCCTGACCAACACACTGGATGAAACTTGCTCACATGGACATTAACTTAGAACCAGAGCAGTTTAGAATTTCTGGAATGTCTAGAATTTCTGGAAATTTGTAGCAGGGAGTCCAAGCCCTCCTTTTGCAGATTAGAAAAATTGGGCCTACAAGAATTAAATAACATGTCCAATGCCTTACAGCTATAGTAGGAGAAACCAGATCTCTCAATTTCCAGTCCAATATACTTTCTACAGAAAATAAATGAAAGAGTGAAGAAAAACAACAAACCATCATACATTTAAATGGCACTCCAAATCCATGAAGAAAAACAAGGTAACACCATGAATGAAATTCAAACAGCATGGGGTAATCCCATATTCTCTGGCAGGTTACACACTAAGGCAGTTCTAACTTACTCTGTTGGCTTCATCAGCATCCTCTTCATTGATGGAGCTGGAAGGGGAGGGAGTGGCCGATTTGCTTGCTGGAGGTGAAGGAGATGTGTGAGGCATACTGGCACCTCCCAAATTCAACCCCAACTGGGCGCTGAGCTGAGACTGGTTGATGGTGGTGAGCTGGGCAGGAGGCATGATCCCAGAACGCGCAGCATCGGTCATGTGGACGATGGACCGCATGATCAGGGAGGGATCCTGCCGGTACTGGGACACTTGTGTGTGGCTCTGATCCTAGAAAGGCAGCAATGAAGGGGGAAAAGATTTCAGTTTTTCCAGATATCAGTGAACTTATCAGGTTAGCATCTCCTTAGATAGGTTTGAACTGTTGCAATGTCGATAGGTCTGACCTATTGCAGGATGATGGTCTCCGTTCATTTATTAAATATAAGGACCCATGCCAAGAATTTGAAAGGTGACAAGCACAAAATCCAAAAATCCAGCACAGAATATTTCATTATAGAACTGTCACTGGATGTGGAAGGAAGGAAGGAAGGAAGGAAGGAAGGAAGGAAGGAAGGAAGGAAGGAAGGAAGGAAGGAAGGAAGGAAGGAAGGAAGGAAGGAAGGATGGAAGGAGGGAGGGAGGGAGGGAAGAAAGAAGAAAGGACATTAGCAAAACTAAATATAATCTTTCAGCTCTTGTTTCTTATTGAGTAAACTGGTGGCAGGGAAAGGGCTGAAGCAGAGACCACACCCATTCAGGCTCATCCATTAGTTTACCATCCTTCCCACACACGTAGCTGTTATGAGAGAAGGCGAAGCCATTCTTCATTTTATTCTCCCAGAAATGCACAGGACATGCAGAGGATGGGCCAGCAAAGCACAGAGCTTTAGTTTCACAGAGCAAACATCTGTTTGCTTTAGGGCACCCTTTCTGTGAAATCCTCTGTGGTTAACCAGACGGTCATTCCGATTCTGAATTACATTGTCAGCGGCATCTGGAAGTCGTTCAATGTCTTTTGGATTAGATATAACTTTTTTCACTTAAACCTACTTTGTTTTCTTTTGTTCAATCCATCATGATTGAATGTACTAATGAATTTTTTCATAAATACGTATAAAAAGATGGTGGAGATCATCAGAAATAGCTTTTTCTGAAACTTATTGCAGTTACTTCAAATGTAGCTTTCTCTGTTGTTGGTAGTCATACAGAAAGGTCTTATAGTTGTTACTGCTTATTCTCTATTTTTTTTAATTCCAAAGAATCAAAAAATGAAGACATGTTTTTCAAATGACTTACTTTAAGACATGTCATTTGGAGTGAGTCTGTGATTTTGCTGAAACCAAATTCTCTTGACTCACAGCGACCCAGAATCTAATTTTATACACAAGCCTATGAATTCTTAACTGTTCCTTTTTTGAGTCCTTCTGATAAGGCTTATTTTTGCTCTTTAAAGAAGCAGAATGAATTGTAAATAACTAAATTGGAGCATTTGGTTTCTTCATATTAAATATATAAATGCCACTCAATAAGAAGATCTATCAAAGAAAACTAGCTGAATAAATTATGGCCTACCTATACGTCAAAGTGTTATGAAGCTTTTAAAAATAATGAATTAGATTTATGTGCATTGACCTAGGGCAGAGTTTCTCAATTTCAGCTCTCTTGACATTTTGGACCAGATAATTTTTATTGTAGGGGCTTGTCCTGCATATTGTAGGTACTCAGATGCATCCCCAGCCTTTTCCCACTAGATGCTAACAACGTCCCTCCCCGTACCAGTCATGACAATGAAAAATGTCTCCAGACTTTGCCCCAGGTGGGGCAAAACCACTCCCAGTTGAGAACCACTAACCTACCCAAGATACAGTACATAAAAGGCAAGTTAAAAAATAACTATACAGGACAGCCTTGTTTTCTCTGGGAAAAAAAAAAAGGTGTATCCTAACATTAACAATGGTTACATTATAAGGGGTAGAATGGGAGGGGAAAGGAGGGGAGAGTTTCAACTTTTTCTATGTACATGTGTATGCCGTTTTGATAAGCTGTGACCACAATACAAAAGTAAACATTGTTCAATTCCCACCTATGAGTGAGAACATGCGGTGTTTGGTTTTTTGTCCTTGCGATAGTTTGCTGAGAATGATGGTTTCCAGTTTCATCCATGTCCCTACAAAGGACATGAACTCTTCATTTTTTATGGCTGCATAGTATTCCATGGTGTATATGTGCCACATTTTCTTAATCCAGTCTATCGTTGTTGGACATTTGGGTTGGTTCCAAGTCTTTGCCATTGTTGTGGGGTGGGGGGAGGGGGGAGGGATAGCATTAGGAGATACACCTAATGCTAAATGACGAGTTAATGGGTGCAGCACACCAACATGGCACATGTATACATATGTAACAAATCTGCACATTGTGCACATGTACCCTAAAACTTAAAGTATAATAATAAAAAAAAAGAAATGGAAAAAAAAAGCAAACAGAAACTAAAACACTTTAATCAGAAAAAAAGGAAGATAATGCAAGTGGTTAAAAGAGTCCGTTAACAAGTGTTAGAATATTAAATACATACATTTCCCATTTCTTAATAATTTCTGAATAATTACTGTGAAATCCTGGAGGAAAGTGTCACAAATATCAGAACACCACTCTCCCTTATATCACCGGCAATGTTCTCCTTCGTTGTTCCTACAATATTACGTTCTACTTGCAGGTGTCTTTCTGCAGATTGTGTGGATTTTATGTTATCTGTTCATCCTAATTATCTTTTTTTATTGGAATTCTACCACATTTGCTCATTTCTCCTAGAAAATCTGAACTATCTGTTCAGTCTTCCATGTTCTCTTGAAGTGTAACCACTGCTCACTGACATAACTTCCACCCCCAAACTACTGGTAGTTATGCCATCTAACTTATTCTAAATTTTCTTCTTCATATATGTCTTTCAGAATGCTTTTTTTTTTCTTTAGATGGAGTCTCGCTCTGTTGCCCAGGCTTGAGTGCAGTGGTGCCATCTCGGCTTACTGCAACCTCCACCTCCCAGGTTCAAGTGATTCTCCTTCCTTAGCCTCCTGAGTAGCTGAAATTACAGGCACACACCACCATACCCAGCTAATTTTTGTATTTTTAGTAGAGACGGGGTTTCACCATGTTGGTCAGGCTTGTCTCGAACTCCTGACCTCAAGTGATCTGCCAGCCTCGGCCTCCCAAAGTGCTGGGATTACAGGCATGCCCGCGCCTGGCCCAGAATGCTTTTTAAAAATCTTTCCATCTTATTTAAATCTAGATGTTTTAAAGCATCTACAGGCAAATTCCAGGGCACATTTAAGTGAAGTATTTTAATTCTGACTGTATAATACTAAATTAGTTAACTGGTATGGCCATGAAATGTGATCATCTGATTTATGCAGTTTTCTCATTAGCAGAGAGTTACTTTGCTCTCTTCGCTTCAATGCCTGTGAAAATCTGCACATATAGGTGCTCGATTGACTCACCCCACACCTAGAGCATTTTTCAGATGGCTTTCATGGCCAAACACAAGCATGTCTCCTTGGCTTCGTCAGCCCTTCCTGAATTCCATCTGCAATTTATGCCTTTATTATGGATCTTGTTGCTGGGGAGCTCCTGTTGATAGACAGCCAAGGTTCACTGTACTAAAAAGGAAGTTTTACTGTGTGTTTATTACTATGCGCCAGCATTTGTGCTAAGCTTAATATGCACTTTCTAATTTAATCCCCTAGATTGCTTTCTGCATTAGATACTAGTACTATACTCATTCTTAGACAGATAAGAATGATTCCCCAGGCCCTCAAGCTAGCTAGTGAATGCTTGACAGAAAACCTGGGCCCTAGAGAGCCATGGTATCTTCATGGTGGAGGCGTGTCCTGCCTGGCAGAGAGAGATGAATGAGACACTGGGATCTCCACTGCCATCATCCCCCTTTAACAAAATCAACTCCATTTCCATTTGTTTTATAAATTGAGGTTCCTCATAATATTTCATTACAAAAAAAACAAAAAAACAAAAAAAAAAACAAGGTTCTTTTGCAGGGTGACAGTATGGAAACCACTCCTGAAGAGTACTGGCGGTGGGGCCAAGGCCTTGCCAAAACTTAGAGTCATCCACATAGTCTTCAGATCCAAAAAGATGCCATCTCCCACTGGACAAGATACCAAGGGCCTCTAGATTATTTTTAAAGTAACCTCTGACCCACATAATTGATGCATCAAAATGTGCTACCACTCACCACGGTTCACAGTTATCCCGTAATCACTTCCTATGAGTGAAGATTATAGTATAAGACGATGAATGGCTAAAGTGTCTCTTTGGAAATTCAAGCTCCTTTAAGGCCACCAATTATTAACAACTGCCTTGGGGAACTTGAGGATCCTCAACAGCTCCAATCATTTTCCATAAAAGTAACCTTTAAAAGATGTTACCCTTGATCTTAGGACTAACACATAAAAAGAGAAAGATGTCAACTCAGTATAAAAGTATTTATTGAGCCCCTACTACGTATCAGGCCAGAGAAGGCAATATATCAAACCTTCTATCTTTGAGAACCAGGAAATTACCATGTGATCATTTTACACATTAAACAAAATCCTGAATGGATGAACAAATTTACTACAACATAATGTAGGCCAGAATAATTTTTATATACTCCCACCAAAATTGCTCACAATTTTTCCCAGTAGTAATGACACAGTAAGGAAATGTATAACTATGAATATAGCCCAGAGAAATTTAATGTGCTTTTGTTAATATTACTTCTCACTTACAAAAATTAAGTCCTGAAATATTTACCAGTGATCATTTAAAGGCAAAGCAGCTATTGGGTTCTAAGAGATTGCCCACTATCATAACCAACAATAAGAGCTGAATGCTGGTAGCTTTCTCAACTCCTTTCACAATTACATTTTATATGTAATGTTCCTTTATATAGTTTCCTAAATTTGTCAGTATTTGGGAAAAACTCATTCTTTCTTCCTTGTCTCATTTTGTCTTCTAATTGGCGATATTAGATAAGAGTTTCTCAACCTGAGTGGTACTGACATTTGGGTCTGGATGATCCTTTGTTGGGGGAGGGGCATTCTGTACATTATAGAATATCTAGCAGCATCTCTGGCCTCTCCTACTAGATACCAGTAGCTGCCCCTCCCCTACCAGGTTGTGACAACCAAAATGTATCCAGACATGGGCAAATGTCAAAATCCCCTTCATTTGCAAATTACTGTATTAGACAAATATCATAAAAATCATCTTCTTGGGGGAGGCAGGTAGTGAACGTACAAAGCTTATGTTCTGTTCCTAAAAATAGAAAGCATCCACATAAACAAGATTCCAACTGTGATAAATATTGGGAAGAAAATAAATAGGTTATACAAAAAAGAGTTATTGGGAAAGGATGGCTACATTTGATTGGGTCAATAGGAAAGGCCTCTCAAAAAAGATAGTATTTGAGCTGATGCTGAAGGATGAGGAGAAGCCAACTGTGAAGTGAAGGGAAAAGCATGTCTCATGCAGAGGGAACAGCATGTGCAAGGTCTGAAGTGGGAGAGATCTTGACATGCTTGAGAAATGAAAAGGTGGACAGGAAAGCTGGGTGCAGGGTAGGCAAGGTAAAGGGTGAAATGCAATAGGCTTAGAGAGACTGGTCTCATTGTGTAAGGTGGGGAAATCATGGGATGTTTCCCTGAAGAGGTGACCTACTATGCTGAGGTATAAAGGGAAGTAGAAGCTAACCAAGCCAGGGCATCCCAGACAGAGATGAACATGTACCCAAACCTGGGGCATGGGCAAACATACTACCGATAAGGAAATGACAGTCCAGTGTGACTGGGCCAGGAAGAGCACAGCTGGCTGTGAGGCTGGAATGGCAAGTCATGGCCATAAAGTGACAAGGTTTATTGTCTGGGCCAGGAAGTCTGGATTATATTCACAGTGTAGAAGGCTGCCATTGAAAGTTTAAAGCATGGTGTATATCTAGTGGGACTATTCATTGCAATAAATATTAACTGACCATACCTCATGGACAACCAACCCATCTAAATCAATTGCGGACATTTCTATTTAGTTTAAATATAAATGTATAGCCTGCCACCTCAATCTGTGTTTCGAAGAATACCCAAAGATTAATATTTGCAGTCCCAGAAGGTCACTCAGAATGGGTGGGCCATGGATCTCATAAAATGCTCTCGCTAATAGGAGGGGCACTGCCTTCTATCTATTGGCCTATATGATTCATGCCTGTGGTGTTCAACAAAGCCTTCTGGTTTCTGTATGTCTTGGTGGGGGTAGGGGGTGCCTGGCGGAGGCTCGCCTCTCTCTCCACCTGATGAAAGAGCCTCTTTGTCTTTTTTAAACAGGAAAAATCCAATGAATGGATATTTTGGGTAGCAATCCCTCATTTTCTTAAATTGCCTGAAACCCAGTCTATTATTGAACATTAATCATTTGAGTGAACGGTTAAAATCTGAATAATATTATATTAATAAGGAAACTTTAGATCACTAACACAAATGAAAAATTAAAATCACTCATGGCCAATGGAATGCCAAATAAACACCAGGAAAAGAAAATAATACTGTTATAGCCAGTGTGGATACTGGGGCCTGCCTAAGGCTCTGGGCCTGAGTTCCGCTTTCTTTAACTTAAGAAGGCTAAAAGAAAGGTGTGAAAGACTTAATTAGCCCCAAACTGAGTCTTTCTCCTGGACTTAATCAAGATTAAAAGAGAATTGAAAGGTGAAAAACTTCCATACTGTGTAAGTCACTATGTTATAATATCATGTTTGTACTTCATATGAAGATATGTCTTAGTGTAGCAGGATATGAGAAGAGAATGGATAAAACTTGCTCTAATTTCCTTAAATGAGAAAACTCTACATATTTAAATCCTTTTCACTCATTTTTTCAGGCCTGGAGCAGTGCTACATTTATCTTTGTGCTGCACACTTAGTAGTACATAGTTATACATACTATGGTCTTGCTTTGTTTTGTTTCTTTTTGCAAATCTAAGATATAAGCTTTCACCCTGACATTTTATTGTAAATATTATACATTATTATTCTATATTATCTGTTTATACTTATTACAATGGCACTTACACTTGGGTTGATTTCATCATTAAAAATTTTTTAAATTCTAATATGCAAATGTGTTTAATGCATCTTCTATCTATACTTACACATAAATATTCTCCATAACGATCCAATATGAGGTTTTCAAAATAGAGCATAACATCCGATTAAGAAGCAACTAACCCAAATATATTAGAGTGTGACTAAATATATTTTCACTGTGCCAGTTTGTAATCAATATTTCTTGAGAAATGAAGAGATTAAACAATTATCAGCAATAAAAATTACTTTGTATTCATAAATATCAGAGTTAACTGCAAATAGGAAATGCAGGCCAGTAATTTTATGTTCAATTATTTAGTTATGTCTTATAGCAATGTTAAAATTTTATTTCCAGATTAACAACGATCAAATAGTTATGCATAGCTACTACTTTTGTAACTCCAATGGACCCTGACATAGTCATGCCAAAGGCATACCAATGATAATTACAGACCTGCATACCACCACCTTTATATTCATCAAAATATCTGCACTGAAATAGATCATTTTTACTTAATAACTACTCTCAGGGTTGTAATCAGACATACCTACCCATGAAAGTTTTGTAAAAAACAGTGTTCCCTAAAGTTAATTAATAGTTTCTTGGCAAAATAAAATTTTCAAGAGTTTATTATGAACACTTAATGGTAGTTTACTCATGTACCCTGTAACTGCCTTTGTTTTACCAAAGGGACAGCTCCATGCTTATTTTATTCAGTCCTAAGTTAAAATTTTAAAGAGCAATTCCACTTTTATAGCTGTTGATACTTCAAGCCCCCTCCCTTCCATTTTAACTTAGCAGTCTAAGTATGCTCTTAATAACAAGCAAATATCCTTTCATTGTCCTTTTATTCATTTATATGTTGAACAAATGAAATATTTATTGAAAGCCAAGTATATTCCAGGCCCAGAGACGACACCAAACAGACCCAAGGAGCACTTGCCTTCCTGGAGCTTCTATTCTGGTAGGGAGGAGACAGATGGGAAGCAAGCAAAGGAAACCATTGCAAAGGACGACAAGGGCTGTGAATAAAAGGAACAGGGGTAATGGTATACAGAGTAACTCTCACCTCTCCAAAAAATATTTGAGCCATCGTGTCAGTCTTATGTGGGAATCTAAGTGCTGTAAAAGGGTGTCTTTGCTGTCTCTGAACCATCACTAAGTACTACAATACTTAACTGTAGATGATCTAGGTTAAAAAGAAGATACAGGGAAATAAACCACAGCCAGCCTTCTCATAACACTTTCCTTTAAATGTTATAAACCAAACAATAATCATGTATCACACTGCACAAGGGCTAATTAGGTTTAGCAGAAGTTTGAAACACAGTCCTACTTTGACAGATGACCCTCAAGTTAACTCAGCCCTAAAGACAATTCCTATCTGTTCAGAGTCAGTAGTATGCACAGGCCAAGAATAAAGAATATTTATTTTAAGCTCAGTGTGGTACAAGGCTCTACAAAGAAGGCAGCTTGTAAAAGTGTCTGTGGCCTGCGTATTTTTGGCAGACAATTATCAAGGTATAGTAACAACTAAATTAAAGTTGGCTTTTGACAATAAGCTTTCAGGCAGCAGTCAGATTGAATCTCTATAATTCATTGAGGGTACACTGGTAGTCAAAAAAAAAAAAAAAAAGAAACACAAAACAATTTCACAAACAGTATAATCAAGCTCTAATGATTAAAAACAGGCCAGGTGCAGTGGCTCATGCTTCTAATCACAGCAATTTGGGAGGCCAAGACAGGAGAACAGCTGGAAGCCAGGAATTCAAGACCAGCCTGGGCAACTGACAGCAAGGCCCTGTCTCTATAAAAATTTTAAAAACTAGCTGGACATGGTGGCACACACCTGTAGTCCCAACTACTCGAGAAGCTGAGGATCGCTTGAACACGGGAGTTCGAGACTGCAATGAGCTATGATCATACCACTGCACCTCAGCCTGAGTGACAGAGTGAGATCCTCTCTCTAAAAACTATGTAAAATTAAAAAAAAAAAAAAAACAACAAACAATATACAGCACTTAGTAGGTGCTCAGTAAATATTCATTGAAGGTTAATATATGGTTTCAGTTTTATAATTTAGACTTCACGCAGATAGGTCTTATTCCATTCAATGTGTATTTTTGCCTAGGTAAGTTGTGACTTTTATATTGTTAATTTATAATAAAATAGTTTTTGACCATAACTTGACCAAAGTTATTCAATCTGTATGATAAATTTGTAAGCATTCAATTTGTATGAGAAATTGCTTGTCCCCCCCATGGCTAAATAGTCATCATCCTGTGGACTTTAGCTCCCCAGCCTCTATTGACAATGGCAATGAATGCGTTCATAACAATAATAAGGGCTTGTTTTAATAGAACGTTCCATGCATTAAACACATTAATGACCCATGAAATAACTGCTTTATCTGTAACACATTAAGCAACATTGCTAAAAATGTATTAATTGAAAGTCTGCTATTTTTCTTAACGTAAGATTTTTTTAAGTATAAAAATGGCATGAAAGTCATTTTCTTAAAAACAAATATAATAATTCAACTTCAAAATTAGAGCCATGCCAAATGATGGTATAAAAACTTCTAAAATAAGCCTGGTAATTTTAGATGTAACATTTTGATAAATTGCCATTTTTCTATCAAAAATGATATCTGTCTGGATTATGACTTGAGTCTTATGAATATTTTAAAAGCTCATAATTTTCTTCTCTGCATAAGTGTCTCCTATAGGACCTTTTCCTCTCCTTTTCTCTTCCCTTTAACAGGTACGAATACTACCATACTCAAATACTTTCCTTACTTCCATCTTTTTCAATTTTCTAATACTCCGTTTGATATTGCTAGAGCACCACTATAGCATTCTCTATAAATATGTGTGATCACAATTAAATCCAAGGTAATATCAAACAGAAAATGCCAGTCCTCTAAACATGGAAATATAATATATGAAGAAAAGTATGTGAATTATCAGTGTGTTTTATAAATTCTCTTTTGGGGGGCATACAAAATAACAGACCAGAGACAATTATTTTACTGTCTGTTTCTTAGATATCAAAGAGAATTTTGAAATTCATCAAAGCTAACCTTCTGTTATGTACAACAGGCTAAGCTGAAAAGAATGTTAACAAGTTCAATTTTCATTCAATCAGCACTACTGCTCTCTGAAATGTTTCATTGCAGGAAAGAAATAAAAATAATCTATATGGTAATTATGAGGATGAATCCCCCAGTAACTTTCAGCTACATGAAAGGTCAGTTCTATTCAAGATATTTTATCAGTCCCCTGCACATACTCCTGTCCTGTCATTTTAAATCTGAACAGCATTTTATTTTCCCATTTACAGCTACCTGCAGAATTAAGTACTTAAGCCAAATAAGAAAAAAAAAAGAAATGTTGAATGCTGGCAAAGGCTATAATAGCATAGAGATAAATCGTTCATCTGCTCTCTCTCAAGCCTCTAGGGCTGCAGATTTTTCTTCTCCTGGTGCACTGTGGGTATTCAAAACTTGTTCAACATGATTTCATTTCATTTCAGGCACTGCCTGAGAAAACTAAATTACAGAATCAATCATACAGAAGGTCAGAGTGAGACTTCATTACAAGTATTGCATGCTTGCATGAATATCTTTCATTTATGACTGACCCAATATGTCACAATAGCTGTCTAGTAAAAATAATCCACTTTCTGAAATTGATGTACTACTGATGTCAATGCTACTCAGCAGGCTGGGCAGATTATAGAGAAGTGTTAAAAAAAAAAAAAACACAACCCTTTGGAACGCACATTGTAGATTTTTAGAATTGCAATCTTTTGTGGATTAAAGCAATTTCCAGATGATCATCCGAACTGACAATAACACTTAGAGGTAACAAATTTTTAACCAAAATACAATGTTGATTTTGACTTGCCAACCACATCCTGTTTTAAAATACACGTATTCACGACAAGCAAATCAAGGTTGTTCTTTGAAGTCACAAATGCATCGACATTCAATTTTTCAGCAATTCGCTTTTGAATACTGGGGCATTATTTGCATATTTTGAAATGTGAATGCTAATCACTGGACTCTTTTTAATCCCCCTTTTATGTTCCTGCCTTCTGTTTTTAAATATAATGGCATAAATTTAACGAAGATAAACATGTTGTGCTTGTTGCCAACAATAATGCAGCTAATCAGTAATGTGACAAACTGTCACTCTTTCTAAAGGAAAACTGATGAAGCTCTGAAGAAAAGCTGGTTCAATACATCAACAAGCTGGCTTTTCTTCTTATATGATAGTCTTAATTCACCATAGCAGTCCTTAACAGACAGCCATATTCATTTGGATAATAAAACTTCTTACTTGCATAAGGTATGAAATATCCAACACACACTGGGAAGCTGAATGCGTGATGTATGAAGTATTATTTATTATTTTTCTGGTGACCTTCCTAAGGGAAATCTCTGAGGAGGCTTCTGTGGAGTGTTATGATGTAGCCAGCCAACTCAGTACCCGGAGGGAGATATAGAAGAACCCTGACATAACCAATTTTTAACCATGCCTCTGGCGATTCTGAATTCAAGTTTATAGGTGAACATGTCAGGTAGTACATAGAACAAAGCCAACGACACATTGTATTCATCATAATTCTGTCCTAGTACCTTTTATTTTTTCCAACATTTGTGATTTAAAATCCCATGACATTTCTTCAAGGTGAAATTCTACTAGCATTTTCAACAAGATTAGTTTGTTTCAAGCCAAAATAAATATCACTCAGGTTCAGCAAAACTTCAAAAAGGCACCAATAAATGTGATGAGGTCCATGTAAATACCATGACAACAGCCTGCACTTAGCTAAAGTACCTATACTTTTAAAAATCAATGAAATAATTCAACTGCTTTAGTGATTAGCCATACATTACAAAAGAAGCATTAAAAATTGAGTCCTCTTTCCCAATGCCAGTCCGTGAAAGCATTGTTCTTTAAGTGTATGTGAACATCATAATTATTTTATGATTCCATCTTTAGTTCTTTCCAATATAGTAAATTCAATTGACCATGAAATGAAATTTCATAGTCAAAATGCCTCCTTTACACTTTTTTATGGCAGCAATAACAGTTTTATAGCTTTAAGGCAAGGTAATTCATCAGATGTTTAATTTAAAGGCAGATTCTTATATTATTAATAAATATTTACCAATTTAATAAAGTACACATTTTAACATACATTTAAATATTTCTGCAACTTAAATGAGCCTCACTGAGCATCTATGAATGACGGTGAACCCTGGCAAGCTCCCTTGGTGACTAAACACACCCATTTTATTTTTATTCTTTTCTAAGCAAAACATTGCAAGCCTGGCTGTAGAAAAACAGAGAATAGAACCCTCCATTCCAGTGTCAAAGGTACAAAAATATAAGAAAGTCCCCAGGAAACAATTATTTGTGATGTCTAGTAACGTTTATGAATACTTAATGACTATTTCCTGACTGTTGACTGAATTCTTTTGACAAAAAAAAAAAAAAGTAAAAAATAAAAACCCCGATATTCAGCTCAAACACAAAAGATCACAGGCAAAGAAAATTATGTTGCTGCAATCCTATTTGGGAAAGTAATCTTATATTTCAGAGAGCACATTGAATCTTTGCACCACTAATCCACTACATATTTTGCAATCACATGTTGTTATCTGGGGAATTAACAATGTAGCCAATAAACATCACTGGCATGGTCCTAATGTGCAGAGAAATATGTAAACAAGCAAGAGGATTTGTTTTTTGTTATACCAACACATCTGTTTCATTTTATCAGGGTTTTAAAAAAAGCTCTATAAACTATTAATCTTGTTTTAAAAATGTCTACTTAGTACCTTACCTAGATAGACACAAATGCATTATATGCAATGATGGAAAAAAAAGAAAAATCCCAGCAGAAGAGTTTAAAATACTTAAGCAGATTTACTCTAGTGATTGCTGACTATAATTGCACACTAAGAAAAATAGAACCAAAATTATTGCATTAGTTATCTTGGCTCTCTGGAGTGCCTTAATCGATGTTTATGACAATAAATAACACAATTAGGTGTATTTCACACAATCGCTTGTTCTATATTTTTCTCTGCTGGTTATAAGCAATTATACTTTTTCCCTTTTTTGGTATCTCAGTTTGATATTTCATTTGCAGTAAGAATAAATCATGTATCGTAAGCATTATAATACTAAAAACTCAAAAGACCTAGGCACCTGATAAGGACTTCCATTTCTAAAATCTTGCCTGGGCAAACTTTCAACTCAAACACACCTTTGTGTTAAACCAACAGCAAGGGAAGATTGGCTAGTTCCAAACCAATGAATTAGACTTTTAAAAAAAATCATTTTAAATCAACAGAATCTTTTTGGATCATCCTCTTTTTGGTTACTGTCAACCAACCCAATACCCTTTTGTTCAATACCAGGCAGCAATCCAGTACCTGCATGTAAATAGCACTAGGAACAATCCACTAGGAACAGGCAAGAGCACATTTCAGAACATGGACTCTCAGATCTTTACTATGATCTGTGCAAATGATAAAAAATAATTTAAGTAATAAATGTGGTGCCTACCATATGCAACCCACTGCTATGAAGCATGCCATCTTGTTCCACGAGATTTCTTGAGATTGTAATGGAAGGGAGGTCCAGGCTTTGAGGGGGAAACTGGGGTGTGAATTCACTTCCCTGGGAAGGCAATGGATCACTGAGGGCTTGAAAGGGTAGCAGTACATCCGGCATGCCTAGGGCAGGGTCTGACTCTGGAGGAGGCGTGATTGGTGGAATTTCGAATTCCTCGTCCCCAAGGCTTGGTGTGTGGAATGTCTGCTAAAAGGAAACAAAATATAGATATCTTCATATTCTGTTTCTATATCTTATTCCTCCGGGGAGGGAAAGAGAAAGACATTGCATGAAAACACTACACACATATCTAGGCCAAATATTTATTTCTCAAATGAAAACATCTTAAACACAGATTTCCATACATAAAGTTTTGCTGATCATTCTGATTAAAGATTTAAGTCTCATTATCATATGGTTTTAGTGGAGTATCAGTATTAACAGTTTTTTAATGCCTACTTAATTAGCAACATCTGTCTTTGTTATTAGTTGGAGCGTATAACAAATTGCTACTTTACTGATATGTTAGTGAAACAGCTCAAACCGCTGACACTATCCACACGCTTTATAAAATGCTGATGATTTTGTGGCATGCACACACACACACACACACATACACCACACACACATTAATCCAGAGGTGAACATTACATATATTTACTTTCTGCCACAACATATAAAACAAGTAATATCAAATTTGTGGTTTGCTTTTTTAATTTCCTCATTGGTATATTCCCAAGTGCAATGCCTACTTCTATGGAAATTGTTACTGTGTGTAATACAATGTTTTATATAAGGATTATCATAGTTCATATTAAAAGATGCCAGCGCTTTTATTTAAACTACAAAGAGGATTATTTTCTTTTACATGAACATTTTAATATGTATTTATCTGAACATTTTCTACCAGTCTTCTACTTTTTAAAGATGATCTAGAGCGCATAGAGCTATAGTGATATAGAAATACTAACTAGATTTGATGCTGTTCTCTTACTTAGACAAGTATTATATCTCAAGACCTAAGTAAGTCTTAATGCATTGTTTTTCTTCACTGACACTGAGATTCTTTTTTTTTTTTTTTTTTTGAGACAGAGTCTCGCTCTGTCGCCCAGGCTGGAGGGCAGTGGCGCCATCTCGGCTCACTGCAGGCTCTGCCTCCCGGATTCATGCCATTCTCCTGCCTCAGCCTCCCTAGTAGCTGGGACTACAGGCACCCGCCACCATACCCGGCTAATTTTTCAATTTTTTAGTAGAGATGGGGTTTCACCGTGTTAGCCAGGATGGTATCGATCTCCTGACCTTGTGATCCACCCACCTCGGCCTCCCAAAGTGCTGGGATTACAGGAGTGAGCCACCATGCTCAGCCAATACTGAGATTCTTAAAGGCAGGGTTTTAAAATAGGGCCTCGTGATATAAATCAGTGTTGCTCCACCCAACCACACTAATCATTTTTGGGGGGAATTTTTTGGTGAGAGGTTGTGGGGGAGTGGCAAGGTCTAGGTTTTTTTTTGTTTCTTTTTTTGTTTTTTTTTGGTTTTTTTTTTGGTCAGGTGGAGGGTTTGGGGGACTACTCATATTTTTTATTCCTAGCTCAGAGAGTCAAACTTATAGTTCATTTATTATTAATAGTATTTGAAAGAATGAACTGGTGCAAGATAATTTGAGTCTGCTATTATCAGTTAAGAGGACTAATTAAGTGCTGAAAATCATCATTCTTCAAGCTATCAATCATGATATAACGTAATGACCACTTGAGGGAAAAGAAAAACTGAAGAAAAAAAAGCAACAAAAAACATTTCTTACATATAGAACCTGTCAAATGTTATTTGTATCTCACCAGAAAAAAAGAGGTCACGAGCTATGGCAGTCTATGGTGGGACAATTGAACATCTTGAGGTTCTTAGCAGGCTCAATATATGCAAAACATCATAGCAGAATAATACATTTGAATGCTAGACTAAAATATTGGATTTTCCGACACATGCATTCTAATAATGACCCCAAAAGCTGTCAGTTTCTAACTGTGGAACCCCTAGTTCCCAAACACAAAGGGATGAATTGGCCACAAATGTGGTTGGCTAATGAACATAACCCTATGGTTGCATTTGCCGTTATTTTGGCACTAATGTGGTCTAGTAACAGATGCAACTGTAATTTGTGACTCATTTGCTACCCCATTACTGCTTAATGAAATCTAACATATCACATTAACAATACGGATAAACACTCATTCTTGATATGTGGCATTTGGCTGTTTTCATTACCACTGTAATTAACACTTGAAATATTATTTCAATAAATATTTAAAGTACTTTAAAAATGGTCAGGGTAATCATGACACAGATAGAAAACATAAAGCAAATGTGTGAATTTCAAACTCAGAGTATCCTAGTCCCTGTAGTGTTATCTACAGGACAATATCCATGTGAAGGGAATTGGTCTCAGGCACAATTTAGACTTTACAGCATGTAAACCTAAAGACTTCCTGAATTAGTTTACACTCATTAAAATGCTAAAAAACCAAGTAAATTTACTTTCAATGCAGTGACTGGGAAATTAGGCACATGCTATAATGTAGCATTAACATTTACTTGGGCTTTATTTTTTGTTCAAGAAAAGATGTACAGAGAAATCATTACATAAGATTACTTCCAAAACTAACATAAAACATGTCTATGCTAAGCAGTCACAATTAGGAAGGTTTTTATTTTTGTTAAGGAACAGAGAGAGATGTCATATGCAATATGTCCCTATGGTATAATTTTTTTAACGACAAATTAATTTCAATTAAGCATATTACAATATCCTAACCTAATATAATAATCCAATGAAATAACCAAGAAAATGTTAAAATGTTAAACTACCTTTAAAGTCAGATAATATGTTAAAATTAAGCTTTCCTTAGAGAAAAAAAGGAATCCAAAATGCTGGATATCTGAGATTATAAAAAAAAACCATATATGGCATCAACAACAACAAAAACAACAAAAAGACACACTGACTTTGGTAACTGTGCCATCTGACCAATATCAGATTAATCATTTGGAGTTTATGTGATTATTTTTTACAGAGATTGACTTTTCAATGTTTACCTTGAACATGTTAAAGTAGTATGTACATGGTTAAATACCATCTGTACTGAAATGTTCAAAACATTTGTTCCTTTTGATAAAAATGCAAATCTGGAGAACTGTTGTATCAACATATAACAGCCAATGTCTGACACGGTGAATTATCACAGCTGGAATTAAATTGTCTCTGAACAGCTGCTGGCAGTAGAGCTTTCATCAATGTTTGATTCAAATGTAGGGAAAAAAAATCCTACAGAATGAAACATCATGTTGTCCTTACAGATGGGGTTTGTGTTCATTATCACAAACAACACAGCAGCCAGTGCCAAAAATATTCCCTTATCTAAGCTGTCTTCTTGGTGAGAGATGATGGTCACTACAAAAAGGATTAATCTAGGAATACCCTTAATTCTTGATTCCCCATTTATTCTAATAATTTCTCAAAGTTAATTTCTTTCATAACACTTGCCTCCCTTTACCAAGATCATTTATGAAGCCACTATTATTTTCATTCTCTGGGGTCAAGCTAGTTCAGTTTCCTGTATTTGAATGTATCTGGAAAATGAGGACTTTATATTACGTGAACTGCAAGAGGAAATGTTCCATTTGGGCCAATTTCACTTCTGTTTGTTCTTGTTCTAAAATCTTAAATCTCACACAGTCTACCATTTTTAGGAAACCATGTTTTATCTAATCAAGATTGAGGTTTTTCTGGAGGGCAGGCCAATGAGACCAAACAGCAGCCCAAAATCAATAATAGGAAATGCAGTAAAAACAGAAGCAAGAAGACGATGCTTGTTTCATCTGCACCCGTAAACTGAGGACAGACCCAGAGACAATGAGGTGCTGCATTTAGATTCCATCACCCAGTTTCCCCAGCTGTGACCAAGTCTTGGAGCATGCCAGCCACTCATTCATTCATTCTATAAATATTTATTGAGCACCTACTACTGCCAGGCATTGTACTGGGCTGTGGGGATCTAGCAACAAATTACAACACTCATTTCACATCACCCCAAGCCCCAAGAAACTATAATATTCTTCTGTCGCATAGTTTCCCAAACCATGACAACTTAATGACACTTAATTATCCCTAGATATATGTGAAGTTAAACTATTTTCCATTAAAAAGTCACTTCTAGCCTGGTTTCTAAAAAAATGACCACTTACCTGCTTAGATACCAACACTGTATGTGTGTGTGTTTTAACATACATTCTTATATATTTACTTTTTGTTTGCATTATTTTTTAATCAAAAGATTGTATGAAGTTACTAACATTAGTAACAGTCTACAGACAAGTGATAAAAGACTTATCAGGTTTTCTTTTCCAATAAGCTTTTCTCATTTCTCCTCCAAAGTCGTTACCTTGTGCCACATAAGAGAGAGATAAATTTGATACTTTGTTTTTCCCTTCAAGCCTATTAAATTATCTCAATAACACAAAAAACAGGAACAAACACATTAAGACAGTCACCTACCTCACTGGCAGCGAAGAACGCATTGTTCGCCTCAGCCATATTCATATAGTTATTATTATTTCCAAACTGAAAGAAAACAGATTGTTTTACGTTAATATGTGGCATAATAAAGCATTCTGGCTGTGATTTGGAAAGAATGCTGGTGTTGCTAAATAAAAGAGAGTTTTATCAGCCCAAATGCAAAACATGACAAAGGTTTCAAGGCACTATGCTATACTGTCAGCTAGTTCCCTCAGAAAATAAAGCACAGAGTTAAGCTAACTCAATAATTCTATAAAATAGTTTTGTTTCTCATCAAGACTAACTGTGAAGGGAGAGGATTACAAACATTAAGCCAACTGGTCACCAGTGTGTGTTGCTTATTGACCTGGCATTTGTGAGAGGTGAGAGGGAAAAGAGTTTCCAAGAAAATCACCTTGACACATTTTAAAAGCACGTAAGGATTTTATAGCTTAGTTTTCAAGAACAGATGTCACAAGTGTGGGTAGGTTAAAATGTGAATTAAAGGGAATAAAATTCAATTCCCAGGACTCAAATTCTATTTTCTAGTGAATGGGGTGTGGCATGAATATAAATAAATTATAAGACTAAAGAATATTTTTAAAATCTCCAAACAGAGCTTAAAGCGATATCTATATCCATCAGAGCTGCTGAAAACAGTGATATTTAATCTGTCAATGTAACATTAAGTGCAAAGAGGTTTAAAAATAAGCGGGATCTCATGAACACAGCAATTTTTATTTCATTCCCTAACACAATGGGCCATTCATATCATCACAAATAAGGCCGTATCAGCATTTCAGACTTAAGCTCTTTACTTCTAGGGACCTGTTATCAAAATGTAAAACTTGGATTTTGGCAGAAATGTATTTTCAGGTTCAAATGGTCTAAATCGGCACATTTTGTTGCTTTAAACATTCCGTTATCAGTCTGGCAATATGGAAGTCTCTGTGAGTATAATAATCTACAGCTATATTATTTTCATGATTTTTAACTGGTAAAAGAATGTCCTTTTTATAAAGTGTATTATTTCCTTCCTTGAATGCATCAAATAAAACATAGGTTTGTTCTCCAAAGGGTGAAATGTATATATCTATTCTCTAATATAAATAAAGCTAGTAATTATTTAAAGACACAATTTTCCCAAGGAGAGCGAGAGATGGATGGATGGAGATAAACGGGTAGGTACATAGATAGATACACAGATAAATATTGATAATAAATAGAATATGGAGACAGATACATAGATATGGAAGACTCATATAATCCTCTTCCTCAGTAAACTAACACTTATTTCTGGGGGGCTCTCAATCCCTGACTCTGAAGGACTTGCAACCAGAAGCAGGATTGACATGCTACACTTTATCATGTCAGGGATCCAAGAACTAAGCAGGATTTATACGAAAGACTCTAATGGTTCTAGAGTACCCCACAACAGCCAACACACCGAAATGCACATATGATGAGCCATCTGACAAGCTCTCACTGAGCACTCAGCTTCATTTAGGTAAATATCTTTATAAGGATTTCGGAAAAATGAACTGGCGCTTAAGAAAGACCTTTATCTGGTTTCTCTGAAGGCATGTGATATCAGAAACAAGTGCATGGCTGCACATGGGCACACACACACTCACACACATATTTTCCCTTGTTTTTCTACAATGTTAAATACATGCAAGAAAAAGTATTTTAAGTATTTTATTTTCTATCATGAAATTTTTGATGAATGAATGATGCTAGAGTTAAAATCTCAGGTCTCCATGCAAATGTTCCTTTTGGATATTTATGAGAACCTGGGCTCGAGATGAGTATTCCGTGCACCAGTCCTGGCCCCCCAAACCGCCTAACAGCCTCAACCTCAACGTTATTTAAATGTAGGTTTTGTTGGGAAATTAGAAATCCATTTAAAGCAAACAGCTCATTATCACAGAGTATTTTTTTTTAAGATTAAACTTACTTATTATCTAATAGCACCTAAAACAACAAAGAAAAATAAAATGGCTATTAAACTAAAGGCCTAAACAATTCAAAAAACAAATTAAGCTTAGAGTGAAATAAGAACTGGGTTAGAAATCCTCTTCTGAACAGTTAGTATGCGAATGTAATTACTGAAGAAACTACAGCTAATCAGCTGTGAATTGTATCCATTAATTAGTATTTGCCCTGGAGAAATGAGAAAAATCAGTAACAACGCTGGCACCGCAGTGCACACTGATGAGCGGAGCAGGCCACGCGGCGTTTAGTCAAGCAGGTGGCTCCAGTGGTCCAGGTAATTTGAAATGCTCTCACCTGAAGTACTGAGCTAGAATTACAAAGCACTCCTTGCATATCTTTTGTATCTATAGAAGGCCTTAATTAATGGCTTTTAATTTGGAAACACTTGCCAATCAGGCAGGAACAGTTATAAATCATTTCAAATAGAACTAAAGGTTTCTATTCTGTATTGGGTAAAACAGCCCCTCTACAAAGGGGGCTTTAAATATTGACTTGTTGCAGGCAATTGTCTTTCTCCTGCACAGGTACCTGGGACCCTAGTTCAGTGTGGCAAGGTAGTTAGATAATATACAGGACACCCAGTTAAATTTATTGAATAAACAGCAAATTTGCTTTAGTATAAGTATATCCCATGCACTATTTGGGGGTATACTTATATTAAAAGAACTATTCTTTATTTATCTGAGATTCAAATTTAATTGGGCACTGTGTATTTTTATTTGGTAAATCTGGCTACCCTACCATGGTGGTTAAACTAATCAGAATGAAAGGGTGGCATTTTCATTTGGTTACCTTACCTAGTAATGCTAGCTTGATCTCATTTGTTTTATTTGAAAATGTGACCTATGAATCCTGCTTTAGTCATTTGTTGTAAGAACAGATCTGATTCTGAGAGAAAAAGTGCTCCTTTGGGGCAGGTCTCTAATATAATGACCTCAGAACAATTAACTTTAAGTGAATTGTGTACAATTAAATTTACTTTATGTTCTAAGAGGCAGTGACATCAGTAAACACATTATAGTACAAAACCCCACAGGTCCATGGGGAAGGGGCCTTAACTGTGTTCACTGACATCTCTCCCAGAACTAACAATGCCTGGAATATTATAAGCACTCTAGTATTTGTTGAAGGGAGAGAGGGAGAAAGGTTGATCACACATAAATCACCTAATCACCCACCTAACTGGAGTCATTTTCACTTACTTTTTAAAAAATGATAGTAATAAGTATTTAGCCTCCTAATCACCCACCCTAACTGGAGTCATTTTCACTTACTTTTTAAAAAATGATAGTAATAAGTATTTAGCCCAGTGACACCCTCTACATACTTTATTTCATTTAGTTTTCCAAACTGAGACTAATCATAATCTATTTTCCCAACACCCAGTAAGATAATTATCATCCCTATTTTATGGATCAGTAGACTGAGGCTCCTAGGGTTCAAGTAACTTGCCCAAGGTTATAGATTCAACCACGGAAGTCTAGCCTCCTCCCTACCTAATGATCTCTGTCATTTACATTCCGGTATCTGTAAAAGCTTGAATATTTCACTCAGTGATCAATTCAGTTTTACTTTTTTATTTATTTTACTCAAAGTTAGAATTTCCCAGAGGCACTCAAGTCTAGTAAAATGCTCCTCAAGAAATGGTTCCATGGTCCAGTAAGTTTGGGAAAGGCTGACTTCCCTTTGATGAGTCACAATGCTTGCTATAAGGTTAAAGGCTCTGAGAAGTCCCACAGTTCCTTCATCCAACAAATATTTATGTGCCTATTATGTACAAGGGGCTGTGCTAGGCACTGGAGGCAATATGATGGAAAAGATGACAAGTTTTCTACTTGGATGAAGCTTACATTTTTCCTTAAGGGGGAGACAGGAAACAAACAAACAACAAGCTGTGGATCACTTCCTTTTGTTTCCCCTGCAATACCCTGTGAAAACACAGTTTGGGAAGGCTTGTTCTAAGCCCTTTATTGACAATATTATTTTATTTTCCCTGAATCTTTCTTAGGAAAGCTAATATCCTAATTTTACACCATGGTAAAATGTATTTGTTTTATTAATATGAATCAACTAAATAAGAATTTTTAATTATTCATTCTAAGTCACCTTAACTTGGTCTATTTCTAAACTTTCTAGATTATAACCCTCCACTGATGTTCCCTCAAAGATCCCCTACTCAACCATATATGGGGCCTTCTATGCAATTTCAAGAGTCAAAATAAAATATTCCAAATAAACTAAATGAATATCAGGTAAAGTAGTTAATTGTTCTAAAGGTCATATACAAACATTATTAAAGAAATCAGCCAATTCCAACTGTTTTAAAGACACATAAATGGTCACTGGGAATCAGGGGTATTTGGCATTTATGAGGCACACTGGAGGTGATAGGTCCTTTTCCATGCTGATAGGCTCTAATAGATGTGATCCCCAAAGATAGAGTCCCCAAAGATATCATTATAAAGCAGAACTAAATTACTCTGCGTTGAACTTCTGTATCTTAATAATTTCAAAAAGAACATCTTCATTGTACTTGGAGGTAGATTTGCTTTTGCTGCTTGATGAGTAATTATAGCTTGGGCAAATACAATCTGTGAAGGACGTCAATTAAAAAGGAGCACCGCAGGATTTTTTAGAAATTTATTAAGGACCATCGTGTTCGTGGCCTGTTTGACCGTGTGAAGTGCCAAAGTAAATTAATGTGGATTGTTAAGTCTAGCTAGTCCAGCAAAGGGGCTGGAAGAAAGTGGAACAGGCCAGACAAAAACCCATCTGTAATCACGAGACGAATACTTCAGCTTGATGCATCCACACAACATCATTTTCACTGAAATTATTTTGACACCCATGTGAAGAATTGTATAGGCTTCTAATAAAGCAGCATTAACTACAGGGTCTCAAACAGCTAAATGGCACAAACTTAATCCTAAAAAAAAAAGATAATCCTTCGAATTCTCTTTTCTTTTTCCCCCGTTAGATTTGTTAGCAGACACCATCCAACTTGATGCCTCACTATGGACATCAGTCAAGTCACTTACACAAATGAACTGTGCCATGATGGATCAAGTGTGCCAAGCACGGTCACATGCTGGCAGAGGCAGGACTGCAAAGTCCACACGCACGTGAAGGCTCGGTTAACTATCCCCTGGAAGAGAACTTAGGAGAGATCATCAAGGTTCAGCCATTTTCAGCATTAGTAATCTGTTTCAAGACACAAAGCCCAAAGGAGTGAAAACAAGCCAATATGGCGAATGATGATGAATACTGATGATTATAGTGGATGGGTCTGGAGCACCACATTAGGAAGCAAAGCATGACTTTGTGACTAAAGACCATCTACACCAAAGGTTGGAGGTTCAACAATACTTTAGAAACAAAACATTGCAAACAACAGGCTATAAGGTACAATATAGGCATCTATATATAATTATATATAGTTATATATACACACAAGCATATATGCACACAATTCTGCTAATTATGTACATACAATTATATAGATTTACACACACATACATATAATTACACACACACACGTCCACATGCTAAAACTCCTAGATGAGGATCCCCTGAGCACCACATTTATACATCCAACTGTCTACAGCCCTTCCAATTGGATGTCAGTAAACATCTTAGACCTATGTCCAAAACTGAATTCCTCATCTTCTCCTCAAAGCCTGCTCCACCCACAGTCTTTGATGGGGAAATGACTCACTTTTGGTGACTCAGGCCAAATATCATTCTTGAATCCTCTCTCTCTGTCTCCCTTCCTTCATCCAATCATCAGGAGATTCTGTTGGCTTATCTTTCCAACTGTACCCAAAATGGACCATGTGTGCCTGCCTCTCGGGATCCACCCAGGCCCAAGCCATTCATTTCCTCCTGGACCTCTGCAACTACCTTCCCAGCAAGTCCCTCTGGTTCTACCATACTTCCCAACAGACTATCCTCAACACAGAGACAAAGAGGCCTTTCGAAAATCTAAGTTTGGCCTGGGCAACATAGTGATACCCCATCTCTACTAAAAAAAAAAAAAAATTACAGGCATGATGGCACACGCCTGTAGTTTCAGCTACACAGGAGGCTGAGATGGGAGGATTGCTTAAGCCCAGGAGTTTGAGGCTGCAATAAGCTATGACTATGCCACTGCACTCTAGCCAGGGTGACAAAGTAAGACCCTGTCTCAAAAAAAAAAGAAGAAAGAGGAAAGAAAGAAAATGAAGGAAAGGAAGAAAGAAGGGAGGGAGAGAGGGACAGGGGAAAAGAAAAAGTAAGAGATGGAGGGAAGGAAGAAAAGAACTAAGGAAGGAGGGAAAGAAGGGAGGGAGAGAGTAAATCTAACTCGGACCCTGTCACTCTTCTGCTCAAAACTCTCCAATGGCTTCTGATTCATTCAAGGGAGATGCCCAATCCTTATAATTGCCCCATTTCTTCTTACCTTTTGGCCATCATCCTTCCCCTTGCTCACACTCCTCTAGCCTACTGGCTTCCTATTGTTCTTTCACCACCCCAGACATGTTCCCACCCCAGGGCCTTTGCACTGGCTGTTTCTTCTGTCTGGACTATTGTCCCTGTAAATGTTCCCAGGGTTCGTTCATTCCCTGCCTTTGGAGTCTTTTCTCAGATGTCACCTTCTCTCTGACTACCCTCCTCCACCTCCAACACTCTCTATCCCTCTTCCCCAAGTCTACTTTTTCCATGAATAGTTTTCAACATCAAACAATATCATTACTGCCTTTCTCCTCCCACTAGAATATAAATTCAATAAAGATAAGAATGTTTTGTCTGTCTTTTACACTGATGTCCCAGTAAGAAGAAGAGTGTTTGGTAAATAGTAGGTGTTCAATAGGCACAAACGAATTTCTGGGTGCAAAATAATGATACTCAGAACTGCTGTCCAAGCCCATCCAGACACAGTACTTGAAATCCAAGTGAAAATAAGATGTCCAGCAGCCAACACCACTAGTCACTCACCAAACTACATCTATGGGAAAAATATGGTAACATTAAGGCTTCTGTGTTATAATAAAAGTCCTGTTTTGAACCCCAGAACTATCTACCTAGAAAAAGGCTTTACTCTAGAAAATGCGCTAACCTTTTTATAGAGCCCTAGGTGGATGGGGGTTGGGTGCTAGGGATAGGTGCCTTCGGTGGCTGAGCACAAACTGCAATGAACAACACAGATTCTGGCCTGCAGGCAAAATGCTGAGAGAAGAGAGAACCAACAGCATACAGTCAATGGGGGCAAGGATTCAAGTGTTAGATTTGACAGCTAATTTTTTTTCTAATTTAAAATTTCCTCTTCTAAAAAAATGCTTTATATTATAGGTCAGGGTTTCTCCAAGTGTTGTGCTAAGGACTGCAGAACCAGATGGCCGTTAAAAATGAGCATTACCCGCTCCCCACTCTGGATTTACTGTAGCAGAATCTCTAGGCGGTGGGACCCTAATACATGTATTTTTAACCAGCTTTGAAGGAACTCCAAAGCACTCTAATATTTGAGAACGACTAGCCTAGTTCATTTTAGACTAATGTGGAAATTCCTTTTTTTAAAATAAACGTTTCTACACATCTCACAGAAATGCTGATAGAGCACAAGCTGTTTTGTTTATAGCAATGAAGGCTTGGCACGCATATTTACAATCTCCTCTCACTTTCCTGGATGACAGGGACATGCAACCATTTGTGAGGTGACCATCCAGCCCCTTCTACCCATATCACCAGGAGGAAGGATGGGAACATCCAAACTTGGATCAGGTAGGAACACAAGTTCCACTGTTGGATTCTTCAACAAGTTCTGTGGACCCACACAAGTAACAACAATGCCTAAACATATGGACTCTGCTCAAACACGGAGGCCTTGGGATTTTCATGATCTGGACACATTTGAGTCTGTGAATCGCATAACCATCTGGACTAGTTAAAAGTGGCAAGAAAGAAAAAACACCCTCTCAAACCCAACTGCACTTGTTTAATATCAGGAAAACAAATATAAGTAGGAGTGGATACTAAGGTTCCAGAATTAAGAGGGCTTTTTTGTTTTGTTTTGGGGAGTTTTTTCTTGCTTTTTTTTTTTTTTAGCAAAAATGGGGCCATCTTTGAGATTGGCCAAGCAACCAATCATCACCAATATTTGGAGAACAGGAAGAGAAGGCCTCTGATCTCTGGTTCTCTTCAAATACACACCCACAAAAAAAGCCAATGGTAACACATATGTTGCGAAGTGACTACATCTTTTGTGTTAATTCCAGTTTGTCTCCCTCCCTTCTCCCTGAAAGCTTTACCAACACTTAACTGAGTCCCTATTAAATGCCACTTAATAGGATACATTTAGTGGAATATATTATCTACTTCTCTGTAGATGCAGAGAAGTAGAAGATATGATTGTTGATTTTAAGGGATGAAAACTCAGTTGGGGTGATGAGACAAAAAAATATATCAAGCTAAGGGCCAACTCAGTGACAAGTGGCTTGCAAATCTAGGAGGAGGAGTCAAAAAGGAATGGCCTTTCAGAGGAACAAGTCTTTTTTCAATATATAATTTCACCTTTTATTTTAGATTCAGAGAGTAGATGTACATGTTTGTTACATGGGTATACTGCATGATGCTGAGGTTTGGGATATGAATGATCCCATCATCTAGGTACTGAGCATAGTACCCAATAGTTAGGAACAAGTCTTTAACCAAGAAAGAAGGCAGACAGATGGGGAGTCCCAGGCAAAAAGGAGGGAGTGAGTGAAGCTTCAGACCTACTTGTACACAGGCTACGTTCAAAGAACAAATCAGAGAGCAATTTGGCTACAGGAGAAAGGGAAGAAAGCTGGAGGAGATGGTAGGAAGCCAGGCTCTGGTGGGCCTTGAAGGCTAACCTAAATATTTTGAAATATATTAAATAAAAGTGTCCACAAAGGATTTTGTTAGAGGAAGGAGGCAGAGAGAGAGAGATGTAAAGCCCACACCTGAACTTATCAATAGTGTGAGATGCACAAGAGTAGTATTAAGAAAGGCTGGTGCCAAGGAGACCAGTGAAGAACACTTCAAGGCTGGCAGGAGGTTGAAAGTGTCTAGACTGGGCAGAGGCAACAGTAGGAAGAACAAAACTCAGAAAGCACTTTACAGGAGTCAGAGTAACTTTGAATTCCAATCCTAGCACCAAACTAGTTGTGGGATGGCAGGCAAGCTGTCTTACTTGTCTTAAGAACAAGTTCAGCTTCCAGCTGAACTACTTACTAGCTGTCATTGTGTACAAGCTGTTTACTCTCCGTGTGTTTCAACTTTCCCATCAATAAAACAGGGATAAGAACAGTATTTGCCACATCACAGGGGTTTTGAGGATTAAATGGGTAAGTGTGTATAACATCACCTTTTCTTTTTCAAAAATTTTTAAATTTGTTAAGAGACAGAGTCTTGCTCTGTTGCCCAGGATGGAGTGCAATGGTGCTATCATAGCTCACTGTAGCCTCAAACTCCTAGGCTCAAATGATCCTCCCACTTAAGCCTCCCAAGTCACTTGGATTACAGGCATGTGCCACCATGCCAGGCTTAAAGCCATTTTTTGTATCTATACTAATGGCCAGGTGACATTTCAATGAGTTTTGAAGAAACCAACAGAGACCAAGCATATCTGTTTTACAAACTGCTATAGCTTATATGACAGTGCAAGAGAATTTTACTATTTAGAGAACTCCAATGGCTTCCCAAAGACACTTAGAGTAAAACTCAAACTCCTTGCCATGGGCTACAAGTCCCTATATCATCTGGGTGCTGGCTCCTTCTCCAAACTCCCTCCTAAGAGAGCAGCTGCCACCCACTAAGCTCCAGAAACACTGCACTGCCTGGTCCTCAGTTCTTTCTCTGGGCCACTCATTGCACCTGCTGTTCTTGCCTGGGCCGCTCTCCCTTTTATCCCTACTTTACGTAGGTTTCTGCTCAATGTTCACTCCTCAGGGAGTCCTCCCAGGTCAGCTTAGCTAAAAGGACCTCCACGTGCCCTCCCTGTCTCTTGCCCATTCTCTTCCTTTATATCTCATCAGAGATACAAAGTCACTCATCACTGACTAATGTACTGGATTTATTTGTCCATTTACTATTTCTCTCCATTCTAGAATAGACAGTCCATTTGTCTAGTTCAATGCTGTAAGAGTATCTGGCCCACAGGAGCTGCTCAGTATGTTTCTGTTGAATGCATAAGTGAATGAGCAAGCCAGAAACATCCAAATTCAAAGCCCAGCTCTACTACTTACAAGCTGAGTATCATCAGGTAAGTTGCTTCATGTTACCTCTCTGAACTTCTGTTTCCTCATTTCTAAGGAGGAAAGCATAGAACTATATGGGGCTGGGCTTTGCAAGAAGAAGGGAGACAACACAAACTCCCAGGAAAGGATGTCATACAGAGAGGCACTTGATAAATGTCAGAGTTGGAAATGAGAAGCCTGGGAAGACAGAAGTTCTATGATCTGGGGAAAATGAATGGGTCATTGAAACATTCTGTATAACATTTATTAAGTGCCTACAATATAAAAGATACAATGGTAAATATTGGGCTAAAAATGTGAATAAGACCCAGTTTCTACCCAAGAACAGCTGTAATAGAAAAGACAGATATGACTCCTCATGACAGGTACTACGTGGAGGAGATATTTGAAGTACTCCCCCTTGAAAGTCAGCAGAAGTTTTCAAACAAGACGAGCCATTGGAGTGAGGTCTTGAAGGATGTGTAGGATCTCACCTGTAAGACAAAAGCACTTTGGTAGATAAAAGTACTTGGGCAAAGGCCTACCTAATGTCATCAAAGTGAACCTTGCATACCAAGAAATGAAGATGTATGAATTCTAGGCAGGAAGGACAGAGACAAGGCTGATATAGGAGCCTGCAAGTATACACTGTGCTTAGGGGAGGCTTAGCTTGAACATGCTTATGAATAAAAGGAGACTTGTGAATGTTTGCAGGTAGAGAAGAGACTAAACACAAAGGAGAAGGAAGATCAGACCATGACAGCTGAAGATAAAATTTGAGGCATAATTTTCAGAAGGTAAGAATAATGTCTAGTCTGCGTGTCTTCTCTTGTATTTGGCAAACTACTGGGCATCTCTTATAAAATGACAGCAACTTACAAAAGAGATGTGCTTGGTCTGTTTTGTTTTTTGTGAGAATCACTGAAATGACAGCTAAGAGAATCCATTAGTCCAGATGGAAAAGGTGGTTACATTTTCTGATGTTGCTAGAATTGAAAAGACCCCTTCTCCATGGAAAGATATGACATGCAAGCTTCTATTACTAGCAGTATCCTCTCTTGGGTTTAGAAAGGGTTGTGACCTGTTATAAATCCCGATATCGCTGGGAGGAATAACAACTTAGCTCTCATCTGCCATGGGAACTTTAGTGTGAATTCATTCATAATAAGCAGTTCTACTGATGCACACAGTAGGTATCATCTTCAAGGATGCTCAGAAAACAACTCTTTGGAAAAGCCTTCCCTGGCACCACCTTCCCCTCCTCTAGCTGGACTGGATTCTCCTCCTTTAAGCTCCAAGGCAACCTGTGCATTGCTCTAAACTGTGTTAAAATGATCCCATTTCAGTGTCTGTCTCCCTGCTACAGTCCTTGTAGGCAGAGGCAATGCCTCATTGGCCATTGCAACACCAGGGCCAGGCACACAATAGGTACTCAACTGATAATGCAATGGCCTCAGGATGAACCCCAGGGAGGCTTGCACTTGGCAGCTTCAATGTGGTTAAAGACACTTGTTACTAAGCAATTTATTTTTCTGTGCACATGATGCAGCCCACATCAAATTCAGGTGAACCACTGCTATTATGGTTGCCAAAGTACCGTCAAGCCTTAAAACAAAATAGAAATAAAAAGTCATGTAAGATAAAATCTGAGTTATTTTCCTTGTACTGCCAGACTTTGTAGTTCTTGCTGCAACCCAATGAAGGACCTTAGAGACTTTCTGCTGAAAACAAACTTTCAGGCCTCTAATGACATGACATGTTTATACTGGACACCCCGAGTAAGTCTCCCGGGCATCACTTCTTGCACAACCATGTGAAACTTCAAATGTAAAAAAGGAAAAACAAATTAAATAAAATGTTCCTCAGTATTTTAAAATGAAAACCTTTTAACTAATTACAAAACTCCCTTAGTTCAGTAACCGAACTCTTTCACTAACCAATAGTAAAAACACGTGCTCTCTAATTTCAATAAATCCCTTTAATTATGAGTTAGTGTAAATTCCACCAAAACACCAACGACTTCGTATACTATCTTCCATTCTTTGATTTCTAAAGTATAAAATGTAATGCTCTTAAACCATAATCATGTTCAGGTGCCAAAAACTAATGTGCTAATACACAGATGCAGATAAAGCTATAAACAGTTATAAACAGATAGGTATAAACATCAGTGATTCTCTACCGGGGCAATTTTATTCCTCAGGGGACCTTTGATAATGTCTGGAGAGAGTTTTTTTTATTGTCATGACTTCTGGCATCCAGGGGATAAAGGCCAGGGTGTCACTAAACATCCTACAATTCACGGGGCAGCCTCCCACAACAAAGACCTGCCCTATCCGAAGAGTCAACAGAGACTGGGAAACTCTGATATAGATCAATCCATACATTAAACATAAATTCGAGACGAGGTATTTACAATAAATATTACAGAATCACTGCTTCTACACTATCCAAATACGATGTGTTCTTTCTTCAAGAGGGCATTGTGTTGCCTTTGGATATATCTATAAGATTACTGACTGCAATTAAAGCTTCTCTTAAATGTGTTTCAAATATATATCAACTAGTAGGTTCTCAGCAATGAAGTTTTCCATTTATATAAACACCCAGTTGCTTTTTTTGTTCCTGCTGAGAATAAGCCAAGAAACAGAAATAGTTTAACATGTTCTTTTAAGGCTAACATTTTTAAAAGATCAATAAACCGATAAATTCTTCCTTGAGTATTATAAGGGACTGAATGTGTTTATTTTCCAGTCTTAATCATATTTGATAAACCAAATACCTAAAGCCTACTTAACTCACAAATCATCAATGATAAGAAGTTCATAAGCATATATAACATATAATCACTTAAGCCAAACAGGATTACATCTGAGGTCTATTAATGTCTCTTAATTCACATTTATCATTGTTTAAGAGCAAGTCTAAGATAGCTGATAAGAAATTATGGGAATCTATGAAACCACTGGTACCAGTCTGGCTTTAGAAACATGTCAGGGCTAATGTTTTCCTGCATAGTGGCAGAAAGCTTTTGCTCACACTGCAAGAATATCTTGATTACATACATTTTTCTGTGATTTTATGATTGCCGGAATTCTGTAGGGACAACTTTTTACCAGATGGGTGATCATATAGCTTTCATTAGTTCTCTGTATTTTACCAGTTGTGTTTATCTAAAATCTTTTACTAGGAAAGAGCTCACATGAGGCTCTAAATCCCACTTCTGATGAGGTCTTAGGGCAGGAAGGACAGAAATCACATTCCTCCCAACCAACTATTCCAAAATCTGTAACTTAAGATTTTATATCTTATATTTATTTTAAAAGAAGGGTTTTTGCTAAACCTATATTTTAATTAGTTTGAGTATGTGGCTAATGGTTTCTTAAACATAACCATAAAATAAAATCCCTTCAAAGTAGGGGCTGCTGGCTTTCATCTTGAAGACAAATAATGGAATTCGGTCAAGATGTACATTTTAATCTGGTGTTCAGCTACAACTTATTTTAGCATTTTATATAAAATAACCATGAATTTAAGTATTCCTAAATAATGGAGGCATTTTATTCTTGGGATCCCAAACAGTCACTGTATACTAATACATTTAAGATTACCTTAACATTTCCTTACAAACATTTAAAAAGATGTGATTATACAGCAATTTGTAAGTAGCTCTTCTTAAATCATATATTAAATTTTACTCACTTCAGCAAAAATCAAATTCTAAAAGAGTGACTCAACTGTATTTAGGCAAATTATATCAAGTTGTAAATGCAAAAGTGACCAAAAGGGAGGAAAAACAGATGTAAAAATTCTTAAAACAACCACAAAAGGATATCAGTTAGGGTGCATTTTAAGCTAAAGACACTATATATACTATCTAAATATTTATTAACCCTCTGGATATGGCACAGTTAAAAATGCAGCGTATTTGGAGAGAAAATTCTTGTTGAGAAGCTAAAAAAAGGGAGGGGGGACACACTACTTACCTTTAAAGTAAAATGTTAGCACCTTATTTACAGCAACTCTTATACAAAGTGTACATATTACCATACACACTGAATCCATTTATTCCTAACAAAAAAGAATTATTTTTCTCATCGCTACTAGTGGAAAAATATATATGGCACACAGGAAAAATTACAACACATTCCACAGTGCTGGTTAATAACTGAGGGGAATAGTAGAATCCATCTATAAAGCCAATCTATAAATTTCTTTGGCCATAATAAAAATAAGTTAGAGGTATGATTTTTTTTAAGAACTGCAGCTGCCTTCATATCAAGATTAATATTGAAAATAAACCCCTGTATAATAGGGCCTCTGGGATAAGTAACAGATTCCATGAGGGATGTCCATCTGGCACTAGCCATAAGCCACTCCCTTTTCCACTGTGCTAAATACTCCAGACCAAAAATATGCCCTCCCAAGAAAATCTCCCAGGAAAACCACGCCTTCAACAATGACGCACATCATCCACACTGTTTCACTTCCATGTTTTAATGACTTTAATAAGATTATAAAGTGGTGACACTGAATATCTTAAGGCACAACTGAAAATAAAAGGGTGCATATCAAAGGAAAGCTCTAGACACAAGGGATCAGAATTCCCCAAGGAAAAGTAAACCCTCCAGAGAAAACAGAAAATACATTATACTAAGTCAAAGTTCTTGACTCTTGCATTGCCTAGACGGGGAGAGCTGGGAAAACACCACGGGCATACCTCATTCCAGCACTGTACAGTTATAAACTCCCTTCATGTGCCTTTGTGAAATGAGCTGAGATGAAACCTACATGTTGCCTACCCATTCACTGTTGGGTGAAATGGTAAAGTTGCTTCCTCTACTAGACAGGGCAGTTTGTTTTTTTTGTTTTTGAGACAGAGTGCTCTGTCACCCAGGCTGGAGTGCAGTGGCGTAATCATGGCTCACTTCAACCCCTGCCTCCTGGGTTCAAGTCATTCTCCTGCCTCAGCCTCCCGAGTAGCTTGGATTACAGGTGCCTGCCACCACACCTGGCTAATTTTTGTTTTTTTAGTAGAGACAGGGTTTCACCATGTTGGTCAGGCTGGTCTCAAACTCCTGACCTCAAGTGATCCTCCCACCTCGGCCTCCCAAAGTGCTGGGATTACAGGCATGAGAGGAGCCACAGGGCAGTTTTTATAATACAAGAAAAGTAACCTTAACAAAGAAATATTTAATTCCTAGTGGTAGAACCTGAAGTTAGCACTTAATGTGGCTAACTGGAACTATATACAATGTTGCTTTGTAAAAAATACTAACCAAGGAATCCTCATACTAGCCTTGAGAAATTGGAATGATGGAAGATCCAGATAATAACATGGGGTTACATAAACTGGCAGTAGTTACCTTAGCAGAAAACATATTTTTGACCCTAAACAAAATGTAATATATTTTAAAAGGAGCCTAATGTTCATCATACCTTGTGGACTCCAATACTTTAGGGAAATTTCTTTCCCTAAAGTCTTTCCAAAAGTTTTCCAAAACAAAGTCTTTCCAAAAGTTTTCATTCATCAAAGACAACTATTCTAGAAAGGTTTTGTGTCTCAAATTTGTCAATTTAATTTTAAACAATTCTGAAGCAGTTTGAATGACAAAGGAAAATAGTCATGGTATAACAGAAAAACATGATTCAAAACCATATCCCGTTTGATAGAATTCTTTTATTCTTTTGCTTTTCTATGTTTTCCATGTGTTTTAACATTAGGACCTACTAGTTCTGCAATCAGAAAAAAAGTATATATTTATTTACAATGAAACTGCTCAAGAAGGATTTCATTAATCTCCATTGGCATGAAGCATGTAAAATACACATAAATTCTGAAAATAACAAACAGCAATAATCAAGTTTTACTGTTGATTCATTTACTCATTTTTACAACAAATATATTCTGATTAACTCCTATGTGCCAGAAAGTTTGCTAAGGTAGTGAAAAAACATTAGAAAAAAAAAAATCTATGCCTTCATGGAGCATCTAGCCCAGTGCAGTGAAATAAGATAACAGTCAAATAACTACAGATATAAGTGAATAAATGAATGAATGTGAGACTTCTCCTGTGAATTATGCCATTAAGGATACAGCTATTGATGGGAATGGAAATTAGTTCAATCTCTATGAAAAACAGTATGGAGATTTCTCAAAGAACTGAAAATAGAGCTACCATTCAACCCAGCAATCCCAGTACTGGGTATCTACCCAAAGAAAAAGAAATCATGATATAAAAATGACACCTATACTTGTTATGCTCATTGCAGCACTATTCACAATAGCAAAGTCATGGAACCAACCTAAGTACACATAAGCAGCTGACTGGATAAAGAAAATGTGAGAGATATATATATATCTATACACACACACACACATACATACATGTGTGTATATATACATGTATACACATACATACATATATACACACATGTATGTATGTATATATGTGTGTGTGTATAGATGTGTGTGTGTGTATAGATGTGTGTGTGTGTGTGTGTATCTATATGTGTGTGTGTGTGTGTGTGTGTGTGTGTGTGTGTGTGTGTGTATCCCCCCCATGGAATACTATGGAGTCATAAAAAAGAATGAAATCATGTTCTTTGCAGCAACATAGATAGAGCTGGAGGCCATTATCCTAAGTAAATTTAACTCAGAAACAGAAAACCAAATACCACATATTGTCACTTAAAAGTGAGAGCCAAACAGTGGGTACACATGGACATAAAAAATGGAAATGGCAGACACTGGGGACTCCAAAAGGAAGTCGGGGGGTGATGAAGGTTGCAGAATTACCTATCAGGTACAGTGTTCACTATTTGGGTAACAGGTACACTAGAAGACCAACCTGACCAGTTGGGTTGCAATATACTCATGCAATATACTCATGTAACAAACATGCACATGTACCCCCTGAATCTAAAATAAAATAAAATTAACAAAAAAGGAAGCATATAGGTGGAGAATAAATAAGAGTGAGCACTGGCAGATCAGTTAGGAAAATTGTGCATCAGACCAGATGAGAGATGATGATAGCATGACCCCAGATGGTAATGGAGAGAAGAGAGTGAAGATGGGGAAAGCTGAGTCATGGATGGATCCCAGGAACTTCCTTAGGAGTGTTTTCCCTGGACTTGATGATGAATTGAGAGGGATGAGGGAGAAGAACCGTCAAGGAAGCTTCTAGGTTTGGGGCTGGCATAACTGGATATGTGGCAATGCCATTCATCAACACAGGGGAAGCTGAACAGAATCAGTCTTCCAGCAGTGGGCCAAAGCACGGGTGCATTTTAAACATTGTTGGGGTTGAGGTGCCAAGAGATATCTGTCATTTATCAAAAAAGTCTGGAATACAGTGACCTTTTCATGTGAGACTCTTTGTGAGACACATGGATGCTGGTGTTCAATGAATGAGGCCCCCCCATACTGAGATTGGGAAGGGAGAACATCCCAAGTGAGATGAGAAGAGGCCTAGGGGAGAACCCTGAAGAACACCAATGTCTGATGACCACAACATGGATCCCAAAAAGGATCCTGAGAAAGGGCAGCAAGGGATGTGGAAGGGAAGCCTAGCAAGGGTGGGATCCCTGACATCAAGAGAAGACTTCACTAAAGAGAAAGTGATTAATAATGTTGAATGCTGCAAAAGCTTGAAGTACAATGAGGCTGAAATAGATCTGTTGGGTTCAATGACATCAAAGACACTTTGGTATTTATCAAAAGCACAGAGAAGAAGTATAAGGGAGGGATGGCACCAGCTGCCCTCCAGGAGTTGTGAAAATAGGACGAACATGCATGTACCTACACAGAACCATATCAAAAAGAAATTCAAATGCTCAACTCCAGTTTTGGTGGGAGAATGGAAAAGTGGCTGAGAGTAAGAAGGCCTGCTATGGCCAAGGAAGAATTATAGATATAAAGAAATTGTGGGCCGGGTGCAGTGCCTCATGCCTGTAATCCCAGCACTTTGGGAGACCTAGGCAGGAGGATCAGTTGAGCCCTGGAGTTCGAGACCAGCCTGGGCAACATATTGAGACCCGTCTTTCCAAAAAATGTATTTTAAATTAGCTGAGTGTGGTAGTGTGTACCTGTAGTCCCAGCTACTCTGGAGGCTGAGACGGGGGGATCACTTGAGCCCAGGAAGTTGAGAGTGTATTAAGATATGATTGTACCACTGCACTCCAGCCTGAGCAACAAAGCAAGCCTCTACGTCTTTAATTAATTAATTAATTTTTAAAAGAAAAAAAGTGGTGACCATCCACTATATGATCTTGCTTTGTTCTAAGGGGAAAAACAATAAGCATTATGCCCCTAGCATATAAATTATTCCTGTGTAGATAAAGAGTCCAAAATGGTACATAAATGGAAATCCTTGGAACAAATGGACAAAAACTGCTTTCTTATAATAAAGCAGAAGCTGCGTCTTTTGGGATTAGTGAGAAGGCCTTGTTCACCATGGGATGACAACAGTTGTACACCTCGGAAACTGTTGGCTTCTGGTAGTGACCATGCATGGCTCCAAGCTCACCCCCTAATCCCACATTCCTCTCCATCAGGACCACCAGAGCAGCTGAGTCAGATGGAAAAAAAAAAAGAGAAAAAGACATCCGTTCATCATGAATGGTGGCAAAATGAAGAAAAATAAGCTTCCTCAATACCCTTTCACTACTAGGGAGTGTCATATATCAGAAGGTAATGTAGACTACTTTCACCTCAAGAACTAATAGCTCTAAAGGAGGGTCAGTTCAAAACTAAACACACATGTATTATGCGAGAAACACCTCCATCCCCAATTTTATATACCCACGTCCTTTAAGTAGGAGAAAGTATCTGAATGTGTTCGTAAGAAAGTGACATCTACTAAAAGAAACAGGATTAAAGGATTGTTTTTGTCCCTAGGACAATAAAATGTATAAGCCCCAAACTACTGTTGTCCTGTATCTTTTCAATAAGGTCTTAAAAACAAGAGAATCAGATAAGGGTTTGCAGTTAAAGTCAGCACATGAAATATTAACTGGGAATTTAAAGAAATTTCTGACAAAACTTGAAACCATTGTTCAACATAATTTGGTTTTGATATATGTTGATGTTGGGACCCTTTGAAACTGACAGTTGTGTCTGTGGAGCAATGTGAATTTAAGTCTGTGATTTTTGGAATCAAATATTTAATGACTAATAGGGAAAAGCAAATTTTTCCCCACAATTCTGATATGTCTAAAAAAATGAAACTGACCCATATTGAATCCTTTCCCCTTTCATCTGAAGTCCTATCAGTTATCTTCAGTAAGCCAAAGGGAAACTTCCAAGTGCCAAAACTTGACAATGAGTAACTAACCCACTGTGCTTTCTAAATATGGATATATCTGCCTATGTATCCTGGTATGTATATTTTATTTCTTGACCACATTCCATATTTTCCCAACTTCAGGCTTTCTCTTCCATTGGAAACTCTTCTTCTTGCCACCTCCATTCCAAAACACCCTGCCCCTAGCCAGTGGCCCCCTGCTGAAATTCCATGCTTTTATCAGTGTCCCGTGTAAACCACCTCACCTACTGAAGGAACTTTGCTCAGCTCAAGCTACCAGATTTACTGACCCCCTTCTCTGGAACGTCCAAAGCTCTTCCTTTCCATCTCTTTTTATGACACAGCTTGCGTTGATAATGGTTAATTCTTCCTCTGCTCCATCCCACCACCCCCATGCCCACTACAGTGGAAGCTTCTAAGGGCAATGACCATCTTGTTGTCATGACTTTTCTGCAAGTCTAATGCTTTATCCATAGAAAAGACACAAGAAGTGTTTGGATGTAATTTTTTCTTCTTGCATAAACTTTCTTTTTAGTGGAAGAGGCAATACCAAGCATAGAGAAGGAAAACAAAAGTCAAAAAAGTAAAGCAGACTCAGGAAAAAGACTCAAATCTTGGCATTATATTTACTTGGGTTCTAGGAAGTAGACCAAAAAACTTGTCCACAAATCTATGATTGAATCATTTATTCAACAAATGTGTACTGAGCTCTCCTTATGGAATAGATATACACACAGAGAGAGACATACAGACACACACGATTAATATACCTTGGAGACATAAGCATCAAAAACGTCTCTCTCCAAATAGGCATGAGCTTTTTTACTGTTAGGTTTCTGACTCAGCAGAGCCTCTCCAAGCACTCAGCACCTGTAACTTTTCCTATCCCATTTCCCCACAGCAGCTCTGCCAAGCTTTCAGCACCAAACCTCACCCACTTGTCAACTAATGGACTTTGTCCCTCAATGAGTAAACAGAGGCCATGAGGTATGCAGTTCTTTTGCAACTATCGCCCCAAACCAGAACTTCAAATCATCTCTTTTTTTTCCTTTGCCCAGCAAAACATATTCTTCCATCCGTGTTCTGAATCCTACTCCACCATGGTTTGGTTTGGCTCTGTCAATTTACCTCTCATTTGATTCTTCAACTTTTCCCACTCCACTGTTTCCTCCTAGCAAAATGTTCCAGTCCCATTCACCCTTAGAGTTAGGGGAGCAAACACTGCTGAGCCCCTCTCAAATTAATCTTGTACCTCCCTCCCCCAAACCCACTATGTGTCCATCTCCACATTGTGATCTGTCCCCCTTCACCTTTAATCCTCCTACAATTTGTCTTCCTCTATTTAATGCACTGTGATCATTAAGTCTACTGTGGACTTCTAATCTCCAAAGCCCATGGACATGTCCCCCATAGTATCTAGGTCTCAAATGATTACTTTTCCTCCTCTGACATTTTCAGCTATCACCCTCTGGAAAGAGTTATTTTCATTTGGAAACAGTCACTCTAAGCCAGTGGTCTTATACCCTGGAAAGGTTCTCAGCTTCTTCTTAACACATCCTCTAACAATTCATCATGTCCCAATGCATCAACCACGAACACTCTCCAGTTTGAATATCTTTCACTATACTGAGTTGCAAATTTCTAACTCCTTCTGAATATTGCCTTGGATGACTTACTAACAACTTATATTCAACAAATCAAATACAGAGCTTGTCTTTACCAATCTCAGATATGCTCCCGTCCAGAAATCAATCACTCTATTAAATTTCCTTTCCAAAGCCACCACCTTTGATTCTCTCTTATCCTCCACATGTGGTCATTCAACTACACCAACCACACAAACATCTTTCACATCACTGCATATCTTTCTAACGGTTGGTTACCACCAATCCTAACCAATCTTCAGATGCCAATTTCCCCCCTTCAAACCCATCCTCCACATTGCACCTGGAGTTACCTTTTGATATGGTTTGGATTTGTGTCCCTGCCCAAATCTCACATTGAATTGATGACAGGCGTAAGCTACCGCACCCAGCCTATGATGTGATTTTTTAACACAGTATGCCAAGGTAGGAGGTGACTGGATCATGGGGGAAGATTTCCCGCTTGCTGTTCTTGTGATAGTGAGTTCTCAGGAAATCTGATGGTGTAAAAGTGTGTGGCACTTCCCCCTTCACTCTCTCCCTCTCTCCTGCCACCATGTGAAGAAGGTCCTTGCTTCCCTTCTGCCTTCTGCCATGATTGTAAGTTTCCTGAGGCCTCCCAGTAATGCTTCCTGTTAAGCCTGTGGAATTGTGAGTCAATTAAACCTCTTTTCTTCATAAATTACCCAGTCTCATGTAGTTCTTTATAGCAGTGTGAGAATGGACTAATACACCTTTATTTCCATTTGTCATTTATATTGCACTGTTTAAAATACTGGAAAGTCTGAGGACTAACACAAAAGGCATTTCTCACCCCACTCTCAAGATGAACACTTCACAAGGGGGAACCAAAAATTATATTTAGTATATTTTTTAAATTGAAAAGTATTCTGTAATCATTTTCTTCACTGAGACCTTCTAGGATGTAATTTTTTTTTTTTTTTTTTTTTTACAGGGTCTTGCTCTGTCACCCAGGCTGGAGTGCAGTGGCATGAATATGGCTTACTGCAGCCTTAGCTTCCTGGATTCAACCAATCCTCTCACCTCAGCCTCCTGAGTAGCTGGGACTACAGGTGCACACCACCACACCCAGCTAATTTTTTATTTTTTGTAGAGACAAGGTTTCTCTATGTGGCCCAGGCTGGTCTCAAACTTCTGGGCTCAAGCGATCCACCCACCTCAGCCTCCCAAAATGCCAGGATGACAGTTGTAAGCTACCATGCCTGGCCTAAGATGTGATTTTTAACACAGTATGCCAAGGCGTGGCTAGAGCATAATTTACTTAATTGGTTTTCAATAGGGTTAGTCTTCCAATATGGAAGTCTGATCATACATGTCACTGTCAGGGTTAAAATACTTCCACAGTTACCCACAGCCTAATTAAAACTCCTTTCCTCATTGAAGGAAAAAGCCATTTACAAATCAACATCACTTTGTTTATACAGCCTCATTCCCTTCTGTTCCTTCTGTTCCTTCTGCTCCTCTCCTCCATTGCCAACCTCATCACCTCTACTCTCATAATCCTTCTCTTCTTCTTGGTTCTTCCAGTCCCTTTCATAGAAGGATCCTTTTCTGTTAACATCCAATGGGGTGAGCTCTCCTTCCTCCTGCCCCTACACTGAAGCCCTTTCATATTGGACTATGATTGGTTTCTTTGTCTTTCTTCCTAATTAAGCTGTGAGCGCCCCCAGTAGACATGTAATCTTACCACACAGCTAAAGACTCACAGCAGCTCCTCAAATCTGTGTTAAATAAATGGGAGTAATGTTTTATTTCATTTAGATTTGTCAGCAGAAAAGGACTTATTGTGTAATATTTCTAACAAGAGCTCACACGTATTGAATGCTAAGTATGTGCTGGTATGTATAACCTTGTTTGATCATCAGAGTTGCAATTTTACATGTCTTTGGGTAATTATTGGACTGATCTTCTTGTCCTACCCATGGACTGGAAATGTCACAAAGGAATTACATCTCTTTTTGCTCCCTCTTTTGTTCTCAGTATTGGATACACTATGTGGAACACTGTTGATGCTAAATATGTATTTTCTGCATAGATGAAGAAATGACCCTGTAAGGTCATTCGCAGTGTTATCTCCATCCTTAGAGAAGGGAACTGAAGCAGAGTTCCTTTGGTTGGGTTTCACATCAAAGATGAGAAGATGACACACCAGTATGTTTCAATATTCCGTTCTCATTTTTCTGATGGTTTCCTGCCTCTCATGAAAGAAAGTACCACGGCCACAGATGAAGCTGTGCTCGGGGCTACACACCACATTGCCAGGAGCAGTAGGAAACATTGAGCTTTTGCAGGACTCCAATCTGGACAGCTTTACTAGGCCCCTTGACACAACAAAGGCTGACTCTGAAGCATTCCTCTTCAGTTGTTCCTGTCTTTGTAAGTGAAATCTGTTTCTCAAAATGGGTCTGTACAATGAATTCTAACATCAAAATTACTTTGTCAATATTTGGGAAACTTTTTAATAGTGCTGTGTTATTGGTCATTTTTCAAACCAATATGTCTATATTTAGATTATATATTATATAATATATTATATATATAATGGTTGAGAGGGAGGAAAAGATCATCTATAAATCTCTATTTCAGTATAATGAAATTTGGATATTACATTTTGTTCCATTTATTCTCAATAGAATTTACTCTCACCTCCATCCCATCATCAACCATTATCAAATATTATCATCATGAATATTATATATAATATATATTAGTTTGAAAAATGATCAATATTTATATATTATATGATGACTAATTTATAATATATAATATAATATATATTATATTTAATATATACATTTAATATATTATATATTTAATATAGTATATAATATAATATATAATACATATAATATAATATAATATATAATACATATAATATAATATAATATATAATACATATTATATAATATAATATATAATACATATTATATAATATAATATATAATACATATTATATATAATATAATATATAATACATATTATATATAATATAATATATAATACATATTATATATAATATAATATATAATACATATTATATATAATATAATATATGATATAATATATAATACGTATTATATTATATAATACGTATTATATAATATAATATGTAATACATATATAATATAATATAATATATAATACATATATAATATAATATATAATACATATATAATACATATATAATATAATATATAATACATATATAATATATATAATATATAATACATATATAATATATATAATATATAATACATATATAATATATATAATATATAATACATATTATATATAATTATATATGTATTATATATTATATTAATATGTATTATATATTATATAATATATATTATATATAATATATAATATATATAATTATATTATATATAATATATAATACGTATTATATATAATATACTCTATATATACTATATATATAATTATATATATATTAGTTTGAAAAGTGACCAATAACACAGCACTATATTAGTTGTATATAAATATGTGTGTGTGTGTGTGTGTGTATATATATATATATAGATAGATAGATAGATATACATATTCCTTAATTTTTTCCTTTCAGGTAGAATGTTCATGAGAAACTAAATTTTCATATACTGAATCTGAGACCTAAGAGAGATGGCCAATCAAAATTAAGTTACTCTTCATTTTCCCAGCTGAGTTAGGGCTCCACATGTTACCAGGTGTTATCAGATATGACAAGAAAAGAAAAAAAAGACCCTATCTTTGCTTCTGATTTGCAGGATGATGAAAAGCCCCTTCCTTTTTTTCCTCAACAGTAGATTCTTTCAACTCCCAATTGTGTTTTCATGAGAGGCACAAGGTAGATCAGAAAACTCAACTGCAAAAAAAAACAAAAAAGTTCACTCCAGCTTTCGTTCTGAGAACAGTCAGATCAAAAGAATTTTTCTGAAGGCAAAACAGGTGGGTTTTTCCCCTTTATACTTACAAGTGAAACAAACATGTACTTTGTACTTTCACTGAACACAGAGCAAGTGGACAGAACCAAGCTTCCCTGTGCTTAGTCAATATTCATACCCGCAAAGGACTCCAGTCCTACAAAAGAAATAGGCTCCTGGAATCAGTGACTTATAACTGGGGCAACGGGAATAGGATCTCAATAGCAGTATTTCAAGGAAGTTGTGCAGAATAAGGTGCAAGTGAGAAAGACATGTAAGGTAACACTGAGAACTCTTTCACCTTCGACACGCATATACATATATGCATGGCCACACCTACATACACATTGTATACCCACATACACATCAGCCCTCTTCCTCTCAGAATCCAGCTCTTTGGGAAAGTGAGAGTGCAATTTTTATTCGAGTTCAGCGTATCCATAAATTGGACCATAAAATGAAAGTGGTAATGGTGAATTCCCAGGAGAGGTTAAAAAATAAATGTATATATAAACTACAGAGTGATGCAAAGCAATAAAGTACATTTTATGCCAAATATCATCTGAAGAGAATTACTTACTGGCAAGAATGAAGACAGAAAATTGCTTATAAATATTTGACAAACCTAAATATTCTCATTTGTTCTCCCCAGCCCCTTTTTTCTCACAAGAAAATGTCCTCCGTATCTTCTTATTTTTATCCTACTCCATCACAGAATCATCTTTAAAACACCGCCTAGTGTAAAGAACAAGGCTTCTCATCTAAACAGTCTTTGCCTCCACCTCTTGAAATCCCACCTTTCCTACAAAGTCTCCCTTTTCATTTGGAGGAAGGGTGGTAATTATTTCCCAAACTCCTACCCATTTAAGCACATAATTACCCAGACAGTTCTTCAGTCACTGCCACACTGCTTATATTCAATGTCAATACTTCAGATGCCTTTCCACTGTTGATAATTCTCCCTGTGGGCACATGCTCTTTAAACATTTATCTTCACCAATATTGAAAGGCTTGAATTTCATATCTTAGGAGAACAGATATTTTCTGACTGATAATCCAAAACTCCCCTATAACCCTTTCACCCACAACTGTAATAATAATTTTATTATCTCTTCTTCCAACTCCCCAAAGAATCTTCTAATACTGACAAACAAATCTGCTTGTCATATGTGGCAGCTAGGATAATTATTTTCTAAGAGTCATGCTCCTTTTACCATCATATATCATTATGGGCTGTTTCCAACCCCCTTGCATTTTGATGTGGGTTGGGGGGCAGGCAATTTAGCTCTTACTAGTGCAATGTGAGCAGAAGGATGTGTCTCACCTTGGGGCCAAAGCAGCTGAGCAGGTATGGCTTCTCCAGCTTCTCTATGTCCCGTTCCACCCCAACTGGGTGTTCAAACCTAAGACAAGATGGCAAGGCCTCCACCTGCTTGGGTCCCTCCTCCACTGCCTACCAGAACAACCTTGAACTTAATACTTGAACAGGAAATACACCTCTATTACATTTACCTCATTATACATGGTGGGTTTATGTGTTAATAGCTGTTACGATATTCTAACTGAGCCACCATATCCTATTTATTTATTTCTACTTTCCGTATCCTTTAAGGCTATCTCAGTAGTTCTACATTTGTTAGATTATTCTGTGCTCCTCTTGTCCTTCAAGTCTCTGATTAAATCCATCTCTCTAACAAAAACTTCCACTCAAGATTATCCTCTCAACATTTTGAGGATGTTTCTACTACATTCGCTTGCATTTGGTTACATCAACCATTCAGCCTCTCCATCAATAAATACTGACTCAGCACTCTTACATCAGATGCAAAATTATTTCACCAATCTGATTATGTGATTCCAGAGGACAGAGGTTTTTTTCAGTTTGTTTGCTCTTTGGTGACAAACCATCTACCTGTGGCACAGGCCAGTAGGTATGAGTTTATGTCAAATGGCTAGTAATTGCCTTGTTTACACCACAATTCTCAGTACCATACAGGTAGGGGAGATCTTCCATGGAGAAGTGACTCTCCTAAAATAGGCTTACTGCCTGCTGTGGGTGAAAGCGGCATCGGTTCAAATCCCATCCACTTGCTGGGGTTAGGTAAGTTCTTCATAAGGTCCTTCTCTACATTCTCATTTCCTTATCTACAAAACAAGATAATACTGATGCTAACCTTGCAGAATTGTTGTCCATCAATTGATAAAGCAATGTAAGAAAACCCCTTTTACCTTTAAGACATCATAATAAAACTTTGAAAGGAGTTGGGAGCCCAGAACGTGCTTTTGGAAACATAAGAGCTTCCTAATTCCCCAAAATGCAATTCCCTGATGCCTTACATTCTCTTCAAAATTAAATTCATTTCATCCCGGGATATAGAGGACAGCCATGTGACTCTCCACTAATGATTATCAAATAATTTGCTAGTGAAAGAAGGTAAGTACTAAAGCTACCACTCTGGACCAACTTTTTCAAATCTCACCAGGCCTAAAGTGTGGGGGCAGGCAGACCTTAATAACAGTAGCATTTATTGGCATTTCAGTACATTTCACCTTAATCATAACCCTACTGGGGAAGTATTACTTTCTCCTCTGGTTACAGGTGCAGACTCTCAGAGAGGTTTAGTGTCTTGTTTTAAAATCACACAGCACATGCACATGTGGTGTATGCAGAATTTGAAGCCAGTCTGTATAATACCAGATGGTATGCTCTTAACTACCACCACAGTGTTAACACACAACTCATGCCTTTCCAGAGTACAGTTAACACATATACAATCTCCAAATTCTTCCACTAGGCACTTGATCCTAAAATTACACCCAAAATTCATCTAGAAATTCTCCAAATTAAATCATGGTTGAGAGGGAGGAAAAGATCGTCTATAAATCTCTATTTCAGCATAATGAAATTTGGATACTACATTTTCTTCCATTTATTCTCACAAGAATTTACTCTCACCTCCACCCCATCATCAACAATTATCAAATATTACCATCATGAACCACGGGGCAATAAAAAGAGGTACTATATCAGTTTTACTAATGCTGTTCGCAGAAAGAGTATCAAATTCTACCTATCAGTTTCTCTCATTCATTCCTAACTAAAGACTTAAAAGTCAAATAAAATAGTAACTGGAAGCTTTAAAAACATGTAAAATACCATATAATCAAGATTGCTTAAATGTATAAAACTGTCAAGCAGATTATCCTTTATGCAATTCAAATGAGCCTTTGGGAGACAGAATTAACTGAGGGCAAACAAGAGCTTAACTTTAAAAGACAAAGAGTTGGCTTATATCAAGTTGACACTTCCAGATAAGATACTGCATTATACCAGGTTATACTTGCAGTAATAATTTTTGATTGGCATATCATTTGCCACTAACTGCTGCCTGGCTTCCACTGAGCACACGCAACATACTATAAACTGTTATGAAAGATGTCTTTGTATTGTTCAATATTTACAGGGTACGTTATTTTATAAACGCTCCAGTTGGCAGAAGTTTAAAAAGAAAAGACATTAAAACATTTCAGATCAAAATGATCCCCTTTGCCTTACAAAAGAAGTACTTTCTAAAGACAGGTGACAATTCTGTTCAGAAATTTTCACACCAAGGCTAAGTAAATGTTCAGCGGTAAAAACAGAATTGCTTTGTTCAGCTGCACAAACAGATTTCTACATTGCCTCTATTTGCGTATTCCTGAATATCCTCTTTCAGATCCCACTTTTATGGGAAGCAAAATCAATTTTCTTTTGGACAAAAAAGTGAGATCTGGTCTAATGATTTTAATCTTTTAAATAAACATGAACTGAACTTGGAGCACAATCTTTTCCCTTAAGAAAAGATCTTTGTTGCTCAGAAAGATCTCTTTCAACCCGTGAACAGTTAATGCCCACGACAGTCTAACCTGGGGAAAAAAAATGGAAAATACATATTTATACCTATGTTATTTCTTTGTTAAAAAAAAAGCAAGTGTTTAAAAACAAAAACAAAACCCCTGCAATCAAATTATCTTGCCCCTAATGTAGACGGATGTTAAGTTTAATTTTTGAAGCAAATTAGGTTCCCCAATTCAATTTTAAACAAATAGAAAATGAGAAACAGAAAACTGTAACATAAAACTTTTATTGCTACTTTGCTAAAAAAGCACACTCATGTTTATGAAATAGAGTCTCCCTTAGCCTCAAAAGGGGAATTATTCTGAAAATCAGCAATACTTCAGGATCCTCACAAACACCAGCCCAGTGCAGCCTTTCTAGGCCTGTTTCAGCCCTGCTAATAGTTATTGTTTGTACAACTGTAACTAAGTACATTACCAACCAGTTGTTCAATCTATATAAATTTAAGAAACACACATTGCCAAGGAGTGACTCATATATCAGTCTATTATATGCTACAGGGCTGACTGTATTAAACAAATCACTCTGCCTACAGCTGAAGAATAGAAGCTATATACAGAGCAGAGGTTATTGTCTAATTTAAATCTTGGCTTGCTTCCCAGTGCTGTACAAGATTCCAATTTGTGGAAATGTTGCTCTCTGCTACTGCCAGAAAGGCTGCAGAAAATGGTATTGGGAGCCTTCCAGAAATATGTCTGCAAAATGCCAATCAACAAGTCACTAAAGATTAACAGTATGACTGTACCAAATTAATTTAAATTATAGAAACATATGGCTAGGATGTTTGCTTTGCACTTAAGACAACACCTACCTCACGAAGAGCTAGGTTTATTCCACAGTACAAAATAATAGCCCAATGTTCAGATTACTGCAAAATGTGATCATCAACTAATATCTTAGGAGCTAGATGTCCTTACAGAGCCAGTTGTTTTTTTTTAATGTTTAGGGCCGTATCTTTAATATATTCAAAACATAGGGGAAAATGCTTTTCATAACAAGGTATTTTTCACCCACAAAGATATAAAGAAAAAATCAACATTATTCAGCAACTGAAAACAATTTGCTCTATAATGGGAAGAAAATTCTAGCTTTATTGAGATTCACCATAGAACCCAGAGGATGATGCGATCTACTGCACATTATTCCCCATTCTAAAATATGATATTGGGCTAAGAATTTAATATACAGCCAAGAGAAATTCACCAATTATGTGACCAAATCACGAAAATAAAAAGACAACACAATTTCTACCCCGCCAGCTGCTCTCAATGTATATGATATTCATGCTGCCTCTCCATTATTTTCATGGGAATCTTTAATATATACAATCATGTCATCAACCAAAAGGGGGGAAAATCAATGGCACTTCAAGCCGTAGTTATACGTTAGTGTACACTGTATTTCAACTGAATAGGAAGGGAACTGTTTTATGTTTCTCTCCACCGCTTTTCTATTATTGCCTAGCTAATGGAAATACATCAAACAAATGTTATACAAGAGCAATAAATATTAAAGTTGACCTATCCATCTGGGAAAAATGAGAACAATACTGCCCACTTTTAGCCCAAATATGACACTGATAAATGAAGCGATGAGATTCCATCACACTTGCAACAACCTGGGCTGGGAGCCCCCGCGTGATCCTAGTACCAGCAATTTTCTTCATTCATCTTCATTAGGCAGTCACTTGACCTGCCTCCCAACATCCCCGTCAAATCTGAACCTTTGTGGGGGGTGGGGGGGAGGTTGTATTTTCTAACAATGTAGTCAAAATGTGCCCTTCCAGTTTTAAAAAAGGCCAGAAGAAGGCCTCCATAAGCAAGAAAGGGTGCAAACAAGTCCTCTGGAAACAGACATCCAATGTAACTCATGATTAAAAGGGAAACCACAGGATAAAACCGGTCCATGCATATCCTGCTTCCCCGTGCATCACCACGGTGGCAGGGAAGGCCTCCGAGTGTGTGAACAAGCACACCCTGCGCCATCGAAAGACAATTACGTATTCAAATGAAGGATGTACACAGGGCCTTATCACAGATGTAGAAATGCTTTTCATTTCCTTCCTCAATCACAGTTTCAAGTGAGCTGGAACAAGAAAGGAGAACATTCTTACCCTAACACAATGAGCGAGTTTCATCACATTAGCAGTTTTACATTACAGTCCCATTATTTTCTATTTCAACGGCATAATAAGAGAGGTGCTGATTTGATTATTCCGTAATAGTGAAAATGAATACCAATGCAATATAAAATTGCTATTATAACACAAAGCTACTAATATGATTCACAAGACCCCCTGGAAATTAGGTTTTATAACTATGATCACAGGGGAAAAATTAGAAAGCCAGTAAGCAACAGAAGGGAATTAGGTGCTCCACACCAGAGCCTTAGCAATGCAGACAGCTGCTCAAATGAAGCCAGGCAGCATTTACTTCGAAACGACATGCAAAACCCAGTCCTTGCAAATTATTCGAGAGGTTTTCTTTTGTTTTTCTTCATGGCAAGTGTTCCAGATACTCAAAACGTTAACTAAAGCTGCGTTCGAGTACAGTATTAAGGCAAGATTCACTGATTCATAAAATAAATACAAGACAAACAAACAAACAAAAAAACATAAATGAGATGATGCTAGGGAAAGTATGAAGAATCTATCACTTCAGGAATCAGATTCTTAGAACCAGATTGATTCTACAAATCCACAAGAAACAAAATTGCCTGAGGATTTTGGTCAAAGGACTTTTTTTAGACCTGGCCCTCACCCTAAATAACAAGGATGCTAAAACTAGTTGTGATTATTTCTAAACCAGTGTCCTCCACAGTAGTCTGGAAAGATCTAAGACCCACCCCAGCATACTCTCGCCTGGACGCCATGGTTCTACTGAGCTAAAAATATGTTTTCCCTATGGCTTCAAACACATACCTGCCTAGGCAGGCAGAGGGTGAACACAGAAGCTGCTGAACAACTTTCCAGCCACCCTAGGTACAAGGAAAGGATGCAAAGCTCTTTATAAAAGCTCTTTCCAAGTCACTTCTCCATCAGGCTCTGAGAGTGTACAATCTGAGATGAGCAGAAAACCATGACAAGCACCAATCTTTGGCCTGAACACAAGGGTCGCTGGTTACAAAGTGACAACTACAAATTTCTGCTTCTGATCCAGTGTAACAAGAGATATGTTTATGTTGGCCAGAAGTTTTCCATCTCTGCAGAGACAGGGAGCTCTGACACTGGAAATGAAAATGCTTATCATGGTTTTCTCCTCCAAACAGAAGAGATTCTGCTATATTTAAGAGATTCTTAAAAATGTATTAATGTTTAGTCTGTAAAGGAAGTCACATCGCATCAAATGTTACTCTATATCCGTATGCTTCCTTCTTGTGTGTTTTAAACATTTAGGTTATTAGAGGAGGCAGCACTATGATTGGAGCAAAAACCAAAGAGTATATAAATAAAACAGGTACATCCCATGCACATCATCTTAGCCTAAGCCTTAACTCCTGGCACAGACTTTTAATCAAAAAATACCCTGTTAATTGAGGAGTATGGGTACCAGTTGATCAGCATTCGATCATATGAAGCAATAATATCACATGGCAGTGTTTCACAGGGTTTTTGGAGAATATTAAAAGGTGGCCATATTTCCCAAGCTGGGTACCACAGGAGTATTCCAAGATTTGTAAAGGTGAAAATCTATAATCCTACTAGATATCAAAGGCTGATCAAGACCTCCCAACTACTGTCACTGCATTTTGCATTCTCATTTCCCTCTTAGAAGAATGCATATGCCAATATATCTTAATAATAACAGCTAACATTTATTAAGCACCATCTATATTCTAGGCATTATGCTAACCACTTCCCATTCATCGTCTTATTTCTTCCTCACAACAACCTTAGAAAGTAGAAACTATCATATTTCATAAAATCTAAGACACCATTGATTATAAGATATAATCTAACTACAGACATGTTAAAATGTGAAAAATATGTGTGCCTAAGTCAGTAAAATATGCTACTATTATTACCATGCCCATTTATAGCTAACTTGTCCACAGTTACACACAAGACAGTCTGGACTCGAACTAACAACTGTTTGAGTCTGAAGTCTTAAGTGCTAAATAAGTAGTCTCCAATTATTTTTTACTACACACCTCTACTAAAGATTTTCATATAAATAATAACAGTTAACACTTACCTATAACTTGCCATGTGCCAGGTACAGTTTAAAGCACTTTCCATATGTTAGCTCATTAATTCCTCACAACAGCCTATGAGACAGGTACAATCACTGTACCCATTCTACAGAGGAACAAACTGAGGACTTTGGCCAAGCCTACATGATGATGATGCAGACAAGCAGGCCTCCAAGTCTACACTCTGAGCCACTATACTGTCTCTTTAATAACATGGGCACCCACTTCCAACATATGCAAGTTTATTTATTTATAAACTATATACACAGTTACCACCATCCTGATGTATTATGTGTATTTCAGAACATACCAAAAATTATAATTAAAAATGATGAATAAAAATATAGAGAGAGCTGAGCGTGGTGGCTCATGCCTGTAATCCCAGCACTTTAGGAGGCTGAGGCGGGCAGATCACCTGAGGCCAGGAGTTCAAGACCAGCCTGGCCAACATGGTGAAACCCTGTGTCTACTAAAAATACAAAAATTAGCCGGGCATGGTGGCGGGCGCCTGTAATCCCAGCTACTTGGGAGGCTGAAGCAGGAGAATCGCTTGAACCCAGGAGGTAGAGGTTGCAGTGAGTCGACATCGTGCCACTGCACTTCAGCCTGGGCGACAAAGCAAGACTCTATCTCAAAAAACAAAAAACAAAAAACAAAAAAAAAACAAAGAGAGAGAGAATTACTAATATTTTCTTCTCCAACCTTAATGCTCACTCCCTGAGCTATGTGGATTATACTAGTGAAAGTACTGCCTTAACCCACTAATGTAAACAGATTCCTTTTAAGAAGCCTCCCTATCGAGAATGGTCTATAAGAGACAACCACGTCAACAAGTAAAGTTCCTTCTGCCTTCCCTCCTGGGGTGGGCTAAGATGGACTCTTCTCACCATTCCCAATTACCTGCAGGAAGGCAGCAACAGAATAGGGAAGGAGGGTAACACAGTTTCCTGTACTTTAAATACCTCCCCACCTCCACAAGCAAAACTTGAGCCATGCCGACGAGGGAGAAAGTGGCCGCATTTTCCCAGGTGGCTTAGTAATACACAGTTTTCTGACACACTGCAACTCCATTCTTTCCTAAAAGTTCCTTCCAAGCCTGTAGGCACTGTAAGACAAACAGCTAAGCACTTCCTGAGTGCCTACTATTTGCCAGGCTGTATGCAGCACCAGGGACACAAAAATAAAAGCTATGGCCATTCAGGAACAAGATTTCAAAATGAAAAATAGGAGGAAAATCTAACATGGATGGAAAAAAGCCACACTTTTCCATGCTTCAAGTTTAGTTTCCATTTCTAAAATGTCTGTCCTCATATGTTAGCCAGAAAGCCAGTTTCCAGCAAGACAAGCAGCAATAAATATTATGCAAGTCAAACCTACAAGAATGGGTCTTCAAGAAAGGGAAACAATTTTCAGTCAAAATCTAAAAATCCATATTCAACAAAAAAAGCACAGATTGAGAAACTAATTCAATAGCAAAAAAGGAAAATTACCATTGATCCAGGTTGCCATTTTTAATAAAAAGCAGTAAGGTCTTAAAGAAAATATTAGCATTGAAGTTCAACCAAATAAATTACTTTGTCATCAAAATGAAGAATTCCAGAAAGTTCTCTGAAATATAATTTTTAACAAAACTAGGAAAGCAGAGGAAGTATTTTTTAATATTACAAATTTTTTGACACCAACATAAGAATTCCATGATATCCTAAAGAGCAATGAACCTAGGTAACGCAGTTTCTAGAAATTTTGAAACACTGTCAAATAATATTGCTTCTTGCATTAAGTATAACATTGGTTTGTTAGAATAATCCTAACAATGACAACGTAAGTTACTTTAAATTGGGGTCAAAAAACTTTTTTCTTAAAGTACCAGATAGTCAAGCTTTCAAGCTCTATGGGTCATCCACAGACACACTGCAACTATACAAACTATATCACCCCTGTTGCAACTATACAAAAAGCAGGAAAGCAACCACAGAAGAGACAATACATAAACAAATGAGTATGACTGTGTTCCAATAAAATTTTATTAATAAAAACAGGCAACTGGCCCATGAGTGGTAATTTGCTGAAACTTGGTTTAAATTATTATTAGTATCTACCTTTTTTTTAAAGATGATGTTTTTTAGGGTCTTTCCATCATGAAAATTATGTTTTTATGAAAGTGATTTGAGAAGTATTAAAATACAGAATAAAGAGCAAGCCTTGGGCTATGAAGTCAAATAGGACTGGGTTCCAGGACTGCTGTGTGACTTTGGGAAACTGACCTGCTATCTCTAGGTGTCAGTTTCCTCACTTGTAAAATTAAGATGCTGACAGCCCTCACCTCACAGGGTCACTCACTGCAAGGACCACACAAGTGAACAAGCATACAGCACTTAGCATAGTTATGGATAACCCTGCACCTACCCTATTATAGCAATTGCTTTCAACTTTCTTCTAGCTTATCATTAATGATACTATAAAAACACCCAGCATAACGCCAGCATAAGGATGTGCTCACGTTGAATGAATGAGCAAATGAAAGGAGGGAGTGCACTGGCAAAATTTTACCTTGGTTTCCAAGCTAAAGTACAACCTGAGTTTTTTAATGCTTTACAAAAAGGAAAGGCAATCAGAACCAATAATTAATATTTAAGCTGTACTGAGGTTTTCCAGGGAAAATTCAACAGAACTTGTTATTCTCCAACTTCCAAAAATAAGCAATAAATTTTTTTGTAAAGAGCTTTATTTTAAGACATTATTTGAACCAAAGAATGTGTTTATGGTAACAACATACATGTTGTAAATTAATCAGTTTCAATGTTATAAAATAATACTTCCAAGAATAAATGTATCATATAATCTATGTACATCATGTCGACAGTTTAAATACATTAAATAAATACATCATTCCGAAGTCCGCTTTATCATTGTTTGTAAAATCCAATTGTCATACTCTGGTATTTGTTCTTCAAAAGAAACATCACTTTCATATTCACTACAGCATGAGACGAGATATTTAATAAATAATAGGTCATCATAATCCAGGGATTAGGTAGTTTCTTTTAGCAAAATTGAACATGAGGGTAGCATATGCCAACCGTTCCTAGTTGAGCAACAATTTTTGTGTTGGGAGAGGATAACAAAGCCAAGTATTTTCCCATAAGAAGTTCACACTCTAAAGGGCCGGGCGCGGTGGCTCACACCTGTAATCCCAGCACTTTGGGAGGCCGAGGCAGGCGGATCACTAGCTCAGGAGATCGAGACCATCCTGGCTAACATGGTGAAACCCCGTCTCTACTAAAAATACAAAAAAATTAGCCAGGCGTGGTGGTGGGCGCCTGCAGTCCCAGCTACTCAGGAGGCTGAGGCAGGAGGATGGAGTGAACCCAGGAGGAGGAGCTTGCAGTGAGCTGAGATCGTGCCACTGCACTCCAGCCTGGGTGATAGAGCGAGACTCCATCTCAAAAAAAAGAAGTTCACACTCTAAAAGGAAGAGAAATGAGAAATGTCTATGTGCACACAACGTCCCACATACACACATTAGTTAGAGACCACAGTCATGCCCACCCTCCAACTCACGTGACATTTCAAAGCAGAGATGAGACTTAAAGGATGGAAGAAATGGTGTTTGTTTCATGGATGGGGTAATGGAGGCTTTTAGAGGCTTATGGGATGGACAAGTAAAGGATCAATGAGACAGAAAGGCAAGGCAAGGCAAGGGACTTGATCTCAGGAAGTGGAGAGTGGAGATTAAAGAAGTCCAATGGAATGGCAGTCACTGGAGATATATTTAAAGAAGAGGGTCTTTTTGCTTGTTTGTTTGTTTGAGATAGAGTCTTGCTCTGTTGCCCAGGCTGGAGTGCAGTGGCACGATCTTGGCTCACTGCAACCTCTGCCTCCTGGGTTCAAGCGATTCTCCTGCCTCAGCCACCCAAGTAGCTGGGATTTCAGGCCCGCGCCACCACGCCCGGCTAACTTTTGTATTTTTAGTAGAGACGGGTTTCACCATGTTGGCCAGGCTGGTCTTGTACTCCTGACCTCAAATGATCTGCTCGTCTTGGCCCCACAAAGTGCTGGGATTACAGGCGTGAACCACCGCACCCGGCCAAGAAGAGGGTCTTTTAAAAAAGCAAGATAGGAAGATCCGTTAAAGAGAGAACTGCATGGGAAAGAAAAGGCCTGGCTAGGATTCCCTGAACCTTCTCATTTCACTACTCTCTTGTTAGTCATCAACGCAGTTAAGAATCAAAGCAATCAAATCGAATCACATAGTGATTAATTTGTGCCACCAATAGCTCTAATTTTGTTAACTTCTCATTCCAATAAAAATAATCATCTGGTTAATCCATTTCTTCAGAGGGATTACTTGTTTGCTTGTTTCTTTAGCTATAATAAACTCTGAATGCCAGAGTCACCAAACTAAGCATTAAACAAACTGATTGACAATTTAGAAGCATAGGAATAATTACAGATGATGCTAGACAATATCACTAGATTGGGTTTTCATGAAGCTCGTGACTGGATTTTGCCACAAAAATCACTAACTGCTTTGGCTTCCAGAGAATGGCCTCATGGATAAGCCCCAAGTTCCAAAAACTACAAAATAGTCAAAATCACATTCAACTAATTAATAATTTTATATCACAATAAGAATTAGGAATCTCTAGAAGGCTGGGTACAGTGGCTCATGTCTGTAATCCCAGCACTTTGGGAGATCGAGGCAGGCAGATCACTTGAGCCCAGCAGTTCAAGACCAGCCTGGGCAACATAGGGAGACCCTGTCCTACAAAAAATATAAAAATTAGCTGGGCATGGTGGCACATGCCTGTAGTCCCAGCTACCCAGGAGGCTGAGGTGGGAGGATTGATTGAGCCCAGGAGATGGCGGCTGTAGTGAGCCATGATCATACCACTGCACTCCAGCCTGGGTGACAGAGCGAGACCCTGTCTCAAAAAAAGAATAGAATTTCTAGGAAAGTCTTCATTTTTATCTAAACCTATCTGAAAATTCAATGATGAATTTTATTAACTTAGCCCTGAACTGACACTCCTGGTCAAAACTGCAATCATTGTAGGACAAGAGCCGTCATGTTAAATGCTAAGGATATTTTATACACATCCAATATTTTGGGAGCACTGCAATTAAAAGTCTTCTCACACTAAAACCAATGCACAAAGCACCTCTCAGTTTTAGGCCTCACTAGGCTGATGCCTGAAACACAGCAAAATGCTCATGCTGCTTTATACACATGTCCAAAGGTCTAGCTATCAAAAGACAGATAAAAAGGAGCATTTTCCCCCAACTGATGGAAGCAAGTCCAAGGTGAAGAAAGAGGATAGAATGAGAAGGTAAACTGTCTCTCAAAGGTGAGAAATCAACACAGAGTCAACCAATGTCTTCACCTCAACCCAACCCACCAAGCAATGTGTCAGATTGGATTGGAGACAGATTGGAGACTCTATGAAAGAACTGGTATGCACAACCCAAGGACCTCCTGGATTCTTGGCCCTTCTTTTAAAGAAGGGGGGTTTCTAGACAGGAATAGAACCCATAGAGTCATGGAAGCCAGCCCCCTACCATAAATTGTTCATAACCACAAGCTTATTGGTCAGGTTTATAAAGTGATTCAGACTCTTTAGAGGCTGCAGGAAGGGTGCAGATAAGAGGACACTTATGCTGGAGTGGGGAATTATTGGAGAGGCCTCCAACAATGAGATATCACCTATAATTACATTAAAGATTTAAAAACATGATTGAATCACATGTTAACAATCTCCTAATTAGAGCTCTGACTCTCCTTAGAATGTCCAACATCCACTGCATCTAAGGAGCACTAGTATTTATTATGTAGTACTGTTTGTGTCAAATTCTCAAAAAAGGTTATCTTGAAGGTTAATGGATTTAAGTAGCTGGAAACCCTGATTAGAGTTGCCCATAGAAATCTGAATTCTGCTCAAACAGTCCAAAGCTGACAACAAAACAGTGATGGACTCTGAAAGTGAAGAGGACCATAGAGTTCACACGTAACGTTAAAGTGTTCGGCACTTCACTTCTCAGCTGGAGTACATATACACCTAAGACCTACATCTTAAAAGTTTCCAGAGTTACAGAATGAACTGGATCGTGTCTCAGATTATCAATTGATTCAAAGAACAGGGATAGAAAGGGAGGCATGACAAAAAAAAAGGTGGGGGGGGGGCTGTTTTGTATCACAGCAAACAAGGAGATCCTGTGTAAAAGAAATTACTGAAATCGTTAATGCCAGAGGGTGGTGGCTCTCGCCTGTAATCCCACCATTTTTGTAGGCCAAGGCAGAATTGCTTGAGGTCGGAAGTCCAGGACAGGCCTGAGAAACATAGTGAGAGTGAGACCCCATCTCCACACACACAAAAACATCTTTGCATTAAAAAATGAAACTAGAGGCTTTAAAGAACTGCTGCAGGCTACGTGACTTAAAGAATATAAGTTCTCTGCCTTCTTTGTCATCAGGAGTGCTTCTGTGATTATGTATAGGAAGGCAAACCTTAAAGGAGGTAACTGAAACCTTTACTTCAACATACTCAATTGTATGCACACGGCTTGGTAAGCAAAATAAGTCACAAATAAGCAATATTGCTTCAAAAAGCTTTTTTAAAAAAAGATACATAATCAATTATTTTCATATTAATAGAGCAAAGGAATACCATGAATAATCCAAGATACCAGGTAATCCAGAAGTCAGATATTGAGAAATGAAATACATCAGATAATTTTTACAGTGTGTCTATGATCTTAATTACATTTTACTAAGCCTAACACTAGTTTTTTTTTCTTTTTTAGAATTTCTAGATCACATTACTTGAAAGTAAATAATGGCTTCAAATCATGTTAGGCAACAGAATTCCCAGGAAGGAGTGAAGGTAAATCAGATGACTGAACTATATTACACTTAAGCTGTGATGTTTGCATAACTATAACAATATTATAAATGAGCTTGAGGTTTCTTACTGAACATGTTTAATATTTGATCCAAAATATCGAGCAGTTTTGACTAAGCACTGTAAGCAAAGAAATACGCTATCATAGCAGGACTCCTGTAAGTTTCCATTGTATAAGAAAATGTTTCCTTTGTTTAATTGGAGAGTCAATTAAACATACAAATATCTGGAGACATTATTATGAAGGCTGATTTGGAGGAAATGTATAATGCAGATACATTCTGGGTATGAGTATTAAATTCATACAACCATTCTGGAAAATAATTCAACATTGCAAAGTCAAGAGTATTCCCTAAAACCCATGAGTTCTTCTCCCAAGTAAAGACATGAGAACAATTCTTGCACTTGTGCAACAGAGTGCATACACAAGGGTGTTTGCAGGACCCACCCATGATAGCAAAGCACTGGTAACAAATCAAATGTCCAGAGGGAGTATACTCAGACCATGGAATACTGTACAGTGGCAAACCAAAAGAAAGACACCTGCATCCACTTAGAAGAATATTACAAAACTAATATTGAAGCGGGGAAAAGCAAGTCAGAAAATAAAATATATGACCTCATTCCACTTATAAAGAAACCAGGAATATGTACAACTAAGTAATACATCATTAAGGGATAAAGAGATGTATGGTAAAATTTTATACAAAGAAAAAACAAGGCAATAATAAATGTAAAATTCAGGAAAGTGACTATCTCTGGGGGCAGGAAGGGAAGGAGTTGCAATTGAGAAGCGCACAGAGAGAACTTCAAAATTATTGATAACTTTCAACAAAGTTGGATGTTAGACAAATAGGTGATCATTTTATTACTATTATTTAAACATGCTTATAATTTAAATTCACATGTATAGCTATATATTATATATTATAGATATAAAACAATGCAGTGGTATAAAATGCAATAAAAAAGTGTACAAGCCTAAATCTCTAGCATACTGCCAATCAAAAGATGATTGTTATTCATAAAGTATCTCAAAAAGGAACATTAGACTATTTCCAGAAATCCTGGTTGCTTTATTATTCATTTATTATTTATTACCCCAGGAAAATAAATTTTAGGAAGGTTCTACTTTGAGTGTCTTTCTTCTAAGTTGCAAATACAAATAAATGCTTATTTGGAATTATAACTATACTGGAAGCTCATGTTGCAAATAAGGCTATTTATATATAGCTTCATCATTGTTTGAATGCTTATCATTGCAGCCTCATTACAAAGAACATCTAAAAGATTTTTTTCCAAGCTAAGAAAAAACAGTGCTATAATAAGGTATCTTACATTCATGGGTAAAAATACTCCTTTTAGAGAACATAATATAATTAGTTTCTATTCCAAGTCTGTCAGTGTGCACTGTTAACCTCTGACAATTATGCATGAACCTTTTAATTAGCATGTTATCTTTGGTGCAATTAATAACTTGTACTTCATGTTATAGGCAAATTAAAGTTTTCCCACTAAAACCAAATTCTTCAGCATAGTTCTAAAAGTGTTTTGCCATTTAAATGAAATTTTAACATTTAGACCTCTTGCTCCCAAAACACATAAGCCATTTTTTCCAAAGCTAGACAGCTTTTCTCTATCCACGTTCTTTCAAATATTTTACCTAAGACAGAGAATCTCATATTAAATTCAATTTCACACTTGCCAATCACACACGCCCACTCACAATTCCTCCAGATGATGCAATGTGGCCTAATGTGTATGCGTATGTATGTACATGTGCACGCACAAACAGGCATAATGTTTAAATACATATAAACACATTCATTGCGAGGTATTGGTTAAAACAAACAGGCTTACAGCATACCAACTTATTAAACATAATGACTGATATTAGTAGTTTCGTTAATGTAATTAACCTTTAGATTTGAATTATCAAGTTCAAAGTCTAAGACTGAGAACAGTGGTTCTCAGGCCGGTACGAGAATGGCAAGTCATAGTATTCAAGAGATGAGTCTAAAAGGCCCCTCAGTCCTGCCCCTACCAGAAACCAGAGATATTTGCTGCTGGTAATAATGAGGAGGGGGTTTCTAAGTACAAGATCAGCTCTGTTCTTTCATTCCCTGGAAATCTGCCCCCGCCTCTGATACCTCAAAAAATATCTGTTGCATTTCCAAGGGAAAGAACAATGATATAAGCCTTGCTGTTAAAAAAAAAAAAAAAAAAAGCCGCTACTTACAAGATAAAAGGCAAGGTGTTTTATTTGTTTTTTTCCCTTTTCTCTTAGAATAGGCATGAATAATCTCAAAATATTTGTTTGTCAATAAAGTGATTAAAATAAAGTGATAGACAAGACATAAAGATTAGAGAAATGAATCAAAGTAATATTTGGGACCAGGATCTTACAAATCTACAGTAAGTATGTTGAGCAGAAATAGATAGTAAAAATTTACATTAGAACAAAATAAAAATGGATTTAGTAATGCTGGATTTAAATTGGAAATAGCTGTTTAAACTCATGACCTTAAAGAAAATTTGTCTTGGCCAGCTGCAGTGGCTCACACCTGTAATCCCAGCACTTTGGGAGGCCAAGGCAGGCAGATCACTTGAGATCAGAAGTTTGAGACCAGCCTGGCCAACATGGTGAAATCCCATCTCTACTAAAAATACAAAAATTAGCTGGGCATGGTGGTACATGCCTGTAGTCCCAGCTGCCTGGGACGCTGACGCAGGAGAACCGCTTGAACCTGGGAGGTGGAGGTTGCAGTGAGCTGAGATCGCACCACTGCACTCCAGCCTGGGAAACAGAGAGAGAAGGACCCTGTCTCAAAAAAATAAAAAATAAATAAAAAAATAAAAAATAAAATAAAAAGAAGAAGAAGAAGAAAAAGAAAAAGAAAAAGAAAATTTGTCTTCTAGCTCTCTCCCTAAAATGAACTAACTGGGGAGTCATTTCTACCTTCCAGAAGCATTTGATATCATGCGGAGCACCTAAATTTTGAATGCCACTATGCTCTATCAAAGGAATCAGAGCTCCTCAGAGAATAGCTGACTCCATGTATTGGGTCATGAGAAAATCAAGATCCACTGGAACTTGTGGTTCCCAGAAAACAAGAGTGCTTTCAGGAATGCCTGGGGGCAATGCTAAGGGGACCAAAGAGGACATTTAAAGGGACTCCCGCAGGTCATGCTGTGACCATCTGAGCATCGACATGACAATATGAGTTATAATTAATTAGAACAAGTGCATCCCATAAAAGCTGAGAGTCCAGGATACTCAAAGAGAAACAGTAAGGCTGGCTGGGCGCGGTGACTCATGCCTGTAATCTCAGCACTTTGGGAGGCTGAGGAGGGTGGATCATGAGGTCAGGAGTTAGAGACCAGCCTGGCCAACATGGTGAAACCCTGTCTCTACTGAAAATACAAAAATTAGCCAGGTGTGGTGGCAAGCGCCTGTAATCCCATCTACTCGGGAGGCTGAGGCAGGAAAATTGCTTAAACCTGGGAGGCGGAGGTTGCAGTGGGCCCAGATTGTGCCATTGCACCCCAGCTCTGGGCGACAGAGCAAGACTCCATCTCGGGGCAGGAGAAGAAACAGTAAGGCCTACTGAAAACACATTTGTATCATAATACCAAAGAAGAGTGACTATAAGATGTCCTAAAAATAGATGGTAAAGTATTTACAGATTAGGATATTCTGTTTCTCCTGTGAAGCATGTGCTTCTTTATGAGGAAAAAATCTGCATTTTTCTTCATGTGTGTTTGTAGGAAAGAATGAATGCAGAGAATTCTAACCCAAATAGTTCCAGAAAAGTAGGAATATACCATGAAAGACGGCAGCAATAGTTTGAAGAGTGAGTCAGAAAACAAGTAGTTTGAGAACCATTAGCCTATATTCTAATGACTTGAAAGTTTAGTGCATGGAGAAAAAATATTTAATGTAAAGTCATGTTTGCCTTTATAATTTCAAAGAATACTTAAAGCAGTATGGGAAATGCCTAAATGGACACATTCAGAACTCCTGAGGGAACGAGCAGAACACAGAGGGCAAGAGAACTTGGAATCAGATATTCCACGTTCAAGCACCATGTTGCCTATTCCCCAATTTTAAAAATGATCAATCCTGTCATATCCGCCTCCCAGGGTAAGTCTGAGGAACCATCCCTGTGGTTTATGTTTGTTCGACTGTATTTGCAGGTCCATCTTTAAGACAGTTTGCCCATGAAGATAGCAAGATACTTTTTATGACCCTATCTCAAAATCAGGACACATTCTGGTAAAGACACATAAATATTGGCTCAAATGGATTTTGTTTTACCTGAATCAAAGGGATGAAAATTTGCCCCAGAAATAGGTGACCAAGTACCAGGAGGTTTCAAAGGAAAAACTAGGAAGCTGACAGATTGAATGTTCAAAATGATTCCAACCCAAAATGCTCTATTACCCAGAACTTGACTCCAGAGATAATCCAATCAACGTGAACCTCTGTTTTCTATTTACTCAGAGCATAGTTGCTGCTCAATACATCCATTCATGCAACAAATGCCATATTCATGATCCCATGCCAGGCACATTCTATGTGCTTAAGATGCAGTTAGTGACAAAAGAGGCCAAAGTCCATGCCCTTGGTGACTGGGGACAGGCAAAGGTGGATGGCAATAAATAAGAATATTAGATGAAGGAAGTAAAATAAGACTATGTCACTTAAAATGACTTGGTGGGTAGCATACTTTTGAAAGGCTTCTCAGAAGAGGTGACATTTTTGAGCTGAGACACAAATGACAAGGAGCTGGCCTTACAAAGAGCTGGGGAAAGAATTCCTTGCAGAAGAAAGAATCAATGGAAAAGCTCTGAGTTAGGAATGTGGCTGGCATGTTATTAAAAAAAAAAGAAAAAGAAAAGAAGACTTAAACAAAGTGAATGACAAGAAGTGTTAAGATGTGAGCTTGCAGGGGAAGGAAAGAGCTAGAGAACACGGTGTGAGTAACGTACGCGAAAAGAATAAATAATACCATTCTTCACATCCAAAAGCTGATCAGATTTCTTTTTCCAATACCAAAATACACGTAAGTACATAATGTCACGTTGCATACCACTGCGGTGGAACACAAGGAAAGAAGAGCTATAATGCAAACAAACAGCAACTGACTCTTTGGGGAGCTTAAGAAAAAAGAAGTCCAGGCACCAACACAAAAGGCTGAATAAATCACAGCCTTACTCAAAGAACAATATTAAGGGCATAGGCTGTAGAAAAGGCAACTGGTTCAATGCTTCTCATGCCCTCTGAGAGCTATTGCAATTAATGGCATCATCTTCCAAACAACAGGTAATACAATGCTACTTCTGTGTTATAGAAACATTTGGGTTATAACTGGAGATGTATGGTATATTCATCACAAAGATGATAATCATTTCCTCTTTGCATATTCAATGGACAGAAATCTCTAGGACTAGGCCTCTGCTTCCCAAATATTCATGCAACTGGAACTGTTACAAGGGTAAAGGCGTGAATTAAAATTATAGAAATCTAGATGAGATGGAAATTGAAAATACACTAAAACCTAAAGACTCCTATAGTTAATATGGGATAATATATGCAAAGTTCCTAACAGAGTACCTACAATCCTATAAGGGCTGAATAAATGTTAGTTTCCTTTCCAAAGTAAAAGTGACCTGATTTTTCTGTGTTGCTCCCACTTGAGATCTAAAGCTAAACCTCTACTGAATAAAAGCAGAGTGACTTAGAACTGAGATAGGCCAATCTAAAACTGAAAAATCTAAAATGTCAAACTTTTAAAATAAGGGGATGTTCACTGCTTATTTGACTCATTAAAAATAAAAATACCTAGTGATTGTGAATTTAAAACTGTAGACTTATGATTTGTGCATTTTATACATGTTATTCTTCAATTAGAAGTTCAAGAAATAATAATGGGAGGCCTGTATTAAACCATTTATATAAAAGTTTCTCAACCATAATGGAATGATCAAAATGTCTAGGATAATTTGAAAGTATGTTTCTATTTCCCAGAAACCTTAGCTTGGAAAAGTTAAACTCTAAATATTTGTACAGAAAGAAGTATTCTGGGTTTCGTTCATTAAAAGTCATTGACCACTGCAGAAAAGGGAGAGCAAGAGATTTACATATATTTTTCTCGATGGTTTATATGCATTAGGCCTGGCAATGAACTTGAGGTAGGTATTACTATCTCCTTATTTCTAAGGGAATCAGAATAATGTAAACAAAGACATGGAGCTAAATAATGGAGTCAAATCCTGGCTTACTAGGCTCCAAATCCATGTTGCTCCACTTATCAGACTGCCACCCAAATATACAAGTTTAACAAATTCCAAATTATTGGGGCCTAAATAGACACTTTTTTGATTCAATATTGCCCTACATCCCTTGTATTCTGAATATCATGTCAACCATGAATCAGAAGCTAATGCTTACAAATTTAACTTCACATGATGAGTTTTGAGCCCAACTGATGCCTAACCACTAAACCATTTATATAATACACTTAAAAGAAGCCATTTAAGAAATGAGAAAAATAGGTATTGTTTTCTCTGTATGGCTGTAAAAGCTGAGATAAGAACAGTTTTGGGCAAGTTCAATAGAGCCAAAAAGCTTTGTGAAGGCTATGGGAGGATGAGTATATTGGAAGAAGATCAGTAGGTCAAGAATCTAAGAAGAGGTATTTATATGGGAGACAGGAATTATCTTGAAGGAAGAGCAGAGCCCCAGAAGAAGAAAAACAGAATATAACAGCTAACTATAAAAGGACCCAGGGCCAGGTGCGGTGGCTTAGGCCTCTAATCCCAGCACTTTAGGAGGCCAAGGCGGGTGGATCACGAGGTCAGAAGATCAAGACCATCCTGGTTAACACAGTGAAACCCCGTCTCTACCACAAATATAAAAAATTAGCCGGGCATGGTGGCGGGCACCTGTAGTCCCAGCTACTTGGGAGGTTGAGGCAGGAGAACGGCATGAACCCGGGAGGCGGAGGTTGCAGTGAGCCGAGATCACAGCCACTGCACTCCAGCCTGGACCACAGAGCGAGACTCCGTCTCAAAAAAAAGAAAAAAAAAAAAAGGACCCAAGAGAATATAAGTCCCATGAAAACAGAGCTCGAGTCTGTCTTGTTTTGTCACATTACCTATTTGATACTCAATACATAATTTAATTTCTGTGTGAATAAATTAAGCAAATGAATAACTTAAAAGTACAGCTATGAATGTTAAAAAAAAAAAAAAGAAGAAAAGAAAAAGAAAGAAAAAAGAAAAAATTAAGTGGGGAGAGGCATGCCTATGGCCTTGTCCTTGGTCCTGAATAACTGTTTGGCCAGATAGTATGGTTTCCTAACCCTAGCTCATGGTGTTCAAATTCTACTAGTTTTTCTTTGTTTGAACTTTCCATCTCCATGAAACTAAAAAGTATAATTTTTAAGCTGCAAAACAAATCATTCCATGTCTTATTTTCTGAGGTTACATAGCTGGCTGCATGTACTTTCAACAATTCTACCATGCTTTGTTTGACACTTAGAAATATTTTCCCTACCGGCTTTGGGAAGCTGGGCGGTTTGTGTTTACCATCCTTTCCTGATGTTAAGCTTTAGTTTAAAAATAGCTATCATTATCACTCAATTATTCAGTGATCAAGTGTAACACCAGGTGCAAACAAAAGTTCTGACAACACTAGAACATGCTCTTGTTACTGCAAACGATTTAAGAGCTTTGAATTTATGAAGCTGTGATCATGTTACTCTAAATTAGAAGCAGGTAAAACAGAAGAATGGCATAAGCTAAATTTCTTCTTTTCGTTTCTTTACTTCCTTTTCCTTTTTAAGGATATCTGTAGCAAACTATATTAGCTTTCTATTTTCTCCACTATTTGCACTAGCATTAATCAACATCCAAAAAGTGTATAAATTATTTTAATTTATCTTTATAATCAATCTTCTGAAATGCTAATTTGAAAATATAAACAGCACAATTACTTTTTTTCCCTTTTCTTTCCCATTTGAAATGTGTGCTTGTGTGTGTGTGTGTGTATCTGAATCTGTACACATAAATCAAATACACACACATATACTTGTTTTAAAAAAATCCTCAAAGAATCAATCACATATTACAGAACTGAAGGAATATTGGAGTTCATCTGGTCCAAAGTGTTGGTACTGTAAAATCACTTTGAAATTTCACAGTTACCCAAATGGTAATGAATATTAATACCTAAGAAAATCAAAGATTAACATTAAGACATTAGATTTTAAAAATCATCTGATTTAATATTTTTTATCCATTTTCAAATTTCAGAAACTAGGTCTATATTGTCCTATAGATCTAACAAGCACTATAAAAGAAAAGTTACAAATATTTCCCAATATACAGATAGACACATAAACGAAAACTTTTAATTGCAAGAGAAAGGGAACTGGATTCATCAGTTATATGCATTTAGAAAAAACTGTCTCATTCATCAGCAGCAATGAAGGAGAAAAGCTGGCAACAGAGCCAAGTATACTTACTTTCTAAGTAGCAAATAATTGGAGGCATTTAAAAATCTTTTTCACTAAAATATACATTTTTTGCTCAAACTCCAGATTTCTGACATTTCCTCATTCTACTGATAATGACTTCATGTGAGCAAAATGTAATGAAAGATTGAAAAAAAATCATATATATGCTACCCATAAAGGCTTAGCAATATGATATATCTAAACATTTATATACTTATTGGTTTAACTTAGTTGATATAAACAAATATGCATATAATACATATCATGTAAACAGATGAGCAGATCAGTGGCTGGGGGTAGGGGATTAACTGCCAAGGGGTACAAGGAAACTTGTGGTGATGGAAATGTTCTATATTTATCATGTGGTGGTTGTTCACAACTGTATGTGTTTGTCAAAACTTACCAATAGCACATTTAAAATTGGCAGATTTTATTGTATGTAACATATCTGGCTCCCTGACCAAAAAAACCAAAACTCTGTTATACCATGACACCTAAAAATAATTCCTACAGAGACTTACCTAGAACATCACGAACACTCAAATATTAACCATGACCCAAGAAAACACTACAAAGTAGGCATAAAAAGTGATTCGCCTATAAAATCTACACACATACACAATATGTTAAGAAATGAGTACAAAAATTAGGGGAGCTACCATAATACATGGCAGAAACAGATTTCCTACCCCCGTCATAACTATCATTTACCAATGTTCAATTGAATTCAATAACTGGGGGAATTTCAGAGAGTATCCTAATTCACTTCCTCTAGATACCACCACTCAAAGATTCCCGTGGTTCCCAGAGCCTTCACTTGACATTCATACAACTTTGGCCAGGAAAGAAGGGTGCCCCACCTCCACCTGTGCCTCTGCCTCTATACTAGAAAGGATTAGGCAGAGAAAGAGATTCAAATACTGGAAGGAAAAGAAGGTATTGGGAAGCCAGGATGGTTTGTTGGGGCAAAATGTTCTCTTGTCACACAGATGGCTCTCTTCTTGGTGATGCCCCAGCCCACCCTCAAGGGTGTCTATAAATAGGAGAAGAGAAAAGCACTAATAATGATGATTGTAACATAATTAAATAATTTATGAAGGATAAAATATCAGAGTCATGAGTGCTCTGAAAGAATAGGTAGACTACATGCATCTTACCTACACATTGAGTATCAAAAATCCTAGCTGCCCTCTGCAGTGATGCCCCACCAAGAAGACCAATCCATTGGAACTATTGCAATCTGATCAGATTAAACACACCAAGGTCACTCTGAAAGTATGGAGGAAAACACTAAATTAAGAACAAAATAATACTTTTAAAATATAAACCAGTTTAAAAGTATCAAAAACATTTCTATTTAGTCCATCTCTGATCTGTCTCCCAAATCTCTGACCAAAAGAGACACAGATTTTTGCTTCTAAAAACAAAGTATACTTTACCAACAGGATAATATATGTGCTTTCAATTTTATCTAATAAAAAGTAGGCAAAGTAAAAAACAGGTGCCTCTACAGATGGAGTATACTAAATACATGTAACACTTCTGATAATGTTGAACCACCCCCTCCCCTTTTGGAATTTGAAACATCCCGAATAAGATCTGCATTTTTCAAATATTGCTAAATATTTAGAGTCTAAAAAGATGAGATTCATTATTTTGCACAGTAACACATCTTCAAATAATATTTCAGGCTAGTTTTGAAGAACTGCAATTGATATCTTTTCCATATATACTTAACCTCCTACAGATTTATTTGATTCTCAATAATTACTATTCTCTGGTAAAAGGCATATGTTATTACAGTACACTGCACTCCCACAAGCTGCCCATTCAGTGTATTTTAATAAATCTCTGCCAGAGCTGTATAAATTTGATCCTGTTTAAATTTAATAAGGATCAGAATATATCAAAGCACAAATACCCATGGGAGAAATAGATATTTTGCATAGTTATTGAATGGCCTATTCAGGGATACAATATGTAAGACCCAGACCATCAACCTTGAATTAAAAAGAGAGATTAATGTGTTCAAAGCCGGCTACTTGTTAAATAACATATGAAATTAGTATTTAATAAAACATCTTCTCTATATTGTTGCTAATGGTATCCATCCTAATACAGCTTCAATATCAATATTCTCATACAGAATTCTAATATTTACAAGAATTGTCAGCAATGTATTTCTTAAATATCTACATTATCTTGATAAAATGGAACACTACATGGAACAGAGATGAAGAATACCTCATAGTAATTTGGAATTGTTGAGTTTAATGTTCATTTGAGTAACATAAATAAAAAGAACAACCACTTTACTGGATATAGTTTTCACAGATTACAAGCCTGATGATCAATGAACTGCTTTCCCATTCTCTTCTGTAGCTGGATATGTTTCTGATTTGAATCGTATTTCAATAATCATTAATATCCTGTGGTTGAGCAAATCATTTCAATTTTTTCCAACCAAAATTTACACTTGAGTGTAAACACCAATGGCAATGATTAATGAGCCTGGATTTAGAGGCCGTTAGAAGATACAGGGAGCAAAATGTCAGGTATCAGGAAATCCTTCCTCATAGTAAGGATGACTCACAAGACAACTATTGCCAGAAAGATCAAAGGGAAATGGTATCATGCGAGGCATGTAGAACCAACCTGTTCTAGCGCTAAATGCACCAGACAGATGGATGGGCTAATCCGTCTTCAGTTATCTACAAATACTGCAGGGGCCACAAATTGTTTAAAGCCACTGAAACTGACATTCGCTCATGCATGTTATATTTGAATCTACACCTCATTATTCCCAGCCACTTTCATCTTATTCTTAAACTAGAAATGTAAGGGTTAGTTCATTCATCAGACAAACTGATAAAAGACACTATCCGGTTAGCCTGTCCAGATCCATTAGAAACCTCGCCAGAAAATTAGGTCTTACTTTCAGATAGGTAGTTATCAGGTAATGAAGGCTCTCCTCAATGCGCCCGGCTCCCGAGCGAGGTTGGCCCTAATCATCCTCCGCTACATCTTCTATGAGTATCTAAATCCTCTCTACCCTCTTCTGATTCTTCTGTCCTCTGCTGGATGGGGTTCAGTGAGAGAAATGCATCCTAGCTGAGCAGACGAAAAAAAAGCAACATGGTTGGGCAATCAGCTATTTGTCACACTGAGAAGACATCACTTCTTACCAAGTAAAAAGCAGTAGAATGGGCTGGGCGCAGTCGCTCACACCTGTAATCCCAGCACTTTGGGAGGCCAACACAGCAGGAGCGCTTGGGCCTGGGATTTCAAGACCAACCTGGGCAATGTATTGGGAGCTTATCTCTACAAAAAAAATTTAAAAATTAGATGAGCAGGGTGGCACGCATCCATAGTCCCAGCTACTCAAGAGGCTGAGGTGGGAGGATTGCTTGAGCCTGGGAGGTCAAGGCTGCGGTAAGCACAGTGAGCACTGGTCACACCACTGCACTCCAGCCTGGGTGACAGAGCAAGACTCTGTCTCAAAAACAAAAAAAAAAAGAAGTAGAAGAAGTAGTAGTAGATGAGCTACAAATACAATGCCCCAATGGCTGAAGGAAACTGAAGTATGGATGCAGATATGACATGTCCCATATATCTAATTTTATGAAATATCGATATATAAAATCCAAACATAAAAATCAGATCCATAAGACTAATGAGTATATTTAAAAGTTCCTGAAATAGTATTTCTAAATATATTTAAAAACTAGCATTGGTTGAACGTCTTCAGTTTTCCAATAAAATTGTGTAATTTATTACCCTATAATTTTTCTTTAAAACTTTTATTTTAAAAGCCCAGGCTTGGCAGCCTGGCCAAGACTAGCACCTTATCTTACACAAAATACAGTGCTCTGCCTCTTAACAAATATAGATGTAACCACTGCCAGCTGTTTACAGCAAGCAAAAGCTGGGAAGCCCTATTAGGTGTTATGTTTGTTCTGCTCCTGTTAATAGACTCATGTTCAATGAATGACACCTCTTCTTCCTAGACCAGTGTCTGCCAAATTTCAGTTATTTGTATATCACTTTCATGGATTTTGCCATTTAAAGCAGGTCCACACTCTTCCTTATCCAAAACTTTAGGGCCAGATGTATTTTACAGTTGAAAGTTTTTAAGATTTAGAAAAGTAATATGGTGCATATTCCATTATTATATAATACCTCTAGTGGTCTGAGGCAGCACCCCATAATTAAACATGTGGACATTTTTGTAGCAAAATGTCTGAATATTCACATAAAGATAAATACAGGAAAAAAAAGTTTCATGTGAATTCAGGTCAGATTTTGCTGCAACTGTGTAACCCTAAACATATTTTTTTAATTTGTTTTTCAGAGCATTTAGAATTTGAAATTATGGCTAAGGTATAGTATTATGAGCCTTTATTTTTCTTTAATTCATGCATTTGCATAGAAATTAATATGCTTTTTTGTTAACAAAAGGAAACTTTACGTCATACATGGAAAACCAGTATTCCTTTCTATAAATAGCACATAACCATCAAAATAAATACAATAAATACAAAATAATCTATTTAATTCTAGCAAACCAAAGCTACAGAAGAGTTTGTAACTGGGTCCTGTATGATCTCCTCCGTCTCCCCCTCTCTCTCTCTTCCCCTATAATGTGTCTCAATCTCTCTGCTAAAAAAGAGATTAGCAAGTATTAGGTGTTAAAGACATATTCGCACCAAACTGAGATTTTCTCACTGATGTAATAAAGAAGCCTGAAAGGAAAATGGAAACGCTTTCTATGTAATTCAATATGGTTTAAAAACATATCCTTGTAGCTAAAAATCAAGCTACAGCCTACCAATGGTAGAAGCCCAGCACCACCTGCCTAGCTTCCCTCTATCCTAAGCCAACCAGCACACCATGTTTGCTCATGTCCCTGGCCAGCTCTACCTTCTCTGCCAGATATTTGGAAACATACAAGGGTTGTAGTATTCAGCTGGAAAAAAAAAAAAGTTCAGTGGTATAAGACCACAGGGGTCCAGGAAGTGCTTCATTTTACATAAAGCCCATTTTACTTTATGCCCCTTAAATATGTTTTGCCTTTGTGCATGGCCATCTGTGCCAATGACACTGTTACCACTAGAGTACCTAAATATGAGTGCAGTGATCAACTGCATACACAGCTTCAGTGGATGCAAGTATGATCTCTCCGATGATCCCGGGTCCCTTCAGAGGCCTTCGGATGGTTCTGAGCAGTAGAACTCAAACTGTGATCCCAGGAAGGCAGCATCAGCATCACCTAGCAACTTGTTAGAAATGCAAATTCTTGGGCCCTACCCCAGACCTACTGAATCAGAAACTCTGGGTGTGGAGCGGCAATGTGGATTCTAACAAGGCCTTCAGGTGACTCTGATGCTCAGTGAAGTTTGAAAAGCCTGTGGGTAACGAGCACAGTGTCTCTGGAACCCGCCTGTTGATTTGAAGGAATCCCAGATCAATCACCTCCTTGTCTGAGACTTTGAACAAGTTATTTAATTTCAGCCATGCTTCCATTTCCTTTTCTGTTAACTGGGACATTAATAGTACTTACCTTATAGAGTTGTGGAGGATTAAATTTATTAATACAGATAGGGTACTTAGAATAGTTCCTGAAAATACTGCACAAATATCAATAGTATTCCATGTAAGCTACATAAAACCTTTACTTACAGCTAAATAATAATATTTTCTCCAAATAATAAAGACAGTTAATAACTACAAGCTTCATTTGACGCTCAAAATGAGGTTCATAGGCTTTGTCTCCTAATAAAGTGGAAGTGTGGAACTTCAGCAGAGACAGCCAAATGTCAGGCCACAGGCCAGATGCAGACTTTAGACAGTTTCCAAATAGTGCTAACATTTAAAAATGTTAAAATATCACAGAAATCAAAATTTCTGGTTCCCCTTGAAAAATCAGGACCTCGGACAACACTACTCTAGGATTCCCTAGAGCTACTGGCAGGCAGAGTGGAGGAGCAACCACCTCCTTTGAAGAAGGCTCGTCTCTTGCAGTCTCACACAAACGGGCAGTTCAGTTGCAGTCATGCACCATCTTCCTCACACCTATGACACGGGAGTTTGTGAGCCCTGTCCTTCTGCAAACTCTAAGGCCTCTAAGTGTGTCCTCTGTGTGCAGGACAGGGTGACAGCTGTCCCACTGGGAAAGCAAGGGAGTTCCCAGGACACTGGTCTTTCATGCAACAACAGGGAGAGTCCCAGGAAACCTGGGAAAAGATGGTCACCCTATCTGTGCAGATGGTTCCCAAGTCTACAATCCAAGTGTCTCTCCTATCTGGTCCCTGTTTCCAAGTACCATGAGAAGCATTTTTTTGTTTGTTTTTTTGTTTTTTGCGAATCCCACTTTTGCCTCAAAACACACTTTCCTTCAAGTTTATCATGTGCTATTCAAGCATTTCTTGGATGAAGGCCTCCTCTATAGCAGGCATAGTCCTGGACACTGGAGATGAAGCAACGAACAAAAGAGACAGAAATCTCTGCCTTCGCCAGGTTATGTTCTAGCATGGAGGAGAGAGACAATGAAATAAATAAGGCAGAGGGAATGTTGAATGGTGGTAAATGCCTGGAGAAAACGGAAGCAAGGCAGGAGGATGGAGAGTATGAGGGAAAGCAATGAGGTGCCCATCAAAGTCCTCCCTGAGAAAAGGGACATCTGAGGAAAGACTTGAAGAGAATGAACAATTGAGCCATGCAAATATCTGATGCAACGGTATTTGGGGCAGAGGGAAACAGGCCCAGGGCCTTGAGGTGGGCGTGTGCCAGGGGTTTCCAAGTGATCAAGAACAGCGGGGTATGTGGTGGGAGGGAAGTCAGACAGGCCTTGATGAGGTCAAGGAAATAATGTCCACCACTGAGTTAAGACCAGGCTTTCCTCTGAATGAATCAGAGAGCCACTGGAGAGCTCCAAGCAGAGGAGTCACAGGGACCTAGCTTACTTATTTTTCTCAAATAGTCATCGACATCTAGTTGTTTTGACTTGTTATTCAAGGAGGTCAGTCCAAGGAAACTAGATTCCCCACCTTCTATAATTTCAGCATCCCCTCTCTTTGAAGACAAGAACCACGTTTAACATCAATGAATCCTGTGGGAATAAAGACTGACAGGGAACCTAACGGCAAAAGGGAAGACTTACCTCAGTTTATCTATGGGGATTTATATACTGCAAGCTAATATTCTATTTCACTGGAATATTTGTGTTTATGAAGACATCCTGATGAACGAGACTTTTTTTTCAGTTCATGAAATTTTCAACATAAAAGAACCCTGAATTCCTATTTTGAAATCCATTGTGCCATTTTTATTCTGCCTGTATTTTAATATAGCATCAATATTTAACTACTCATTAAATGAAGTGTGACTTTTATAGTGAAAATGTCAGTCTTTGCAGTTCATTAAATTCATTTAAAGTATAGCTGCTTGATATTTTTTTTTTCCTGGAAGAATAAAAGAACAGTGAATTGAAGACATAAACTTCAAATTTAAGCACGTGTTTTCTTCAAAATTAACATTCAGGATCTGTAACATTATTCATGAGATTGAGGGGCTGTTTGCATCTTTCTGCATTTACTTAGTGACTGTAGTCTTTTATGGAGTATAGAGCTGTTTATCACAGTTGGATATGACCAGTGGAATGTCACTGTGGACATTAAGATGTCATAAGCTATTATGAATCTCTAGAATTCTGCATGTAGTATTAAAAAACATTATCTTGAACTATGGCATCAGAAAAAATAAACCCTGGAAGATGTGAAATTTAATAACTCACTGAATCCAATAGGGCCTAAAAGTGGTCTATTTCAGTTTTAAAAAATAATTCCGATAAGACTTTAGACTGCCTGAAAGAAAAGGATATATTAAAAATGGAATTTGAGAAATGAATTCAAATGAATTTTTTAGATGTTTGCAATTCTTTCTTCCTAAAATTACTATGATTTACATGTATGGAGCAGTAAATGCAAATGATTTCCAATCACCACGGGTACGTGTACTCAATTAAAAAGTCTCTTAATGAGCATTGAGAAGATTTCAGCATTCACTGAACAAGACATAAAGGAAATGAACTCTTCAGTGCCCTCCCCTTCCCACAGAGGGCTGAAAGGGACTCACTCTTGTTACAAGAACACGGCCACTCCTCCCTCTCTTCCTCTTCCCAGTCCATCCCTCACCCCGGTTTCAGCCACCATCCAAACAGAAATCGCAGCATGGCCCTTGAAGCACATTGAGCTTAAAAGTGCCTAGAAGATAAAGCCTAAACCGCAGCACGACAGGCAAGACCTTTCAAAATCTGGCCTCGACCCTCCTCTCTGGGTCTTCTTTCTGAGAACCTCTATTTTCTGCCTTTTCACAACTCCACACTTATGCATGATGCTGCTTTCCCTCCCTGGCTCACCCACCCCAACGTTCTTCTTCTGTGATGGTAACCTCCCCAGAAAGTTTCTTGGGCTAGAGTGATCATTATTTAAAAAAAAAAAAAAAAAAAAAAAAAAATCCTACTTTTTTCTATTCTGATTTCAAAAACCTGAAAGGCAAGATATTTGAGGGAAAAAAAAAGAATATAATTTTGTTGCTTTTTAAAAAATAAATTTGCAGGACCTGACAATCCCATGCTTTGTGTGTGCTGATCACACTGCAATCTAATCAGGTACAGTAAATAAAATGACTTGAGAATTTTTCTGATGAATGCAAAGGCTGATGATATTTTGTGGGTGGAGGGCTATCCATGTATCTTCTTTGAGTATACTAAAGAGCCATTCAGTTAAGTTTAGGGAGGGGGGTTCTCCTTCTTTTCCTCTGTCTTTTTTTCCTGAAGCTCTCCTACTGGAAAGGGAATGGAAGAAAACCTTACGTGGAGTCCAGAGTGCCTACCTAAATTACTAAGACAATAAAGGACATACAAAAGAAGATAATCAAATGCTACTTTGGGTACCTGGACACTTGCTAAGAGCATGCATCCTGCCATCAGTAACATTACCATCTATACTCAGAGGGCAAACACTAATTTCAAATCAAGAGCAATGTCAAGGATTTATCACTGCATCCCAAAGTATCTTTGGGATGCAAAGTATCTTTGCTATCAAAGACAGTGGGGGCATGAACTACAAAGGCAATAACTAAAAAGAGGGGCTCATCTCACACCTCTACTCCTCTCCAATATTGGGAAGTCCATTTGAGTTCTATAGAGTGCACATGCCAAAATGCAAGTGCATGCATGCGTGCGCACGCACACACACGCACACCATTCCAACATTTTCCAATATTTTGTCTACTCCCTCTCTTCCTTGTTATGGGTAGCAGCAGTGATAATGTACTTTAATGGAAACCTGCCTAATGAACCCAAAAGGAAAACGATTAGGAAAAAAATATGCAATACATCGCATTGAAAGGTGCCCATAATTAAATTACTTGTTCCTGTTTTTAAATAGTGCAAACATTAGTATGCCCACAAAGAACTAAAGGTTTGTTTGTTTTCATCTAGATCTTCCAGAATTGGCTGTTCAGGAACTGCCCATGTTGCCCAAAGTAGCTACTTTTTATAAGAATTTCCCACTGCCCTTGAAATATTCTCCGACATTCCCGTTGGCTTAAGTATTCTCATACTTTTCTGCCTAAATTTGTAGTTTCCCAAGTTTAATTACCCCAGAACAATCTGGTCATCAATAACCAAATAAAAGAGGATGGTATTTTTTTCCCTCATAAATCTATTCATCAAGATTCGACCAAGCCTGCCTGGAATGTCCAGGGAAAGCTTCAATAATCAGGGAGAAATGAGTTGCAGAAACTCAAAGAGAACAGAATAGCCAAGGCAGGAGATTACGAAGCCAGGAGATGAGGGCACACTGAATTAAACATTCTTAAGCAGACTTACATACATAATGAATTGGTCAATTCTGTCCAATGTTTCTGAAAGAGATTACCCTTCCAACAAGCCAAATGAGTGTTCAAGGATGGTAGCTCGGATGGATTCCTGAACAAAATAAGTGTTAATCACTTTATCTCCCCCAATCTTTTTTGTGAAGAAGAGCAACTTTTCATTTCCATAAAGCCTTGAAATCGTTGGCTGGCAGGGGATGGGGGTGGTGGGGGAGGGCTGGTTAGAGGATACAGACAATGAAGTCCCTGAAAAGGGGGATTTCCTGACAATAAACCCCTGATCAGAGCCAGAGAGGAGACATTGTTGTCTTCAACACTCCCCTCTCCTTTGGGAATTCCAGGCGTAGTAGACAGAAGAGGGTCACAGTGACAACTGCTTGGGAAGGCTCTAACCAGGTAGTCTTTGCAATTTACTGTTTGGGAAACGCTGGCCTACAACAATACATTTTCTTGGAATGTGTTCTTTTAAACAAATTGCTACAGACTTTCTTAAGACATCCTGTCAATTGTTCCAAAAATGTATAATCAGCTTATGAAATCTTCAAGCAAAGAACACTAAATGTTAGCATAAAAATCTCATAACTAGTTATGTATTGAGATTCTCCTACACGCCAGGCACAGTGCTGGGTACTAAACACATAGCAGCGAACAAACGAAACACAGCGGTCACTACTCTCTGGAAATCACAGTTGGGAAAGACAAAACTGCTTCTTAAATCTCTGTGCACTCTATGCCAGACACAGTAGCCATCCCATAAATATTTGGGGAATGAATGAATAAAAAGACTTCAGAGCTTGAGGTTCATGTGACTCAAGATTAAAAAATAAAAAAATAAAAAAGTAAAAGAAAAGAAAAAGCTAGCAGGTATACTAGAACCAAACACACAAAATAATGAGCCAGAGTGTGCTCCCACAATATTAGGAGAAATGGAACAAGAAATCAAAACCCTTGACATATTGCTCCTATTTATTATTTTAATATCATCGTTGCACAGAACCAGTCATTGGTGATGTTTTAACAATTCCTCCTAAATAGCTTTGTGACTTAGTTCAAGCACCCAGAGACAGATGAGCCCCAATTCAGGCAAGTCCCCTGTTGAAGGACAACTATTTCCTCGAATGAACAAAGACCTTCTCTTCTCAATCCACCAGATCACACAGCTTTATAAGTTTGAAACGTCTTTTTGCTAACCTAGAGATATTCTCTAACAGAAAGAGGCAGACGGAAAAAGAAAACATTTGCAAGGTGCTGAAACAGGTCTAGATTATTTTACCTGATCCAGGAGCCTCCTTCCCTGGTGACTACCTACTCCTCAGAATGAGTGCTGGCCTTCTTAGCTATTCTGGGGAACACAATGATGGAGGCTCCTTTTAGCTCCATCAGGCCCTAGAGAAATAACTGCCCTATATTTAGATAGATGCCCTTTGTAACAAAGGAATAACTCATCCCAGTTAGCACTTTCTAAATGACAGAACCAGAAAGTTTTCCAAAATATTCTTCTAGCTCAGTGGCTCTGAACCACGGGACATTCGGCAATATCTAAAGACATATTTTGTTGTCATAACTGGGGGTGCTACTGGCATCTAGTGGGTAGAGGCCAGGGATGCTGCTAAACATCCTATGATAAACAGGAAAGTTCCCAAAACAAAGAACTATTTAGCCCAAAACATCAACAGTGCTGAGATTAAGAAATCCTGCTTAAGTTATACATTAAATAAAGAACAGTGGGGCATCTATCGGTGACCCCAGATAGTTCTGTTAAAATATTCTAAAGTAGGATTCTTCTCCCAGAGTCTATGTTCAGCAACTTATCCACATGTTAAAAACTGACCTGATCTTAGGATGTTAATAATATTTTAGAATAATAATGATGATAATGGTAACATTAATGAAATGCTTGGTATACAGAGAGTTACAGCACATATTTACAATGATCCTATGTTGCAAATGTTATCAGTGTCCTCTAGAAGGTAAGCATATTAATCACATACAATAACTCTATGGAGTAGGTGGGTTTATAACCCCCTAGGAAGTGTGTGCTATGGGCAAGACTTGATCTGTTTTTTTTTTTCACCACCATCTGTCCAGCACCCAGCAGAGTGAAATCTCCATTTCAGAAATGATGATGCTGAGAGGCTCAGGAACATGCCAGAGATCACAGGGCCAATAAATGGTGGAACCCCAGTTCAAACCGGGCAGACTGCCTGGTTCCCTAGCCTCTCTCTCTCGCACCCTGCCAGCCGGCCAACTGCTTCATATGTGGAGTCATTGAAACCCATTAGACCTCTTGAGTCTAACCTTAGATAAGCAGAACCAACCTAAGGGGGAAGGAATTAGGCTGCTTTCCAAAGTTACCAAAAGTTTCCCAATATTCAAGAGACTGATTAAACAAACCAGTGACCCCAAGACAATGGTGAAGTACATTTGTATTGCCATCAGCCACTTGAAAGCAATCTAAGAGGGTGACTGGTTTCATAAGAGGTTAACTGCTTCTCAGTTTGAGCAAGACTCACGTGGCACCAGGCACCAGGCACCGGGCAGGCTTCCTGAAGCTAAAATGGCCACTTTCTCAAAGGACAAATGCCCTGCATGAGTGCAGAAACTCTTTGCAACCACTAGGGAGCTAACTCAGAGATCATGGGATTTACATGTGGACCAGACAACAACTTGGCCACCAGTCCAATGGATCCCCAATGCCAAGTTAACCTTAGCACAGTCTTCGGGTAAAATCTAGATCAATGCTGATTATGTCAGGAGGTCAACTTTCAGGAATTAATACTTTTTGAATGATAAGAGAGCGCAAACATTAATTTAAAGTCTCAGAGAGTATACTAATTTTCCTGTTTTCATCATTTCAGTAGATTCTATAATTCTAAGGGGAAATATCCCATAAGAAATAAATTCTAGCAAGTACTGTAAATAAAGAATTGTATCCACCTTTATAAAAAGACTAAAAGAAGAAGAGATAAGAGCTTGTTTTTTAGTTTTACAATATTGACATAGTAGGCTTTATTTTTTTTTTTTAATGTGGAAATTTCCCTTTTAGAACGATAAGAATACTAGCCTGGACACTATACAAACATAGTCATTGTACTTATAAGTGCTTTAAGTATTTATTCATAGCCTGCCTTTCTCTACAAAGGAAGTGAGGTGACTTTTAAAAGCATATTTGATTTTTAAAAGGTAAGTAACAGGTGAATCAAAGCAAGGAAAAAGTAAATTTGAGAAAATAATAAAGCCTAGATGGCCAGCACACAGGAATGCATATCCTACTGCCCTAGACAGCTACTAAATGGGTTTCCTATTTGACTCCAAGCTTCTTGGCCATCAACACAAAGAAAGAACAAGAATGGTAAGATTAATACCCAATAAGATACAGCGAAATGGATTTTTTTCAGTTCTTCTTGATATAGTAACCTAAGAAGATTCTCTGTAAATCATCATTTAAAAAGACACCATGAGGTATAATGAGCTATACATTGTAAACAGAACTTTTTTAAAAAAAAATGATGTTCACGAAACTATTACTCATGATCCTCTCAATACAAAGTGAAGCCTTAATCAGTGTGCAATTCAATAAAGCAGAGAGGGCCTGTGAAGGCAACTGTGAAGTGGGGTGCCACATAACATGCCATCGTGAGCATTCAGCTCTCTCACAAGTCTGGCAGAAATTTCTTATCAAATTAGGTTATCTGGATGAACGGAAGGAAGCAAGGCATCTTATTCAGGCCATTCTCCTTAGATATATTACTTCTTCCAACAGATTTTATTAACACAAACTGGGCAGCAGGGACTTCAAGAAGGACAAAAATCCTGTGTCAAAGCCATTACATATGTTGGCAACATTTATCATCAGGAAAAGCATCCCAGGAAGTTGAATTCTAATGTATGGGTGGTGTTACAATGGAAATTTTAGTGTGCAACTGGAATCAGGCCATGAGTTTTGTCTGTCATCAAATGTATCTGTTAACTTAGGGTTGAACTTCCCCCCACCCCACTTTTTTTTTGAGACAGTGTCTCACTCTCTTGCCCAGGCTAAAGTGCAGTGCCATGATCTCAACCCGCTGCAACCTCCGCCTTCCAGGTTCAAGCAATTCTCCGGCCTCAATCTCCCGAGTAGCTGGGATTACAGGCACCTGCCACCACGCCCAGCTACTTTTTATATTTGTAGTAGAGACAGGGTTTCACTATATTGGTCATGGTTGGCCAGGATGGTCTGGAACTCCTGACCTCAGGTGATACTCCCCACCTCAGCCTCCCAAAGTGTTGGGATTATAGGTGTGAGCCACCATGCCTGGCCCCTCTTTTTTTTTTTTTTTTTTTTTAACTATACCCTTCTCTTTTTCCTCTCTACAACTGAATAGTCTTTCTCCCTGATATAAGAATCTTCTAGATCACTCCCATCCATTGCATTCTTCTTGGTCTTCTGTTATCACTCTTCTTACTCATCTTACTAGCTTTTAACTTGACTAGGTTTTCCTTTACTTGGTTTCTGCCTTGAACTTCCACAAGCTTCACCCTAATAATCATGCAGCCTTGAAAAACATGGAGGAAGGAAAATGCTGTCACCTGCCATCTTGTATCTGCTTAAAGCTCCACTGTTTTCAGTGTTTAAACTATGAAGAAAGGCTCAGATGATTAAAGCTGTATAGTCAAAACTACAGTGTCTTCTAGGAATCTAGGATTGAGACAAGATGTAAAAAGAGGAACATGTAATATATTATTTTACCCCATTGGCAATTAGAAATCGTTAGCCAAAGCCAGGATTGGGAAGGATATTCGAAAAGTTATTAATGCAGACAGAGCAAGGCTTTTATGCCACCAAGAAAGTTATTTATTATAAACAATGGGTTTTGAGTCACATGGACAATAGCTATTTTAAAAACAATAAATATATCCAGGAAAGGTGCAAAAATATAAAGGCAGGCAATCCTAGTTTGTGGTGCTGATCTATTACCACTGCAATGACTGTCAATAGTGACCCTGAGCAGAACTCAAACAGTTAAGAAAACTCACCAGCTGTTTTCCAAGGAATTTTATTTTTGCTTAAGGTGGTAAGTTTGATGCTAAATACGGAGGGTGTTCAATGTCAAGTTGAGGACATAGCAATTTACCCTGCAGGCCAGTGTTCTCAGTGTCTACTATTCATATTAGGTTAACTTAAGTGGTATATAAAAAACTTTTTTAAACTTTAATAGCTATGCATTTATTGTCTGGGTAATCTTTACACATTGCAAGCAATACAGGGTCACCATATGCAATGGTGATACAAATTAAAAAGTGGGTCAATGTAAAAAATTATAAATAATAGCAGTGATAGGTAGATATAGCAGAAATGAATGTGGCAAATCTGAGAACACATTGCAAGACACTGGAAGTGTTCAGAAGGAAAATGGTAGCTGTCTAAGCTATCCTTTAGAAGATTAAACCAGAAGTAAAGCATAGATTCCATTGAAGGTGAGAAAAGATGACAAGCAGGGAGAGAGGCCTGGCTAGGATACTGACGGCTGAAAGAAAAGAAAAAGATTATCAGAAGGAAAATAAAGAAGACATGAAGACTCCCTGGACTAAGGGAATGAAAGAAGCCAAGTAATCTAAATTAATTTTGAAGTTTTGCACCTGGAAATGATATGGCACTGAAAAAACAGAAATTCAAAGGGGAGTTTGGGGGGCAGTGGGGATGCACGTTGCCCTCTGGCTTATGCTGGATTTGAACTGACAGCAGACAGGGAAGCGGTCCTAGCCTGGAGAGAGGCACCATGCAGGAGATGAGAAATGTAGATCATAGTAGAGATGAGGATTTGAGACCCTGGGGTAGATTGCAAAAATGGCCACAATTCTCCACACCTCTGTCTATCCATGCCCTTCTGTAATGTAACTTTGTGGCTCCTCCCATCAAGAAATGGATTCTGTGTCCTCTCCCTGAGAACCTGGGCTGGCCCAGTGACTTGCTTTAGCCAGTAGAATGTAGTAGAAGGAACAGCGTGCCATTTCTGGGCCTGGACTCAAGGGTTCTTGTGTACTTTCCTGCTGTCTCGAAATACTGCCATCATGAACAAGCCCAGGCTGGCGTGCTGGAGGTGAAAGATACATGCCAGAGAACTGAAGGACCCCGGTGGACAGCCAGCCAACCTCCTGAAGCAAACCCTCCCTGCCAATCTGCAGTTGACTGCAAACACATAAGAGACCCAGAAGAGGAGAAGCACTGCCCTTCTGAGCCCAGCCTAAATTGCTGATATGCAGAATCACAAACAAAATATGTATTTTTGAAGTCATAAAGTTTAGAGGCGGTTTATCACTAGTGATAGATAACTGATGCAAACAACACCAGTCTGCCTAAAAAGTGAAAAACATACAGAGGCAAAAGAGTAAGAGGTCAAGCTTTAGGAGGCTATTCCCAATTCCTGAGAAGAAGGGGGAAAGCTATAGACAAGACAACAGGGCAATGGCAATCAGAAACATTCAAGTATATAATATCAGGAAACCAAGAACATGGGGGCAGGGGACACAGAGGATAAAAGTGGGGGTAGGAGAAGTCAAGGACTCATCAGGGAAGTATAGCACTGGGCTTAGCAGAGCATCTGCCTAGAGAAGGCACTGGTATTTTTGCATGAATGATTGAAGTTTGATCTGTCAAGGCAGAGCTCGCTGGAGAAGAGTGAGAAGACAGTGTCAGTAACGTAACAAGGAACAGAAGTGGTCTATGGAGTGTTAAGGAGGGCCTGGGTGGGAAAGATATGGAACCCTAGGTAAAGATTACTTGTTTGAAGAATCATTCAGAGAGATGTGGAAGACGAGGTCAACAGAGTTGGACAAAAGTGTAAATGTGAATGGTCCTTTCTCTAGGACCCTACAATCACAAGTGTGGCTGGGACCATCCATGCCAGCATCACTTGGGAACTTGTTAGCAATGCCCACTCTCAGGCCCACCCCAGACCTACTACCTGTCTTTTATCCACATCCCCATGTGCCATTCAAGTTTGAGAAGCTCTGCTCTAGGAAGTACAAAGACAAGGAACTGAAGAGCATTTAATGACATCTTGAGAAAGTCATTCTGTTTTGAATTCCCTTTCAATCCCCCAGATAAAATAAGACAAAGTCTTGGCTGGGTACTAAGCCATCTTCGACACCTCCCTAACACTTGCAAATCTCCCTTTTCAACAGAGTTCAACAGAGAGCAGAGCCTTAGGCAAGCAAGGTCTCCAGTGAGATTTGAAAAACACTGTTTACACCCCTTTTGTGTTTATTTTTAGGATTTTCTTTTATGTGTGGAAAGCAATCAGGTTTTCCATTTGCAGTAGTCTTAATTTCACATTAATGTATTTAAAAGAAAAAAGAGGTAAATAAAAATATGTAGCACATAATAATGTGGATGCAAATGAGAAGACAGCAAAAGTTGTTACAAGTGAGGTAGCACTCAAAGCGAAGACTGGAAAATCTATAGTGGAAGTCAGAAGACATCTGGGCACATTTGAAGGTAGAAAGGCAAGAGACAGGAAAGATGGGAGCTGTTTGCAGAACAAAGAATATTCAACAGGTAGGAACGACTGTTGGAAGGATTTATCCCAGAGTAGAAGCTGCCCTCTCTGGGCCTGGAAGAAAGAAAGCACTGGTCCCTAAACGGCTGAGGATGACAAATCAGAGATCTAAGGCAGATAATATCAAATTCTTCATAAGTAAAAGATTGGAGGTCCCCTCTAAAATGATGGTAGGTTGGTTTGACTGGGACTGCAAAAGAGTATGAAAGACTTGGAATATCCATTGTGGACAATGCCCAAGAGAATAGACAGATGAAAAGGATTTGGCAGCAAAGGCCCAGGGACAGTCAGGCAGCATTAATTTTTAGTAAGGAAAATGGACACAGTTTATCCCAAAGCTGAGAAATGAAACTCTAAGGCTGACACAAAAAATACAACAGCAAAGAAAGGGGGCAGAGGAGATTAGGTAGTAGTGGCAAGCATAGCTGACAAGTCCTCATGGTCAAGGTTACATACAAAGTCAAAGGTTGGCCAGGTGCAGTGGCTCACATCTGTAATTCCAACTCTTTGGAGGGCCAAGGCGAGAGGATCACTTGAGGCCAGGAGTTCAAGACCAGTCTGGTCAACATAGTGAGACCCCATCTCTACAAAAATATTAAAAATTAGCTGGGTATGGGGTGTGCACTTGCAGTCCTAGCTACTCAGGAAGCTAAAGTAGGAGGTTTGCTTCAGCCCAGGAGTTTGAGGCTGCAGTGGCTATGATCACACCACTGCACTCCAGCCGGGGCAACACAACAAGACACTGACTCTTAAAAAAAACAAAAAAGAGTTAATGGAAAAGGCCAGTAGATTGGACTCTGGGAACAAGATTCTCAGTGGATATAGGGATATAAGAAGTGAGAAATAAACTAGGTTTGATCAAAAAGGAAAAACATCATGTTTTAAAAAAACTGGTTTTTAAAATGTCAACTAAATATTAACTAATGTTCAAAATTTTGTTACCAAGAGTTGGGACTTGATAAATGGCACTACAAAAACTCAGGAAAAATTTTGAAAAGAAGAGAAATTTGGGCCTAAAATGCAGGTAATCAATTAAAATTAGGACATAATGATGTGTGGTTCTTGCAAAGAACATAAATCACTGGGTATTTTAAGCGTGCCCAAAATAAAATCCCAAAACTGAAGAAAGGCCTGAAAAGATATAAATCGTATCATAGTATATGTCTCTCACCAAAAGAGGATCATCCAAGAAGCACATAAAAACTAAAACTTTGAAGTTTAGGAAAAACAAGAACACTACAGAGTATACATAAAATTTCAAACTTGGAGATACCCAAGAAGGGTTTCTCAGACCTCACCCATCGCTCACTCACACACAACACACCTGCTGAACCACCTGGTGTCCCTTCCTCTCCACTCACTCCTTCCATAGTAATTGAGAGTTTCACTGGGCACATGGCCAGCCACAATATAAAGTACATTTCGTGGGTACCCAGGTGTGGCCATGTGATGCTGGCTAGCCAGTGAGATATAAGCAAAGTGACATGTGGCAGCTTCTGGAAACCTCCGTTTGCCCTTGATCCCCTTCAATCCCCTTCCTTCTTCTTGCTGGTCAGACCATGGAGGTTGACTAGAGGTCAACCTTGAACCATAAGGATAAGGGTCACAGTATAGCTAGAGGCAGCTTGGCTCTTCAGTGTTTAAGAAGCCTCCATACTAGCCTTGGACTACTTCCCTCTAGATTTGGTTAGGGAAACAAGAAATGAGTATCTACTTCATTTAAGACATTGCTGTTCAAAATTTTTTCTATTACATGTAAGTTAAACCCTAAAGTACCCTCTTTGCTATTATGGGGGCCTCCTATTCCTTGACCATTTCTTCAATGGCCTGAATAGTTGGATTAAAAGCAGTCACTTCGATACCTCATTTCCCTCAACTCCTGTTCTTCTCTCATCCCTGCCTAGGCAAAATCCGCCACCAAGTCATCTTCATAACTACTGTTCTCTTCCTGCCACCAACACATCAAATACTGATAAAAAAATTAAAAATAAAATGTAAACTTAAACATTTCTAATAAGGATCATCACAAATGTAGTCCAGCTCCTTGAAAATGGACAAGTGACTTCACTGCTGCATTCCTATTGCCTAGAAGTGTCTGCCCCATACTATGTCAACACATATTCACTCAAATACTAAACTACAACCAGATCTTCTGCTCAACAGTATTTTTATTCATCTCTAGTTCACTTCTTACCACATTTTATGTGCCAGGCACTTCTCTAAATGTGAGATGTGCCATGTGCATCAAAGTAAATACACCCCCTACCCTCATGAAGTTTACATTTCAGTGGAAAGAGATCAACAAGAAGCAGATGAATAAATGAATAATCAAGAAATTCAAATGGGGTACATGCTATGAATAAAATTATGAAGGTAGAGAGATATTAATTAGAGGGATGGGGAACAGGATATTTTAGAAATTGAGATATTTTTAAATGGTCAGGACATACTTGAAGGTGATATCTGGGCTCAGACATGGGTGCTGAGAAGAGGCCAGCCAAGTGAAGACATTTGGGGAGAGGGCTCTAGACAGAGAGAATAGCAAGTTCAAAAAGATGGGATGAAGGCTGGTACCGTTAAAACACATAAAGCGAAGGTAGAGGGGAGGAGTGGTAAGAAAAGGAGGGAGGAAAAGTACACAGGGATAGATCTCAGGCTTGTCAATCAATTCCCATGCCCATACATATTGTTCTCTCTCTCTCTCCTCTCTTCCCCAACATCTTTTCTACTGAAGTAGATATACACTATACATACATACATACATATATATATATATATATACACACGTGTGTATATATAGAACAAGATATATTTCTCACTCTATATCCATACAGCCACTGAGAGTCTTGTTCCCACAGTCCAATCCACTGGCCCTTTTCCTTAACTCTTGACATTTTTAAGAGTCAAGGTCTTGCTATGTTTCCCAGGCTGGAGTGCAGTGGTATGTGTGTGTGTGTGTGTACATATATACGTATATATACACGTGTGCACATATTTACATATTTTATATATATATGAATCTTCAGCCATCTTCTCTTTCTTTCCTATTATCGCAAATAGTTACCAAGGCTTCATTTAAGGGCTAACTCTCCCTTATCTACAGTCTTCATTCCAACAGCAACTGACCACCCAATCCATCATTCAATAGCTCTCTCACTCTCTCTCTAATCTCTTCTTCAAACATGTTCAGACATTGTCTTGAAAATATCTTCTCATTAGCCCCACTTCAAAATGTCACCCTCTACCTATACACACATATATGTATGTAAACACGTACATATGCAAATGTACCAAGACACACACATACACACATAGTTTACTAGCACCTACTCAATACAACCTAGGATCTTTCACCAGACATTCTAGTGTCTCCACAGTTTGTTTTCAACCAACCATATCTCCCACCATGGAAAGAGAAAATCTCATATCCATAGAATATCCAGGTGACCTATAGGTTTCTTGAAGGCAGACCACATCCAATCTCAGCCCCAACAAGAAGGGCGCTCCTAATATAAACAATATTTATGATATTTACATTACGTAAGCACAGGCTCATTTTGGTTTCCACAAAGAATAATAATAAACATAGACAATGGAAATCCTCAGAAATCTTCAAAATCATCAAGCTTCACTCCAGTTAGCCGTTTCAATGGACTTTGCTTTCCTATCCTACACCTACATTCTCTCATTGTGACATCAGCACTTTGTTTTTCCTCCGAAGAACCACTGCTCCATACTCTTAGCTTGTGTGGCTTCCAAGAAGATGACAGTGTCCAGCTCCTCCACTGGCATGTCTACGTGGCTATGAGCCTGGGCATGGGACCCAAGTCTATCCAATGAGACTTGATCCAGAAAAGCTGCTGAAACATGCAAGAAAGAATCTTTCCCTCTTGAAGAGGCTGAGCTGTGAGAATGTAACTTGGAACTGCTGCTGGACAACTTCCCACTACTTGAGTACAGCCTGGCTGATATGAAAAAAAAAAGAAAAAGAAAAAGAAAAAGAAAGAAAAAAATAGACGAAAGCAGAGCTAATGTAAGAAAGTCTTGACAGCATCCCTTGACTCTAGATCCAGCTATGCCTGAAACAAAACTTACAATCCCTTTTCTACTTAACTCAGTTTGACTGAAGTCTTTCTCTCACTTGCAACCAAAGCATTTTTACTAAAATAATCATTTTAACCACTTTTCCATTACACATTTTTATTAGAATTTTTAAATAAGTCAAATAACAAGGGTTGAATCTCTCATTAAAGGTAAGTTGGCATCAAGGAGCAGCACGATGGATCTACTGAGTATATTTTATTAACTGTTCGATATTTCTAGATTTAACTCATCCCCTTTTGCAAGAAGATCAACTTCCAACCAATCATACATATTTCATAAAAGTTTTCTAGTCAGGTCAGCATTTTGAACTTCTACTTCCTACACCTAGGAGATTTTTTAAAGAAACTGTAGAATTTTTATTATTCTACAGTAAATCCCTTGCTTATTACAAATTAGCTGTAGAAATTGCTGGAAAAAATCTCACAATATGGTACAGTTATACTACATCCATTTAAAATAAATTGAATTTTAAAACTCACTCTTATCACCATCTTTGACATAATTCTTCTGCATAAACAATTTAGTCAATGTAGATAAGGCTACATTAAATTTGCAACATTTGGAATAGAAGGACCCAGCTTAAAACCTCACTCCCCCAAAAGAATGAGTATATATCATTCAAATATGAATTTAGAGTAAAAACTCAAATGTGTCTTCATATTAGCCCATTTGTCTATCTTCAAATTCTTTTTTTATAAACAAAGCAAAATTGAATTAAGATTAAAGACAGAATGATAATCATACAAGAAGGGCCATTTTCCAGGGCCTGGCGTGTTTTACACAGGCATGAAACATATTTAAGAGTATTTAAGAGAACATGGCCTCCCTGAGGAAGAGATTAAGGATACAAACCTAGGAAACAAAGAAAATAAAACGATCTACCTCAAAGGGATAAGATTAAAACTGTGAGAAGCTCACACAGACCTTAAATAAAAGCCTCTACTCCTTATATTTTTAAACAGAGTTTTTTTTTTTAGAGCACTAAATCCACCTCCAAAATATATTTGAATTTGTAAGTATACTCAACAAAAATCCTGTCCTTTCTTATTAACCATACTCAAAACAGATTCTCTAAAATAGTTATGACACCATTAACATTTCACAAAATCCAAAACAAATGTGTCTTCCAAAAAAATAAATGTTTTCATTCATAAATGGCTAATATGGTTTTAAATTATGTTATCACAAATTTTGCATCATTCCCCCTTAATAACCATTTAAGAATGTTTCCTTCCAAATAGCCATTAAGAGAGAAAGGATGTTTCATCATGCATACACACACATAAACACACACTCCTTGTTTATGTCATTGTTTTTAATGGTGCAGTAGGATTTCCAAATTCTCCGAGTTTCACACATTCAAGAATGTTTCCTTCCAAATAACTATTAAGAGAGAAAGGATGTTTCATCATGCAAACACACACATAAGCACACACTCCTTGTTTATGTCATTGTTTTTAACGGTGCAGTAGGATTTCCAAATTCTCCGAGTTTTACATGTTACTTCCTAAATTACTGCCTCACTGACTGGGAAGTTGAATTGGCAACACCAGCCAATCCTCAGGTCCAAGGATGTTGTCCTTGCATTTCCTGTCTCCTTCCTCTTGAAGGACTCAAATTCATTTCATTCATTTGCTTTACCACAAACAGAAAGACTCCGTCTTTGGTTGTTCAGCCCCAAACTCTCTCTTGAGTTCCAGTGCATGATTCTGTGAGAATATATCACTGAAATATCCAAAATGAGCTTGATCTGGTTATCTTTCCTCAAAACCAGCTTCTCCTCTCTCCGCTCTGCTTCCACTCAAGGTCTTACCATTCGTCCAGGCCCCAAATTCAAACACCCTCAATCATTTCTGCTTCCTCTTTCTGCCTTCCAGTCGGGAGGTTCTGTTTAGTGCTTTCTTTTCTTTTGCATCCAAATTCACATCTCCTTGATTCAAATCCTTCCCATATCTTACCTCAACTGGGTGATGGCATCCTATTCCCGGTCTCTCCTACTCTTGCCGGGGCCTACACCAATCTACTCAAAAGGTCAGATCCATCTTTACAAAAGTAAAACTCTAACCAAGCCACCGGTCCACTTAAAATTTTTCAGACTGGGCGCAGTGGTTCACACCTGTAATCTCAGCACTTTGGGAGATCAAAGGCAGGAGGATCACTGGAGGCCAAGAGTTCAAGACCAACCCTGGCAACATAGCAAGACCCTATCTCTGCAAAAAATAAAATGAAAAAGTTAGCCAAGCATGGTGAACACACACCTGTGGTCCCAGCTACTCAGGAGGCCTGAGTAGCTGGGACCACAGGTATGTGTGCGTCTCTTGAGCCTGGGAAATTGAGGCTACAATAAGCCATGGTCACTGAACTCAAGCCTGGGTGACACAGTAAGACCCCATCTCAAAAAATATTTATGTGTATATGTATATTCTTCGAACGCACTCAGTTGCAGACACCATTGACTTTCCAACAGCCTTCTTCCTTGCTAACAGAGCATAACACTAATTAATTATGCTCACGTAGCAATGCCCAGCCTCAAGGGATATTGGATTGGTCTAAACTGATCAAAGTAATCTTCCTCTTTGCTAGTGAGTAGCCTAAGATTGGTACACAACCCATTTCTGACCAATAAGATAAAAAAGAGGGTCTAGTGGAAAAGCTTTTCTTCTTGCCAAGAGATGTACAGGAAGAGAAAGTACTCATTTGCTACCACTCCCACCACCATCACCTTGCTTCTTATTTTGTGTGTTTTCATGTGACGATGTGACACCCAGAGCTACAGCAGCCAACTTGTAGCCATGGGAAGATTGCTAAAACTCCAAGGTAGCAGAATAAAAAGAAAATCAAAGAAGGGCTCTTAAAGACGTGATTGAACCATCCAAAACAGCCTGGCACTGCCAACCTAAGGACTTCTTTGAAGGTAAACAAGTGTCTTTTATGGTTTATGCCACCATTTGTTGAGTTTTCTGTTATCTGCAGCCCAAAGCACTCTAACTGATAAACAGAAAGAGCAAACTCTTGACCTTAGAAGGCCCTCTGCTTGATGTGCTACTCAAAGTGTAGTCTACAGACCCACAACCTTAGCATTGCCTGGGAGCCCAGCCCTGGGCCTATGAATCAGAATCTCCAAGGGTAAAGTCCAAAAGTCTGTGTTATAACAAGCTCCCAGGTGGTTCTTGTGCATGGTAAAGTTTGAGAAACACTGCTCTACAAAATGATCACAAATTATTTTTTACCATCTCAGCAACTACCGTACGTAGCATGGGGTGCACTTGATCTGCAATTTGTCTGGTGGCAGTAACCTTTCCAGGTTTGAGCATCATTTGTTGCTCCTTTAGTTTCTTCTCCTCTTAATCAAAATCTTCAAACTTGAAGCCTCCAGGTCCTGAGAGGATTACAAAGGTCTGAATATGAGACAGGCTGTGAAGCAGGCCGTGATGAACTATGGGGTACAGGCACATCTGAAGGACACCGAGCAGATGTTGCCATACAAGGATATTGGTTCAGTGTTGCTAGATTTCTAAAGAAAAGCTGGAATCCATATTTATATGCAAAGTTTTTTAGATATAGACAACCAAGCCTTTTTTAATACTCTGCAGATTAAACAAATTTTCAAGTGGATTCACATCCAGCTGAGTTTATGACATGAAGTAGAGATTCCTTGAAATATCGACACATACTTTGAAAACTGTGACCACATACATGCATTGACTTCATTTCAAATGACTAAAATCAATTTTCTTTGGCTAACTATATGCTAGTCTCTACTGAGCACAGGGTCTTCATCAGTAGCCCAGCATCTGGAGTGGTCAAATAAAGAGTTTGTGGACCTCTAGCTAGGAGCAGCAGGACTGTTTTATTCATTAGTCACTATACACCACACACTTAGAACTGCAAGCTTCTCATGGGCCCACAACAATGTTTAAAATGTGAGAAAAAAATAAACTGGACACACAACACCAGAAAACTACAAAATTACAATGAATAGATGTGAAGCTAAATATTTACAAAATGTAAACTAAGTCAACGGATCCATGTCAACTCAGATATGGTATCATATCACATTAGATTAAATGCAGGATGTGGATGCATTTTAATGTTTGATGGGGCATGGAGGGGAGCTCAGATCAATAGTGCTTAGAGCTGCCAAGGTTCTAAAAAGGCCCTGGGTACCAACCTGAAGCCAACATTCTGTGGTAAGTCTAGTCTTCACAGGTGTCACAAATTTCTTTATGCAGCTCTACTCCATTCTATTCAACTGTCTACATAGTTGGACATGGGAGCAGAACTGTCCACATAGTTGCACATGAACCATAAATGACTTATTAAAAAGTTATGTTTGGATCCTCATCTACATATGAATTTAAGACAAAAAGTGCAAGAATCAGCACACAAGCAAGTTTTGAGGGTCCCACATAATGATTTTAATTATTTTTTGTTAATTTATTCCAACATTTAAAATTCATGATAATTCACATAAAAACCCAGATTATCATCCTCTTGAAAAAAGAATTGTAAAGTATAGAGATATTGGACCCAAATGTTGGCCTGGCAACACTCTACTAATGCTGACCAAGGCTACCCCTTTAAATGGGGTATGTTCTCTACTTGGCCACAAACCCTATCTCCATGTAGGCTAACTTGCTGTCCCAAGAGACAATTGAGTTTATGCCCCCTGGTTTAAGCCTCTTAGGAAAACCTTATTTCTTTTTCACAATGTGGCTTCAATATCTTACGTGAAGACTTGTCATGATAGGATACAGGAATCTCTCAATCTAAGAAGAGTTTCAATCAAATTCCCCTCTCAATATGTTCTCAATCTGAACCATGATCCCCAAGAAGATGGACAAATGACAAATTACCCTTCAGTTTCTTTTGCCCTTCAAGCTAGCTAAGGCAGAAGCCCAATCAGGTGGAGTCAAAGCACTAATATAAGAATGTCTTAATTAAGCAGAGTGATCAATAAATAATACACATAATAATTAGAAAGCAAAGTCTGGGACTGATAGAATAAAAACAACATAGCACTAATCTAAGTAAGGGTGAGAGGTCAATAGCCATAATTCAAAAGGAAAAGCCCTAAAAATATGCAGAAATAGCTAGTAACTAGAGTTTAGTCCAAGTTCGTTAACAACCCACTGTATGATTTCACCTCACACCCACGTTAAATAGAGTATCTTATTTTGGGATGGCAGAATTCTGACAACTACAGGTTGAGCATCCCTTATCTGAAATGCTTAGGACTAGAAGTTTCAGATTTAGGGGTTCTTCAGATTTTGGAATATTTGCATTATACTTACCAGTTCAGCATCCCTAATCCAAAAATCTGAAATCCGAAATGTTCCAATGAGCATTTCCTTTGCCTGTCACATCAGTGCTCAAAAAAGTTTTGGATTTTGGAGTATGTTGGATTTCAGATTAGTGCTAAATTATATTTGCTAATTGATATTCTGTGTATTGTTTTCTTACTGGTGAAAAGACAAATTAAACTCAGGAAAGAAAAATTACAAATATATAGTCAAAGAGTCACCAATTCATTTGAGTAACATAATGAGTTTTTATTTCTTAATATAAGGGTTTAATTTGTTAACCACACCAGAAAAAGAATTGTTCAAACAGTCGACTTTCTACTTGAAATTAAAATGGAAATTAGCCCTTAGGAAACAGTGATGACTTTAAGTTTCATCAGTGGCTGGTTCATGAATTATTAACTGATTTTAATGATCCTGGCTATATTTTATTTGAAGTTATTCTCCTACTTGCAACGACTTTTGAACCCACAAAACTCTTTCATCCATTCTCCATAGACACAGTACACTTTCATGAGCGCTGACATTTGAAAAGGATCCATATACTCACAGAATGCAAAGATAATACACATGCATATAATTTATACAAAGGACTCTGGTCATTTGTTAAAGAGAGAAATGAATGAAACCCTATTATTCACGGTTTGTAAATAAATTTAAAGATAAGCGCTAACTTTCACTTGTTAAGCCTAGAGCCAAGAGTTCGGTGTTTCTTCTAAAGTTTCCCAGATGGTCATTAAAGCAAGAGAGGGCAGAAACATACTTTCTTTGAAATCCATCATTTCCCATCCAGAAAGATAATACATGTCATCAAAAGTTAAGTCTTTAGAGATTAATTAATAATGTGAGTATTTTCAAATAAAATAAATGCATGTCTTTATATGCTAGTTTTTACATTTTCAGCATAAACCTATATTGAACAGCACCATTTCAGACACACAAATTAGCTGTGAAACAAAATGCTATAAACCTTTAATTAGCACTTGCTGCTTTATACCCGTAAAGTTAATACTTCCTCTTCTACTATATTCTCTGTAAAGAAAAATTATGGGAAATAAAATTGTGTTTTTCACTTCTGAAAATAAAAGTAGCAAAATATAGTACTGTGGCTCAGTTTAAAGATAGTTATATTTTTACTTGCAAGGAAGTCAATACAAACATCCCTTACAATAAGTATAATTTGATTCCTACCAATATTAAGCACTATGTCTAACTTTCATAACTTGGGTACACAGAGCACTGATGACGATCAGATTGCTAAATAAGTAAGAAAGCAAGTTATTTCAAGCAAATAGCTGCATTAAGAAAATACGACAGTAAGCCAACTTGCATCCACACTCCTGAAGCTGAACAAGCATCTCAATAAATAATGTCTGTTTTCAAGCTTTATATACCTTCCCTGAAATAAATGTTCTGAGCTTAAATAGACTCAAAATAGCCTTTCTCAGAAAATAAAAAAGAGACACACACAAAACACCCCCAATTTCCTCTGGTCCCTTAAAGTACCCTTGGGATCCCAGTGAACAGAGATTTGCCACGCATTGCAGTGACTGCATTTGTACAATAGGTTTCTATTTTGGTATCATTCGAGTGTTGCTGATCTTAAATCAGAGAAAGAAGGAGTTACATTAGGCAAGGTAATGGCTTCCAAAAATAAGAGCATGACCAGTTTATACAAGGCTTGCAACCACATGCTAAGTTGTAAGGAGATAAATAATACCCCACTGGAACAATTAGGTGGATTCTCAGAAACACTACATACTTAATTAGGCTGCCTAAGTCCCTGACTGAGCATACATGGGGGACTTTTTAAAGCATTTAATAACCTGAGTAAATCCAAAATCAGAGGACACAAACTAATCCTTAACTCTGGCTCCAGCGATCGGCCTTTTCTTGCCTCTCTATAAATGCTTAGCGTAGCCCTTAGAATTCGGAGAGCAGGATCGCTCCAACCACCAAAGGGTTAAAGCACACGGAATAAAGTCCCCTCGATCTATATTTGTTGGGAGGCCCCTCTGTGCCAGACGCTGAGCTGGGCGATGATGACACGCGAGGGCGAGCAAGAGAGACCCTAATGGTCTTTTACAAACTTCAGCACTGGAGTTGGGAACGGAGTATAAACAAATAGAAAGGAACACGAGCCTTCATCAGCCACGGGGCACAGCAAACTGTTCCTCACTCTAGATGCAATTCCTCCTCTTCCTGTTATTTATTCATTAGTTTTGTTTAGCACCTTTCTTTCAGCAGGCTCCTTATTTCCTCCTGTTATCCAAGTAATCACAAACAAACTACGATTTGAAAGAAAAGGGGAGGGAGAAGGGAGGAGCAGGAGGAAGGGGAAAGAAAACCACATTCAAAAGGCACAGGCCATCCAGAGCCCGGTTGTTTCTCTGAATCTCGCCCTCAGGGTGATGTTTTCGGCAAATTCGGCGCTGGGGGCTTCAGGGAGGACAGAGGACACCGGGTGGTGGGGGGGAATTCCGCGCGGCCCGGGTACCAGGGCTGGGACTCTCGCCCGCCTCGCTGCTCCGAGCGACGCCCGCTGCCCTTCTGAGGTCCACCTCGCCACCTGGAACGCTCGGTCCTCGAAGTTGGCGCAGGGGGAGGTGGAGAAGGTGGGGTGACCCCAGGGTGTGGTGTGAAGGTCTCCAATCCCGATCTCCCCGAAATGCAAAACTTACCCCCCCCAAAAAAAATGAGGAAAGAAGCCACTTACTCTAAGCGGGGAGGGGCAGGCACCCCGGTTCCGAGGTCCAAAGCGCCCTAGCGAAAGGGCAGCAAAGGCCACCTGCGGGGTCCCACCACTTCCCCCCACTCCCCTGTCCAGGCATACTCAAAAGTTTGTTCCTTTCTGTCCATAAGCGGCCCCGAGGCCGGCTCTCGAGTAGGTGGGGGAGGTAAGAAAGACTGGGGGTGGGGGAGGGCAAGATCATCGGACCAGGAGATCAGGGACCCCTGCGTAGCCCCCACTCAGTCCAGGGGGGCTGCGATCGTGTTTACTAACAACAGCAACAAACAATCACACGCAAGCCCTTCTTTTAGTCCTCGGGCTCTCTTCGCTTCTTTGGGGCAGCAAAGGAGAGTCTGGCGGGGAGGTGGGAGGGAGCGGAGGGGCTGAGGAGAGCGCCGGCTGGGGGACAAAAAGCGGCGTGGGATGGGGCAGAAAGAGAAGCGGGGAGAGCTGGACAGAGACGAAGGCTCAAAGGTAGAGTAGACATGGGAGGAAAGAGGCCAAAGAAAAGTGCAGCAGGCGGTGAGCCCGAGCGCGGGGCGCGCCCGGGATGGGGAGGTGGCCCCCGCCCCCCCGCCCCCCGGCCCAGCCCGGTCACCTTGCTGTAGCCGTAGTACCCCAGGCACTGCGCGAAGTCCAGGCTGGCAGGGTCCCCGGCCGCCGCGGGGTAGAACCTCACATCCATGCCGAAGCCGGGCCCGGGGCCGGGGGCCGGGACTGGGGTTCGCCCGGGCAGGGACCCGCCTCCTCGCCGCCGCTAGATCCACCGTCGGGGGCGCCCGGGGGTGGCGCGCGGGACTCGCGGCCGGAGGGGCGCCGGGACCGGAGCCCGAGGAGCTCGGGAGCCGCGGCCGCCGCACACAAAGGCGCGGCCACGCGAGCCGCGGGAGAGCGGGAGGCGGCCCGGGGGACGCGCCCCGCCGGGGCACCGAGGCAGCGCTGCGCGCGGGCCGGGCGCCGGGGGCGCGGGGCGCGGCGCGGGGGCCCGGGGCGGCGCGGCGAGTTCAGGTGCGCTGGGCGAGGCTGGGACGGCGGCGGCGGCGGCGGCTGGCCCCGCTCCTCCTCCTCCTCCCCGGGCGGACTGAGGAGACGAGCCGCGGAGACAAGGGGCCCGGCCCCTCCCCTCCTTCTCCCCCTCCTGCCTCCGCCGCGGGTCCCCTCCCCGCGCCGCCGCCGCTCAGCCCCTCCCACCGCGGGCAGCTGGCGCGCCGCCCGCCCCGCCGGTGCGCTTCTCGGCCCGGACCGCCTCCGGGCGCGCCCACCCCGCCCCGCCGGCCCCATCACCCCCGCCGCGGCCGCCCCCTCTCCGGGGCCCCTCTTCTCCCTACCTCGCCCCCCTTCCCGCTCCGGTCCTCTTTGTCCCCGCTGCCTCGGAGCGCTCCTCTCTCCCCTCCTTTCCTCGGCCGAAGCGGACGCCAGCCCTGCGTCCCGTGTGTCCCACCCACCTCCTGCGCGACCACAGCTTCCCCGGGCCCCAGCATCCCCAAGCCGTCTGCTCCCTTCCTGTCGCTTTCCTCTCCACGCCCCCCTTCCTTCTTCATGGGTGCCTGTCCCCGGGCCCCTCTCCTCGACCCCGCCTTGCCTCTCGAATGTCCCCTGCGTGGACACACCTAACCCAGACGCCAACCTGCACGAGTGTCTCCCTGTAGCCGGGAGCCGGGACCCCAAGTTCACCTGTAGGATTTCCCAGAAGGGGTGTTGGGGCCTGACCTTTCACAGGTAGGCAGACTTGAAGCTTCCCAGGTGAAGCCTCGTGTCGGTTCTCTTCGTATTCTCTTTGCTCTTGTTTGTATTCGAAAGGCATTTGAGTAACTGGATCTAGGCAGATCATTCACTGCTCTGGGAGAGAAAATGTCCCTATTTTCCTAAAAGGTCCTAGCTGATTAACTTCCTCACTCTGCACTCACCCACCCCTCTTTACTTCTTTATCTTTCTTAAGCTCCATCTTTTTATTTATTTATTTTTCTCATCGGCTTTATTGCTTTGAGTTAATCTGAGAGTTTGGCCTTCAGCCTTGGCGAAGGGAAGGGGCTTTATACTAGACGGGAACGTTGTGGAGAGGCCGTGAGATCTGCGCTCTCCCCAGTTTAGTTATCTGCGAGCTACTTTAACCAGAATGGCGACATTCTGAAATATTTCCTATGACACTCGCTAACAGTTTCGTCCCCTGGTCACACCTTGCTGGCCCAGGGCCTGAGCTTTTTCAGACAAGCATAACATGGGTTTTCTTTTCATTTCTTCTGTTCTCCAAAGTAGATCGGGCTTGTGACACCTGTCTGTGTACCTTCACTCAATATTATCTTTCTGGAACGGAGCAGAAAAATATAAACTTCAATTAGGTGAAAGTTTGTGTATTTGCTCTTCTCTTAGCAAAAGCTTGGGTCAGGAGACTACTGCATGAGAGAGCAGTGAGTGTTCAGAAAAGAAACAACTGCCCACATTGTCCCTGGGTTGACTCCGATCCCCACCCTCCCGAAAAAGCTTTGGTTTCCCCTCCCTAGTCTCCATTTAACGTTGACAACCCAGCGGCGCTCCCTAATGGCCCAGCAGGTTGCACAAATTGACAGTGAGCTGAGATATTATCAGGACAACACCCCATTGAGTAAGTTCTTGAAACGCAGAAGTGGAGGCCCTTTCTCTGGGCCACTGGGCGCCTGTGGCCTTTCCACCAATCAGAGCTGGAGGTTGCAGTGGCCACCTGTTGTCTCGCAAGAGAACATCTTTTAAGTTTCACTATTAGTATTTAACAATGGCCTACAGAGCAGGATCTGGCCACAGGAGAGGAGCAGTGTGATGATCTGGGGTACCAAAAAATAATTTAAAAAAAATTTTTACAGATAGCTCTTACAAGGAGCGAAAAGTCTGGAAAGCTAAGCTTTTCTTTGCACACTCACAATCCTCACCTTCTGCTCATTCTGTTTTGCATCTGGAGCAATCTGAGCTTGATTAAAGGATGAAGAAAAGTATAATCAAAGTTACAGAGACTAAACCTGAACTTGTAATCAGACTTCGAGGATCAGGAATATAAATAGGCTTCGCAGTGGAAACCCACTAGCTGCAAGAATGGGAATTGCAAGTGGGCTGATGTACTGCATTCAGCTTTGGGCGGTAGAGCCTAGTAAATGAAGCGAGAACTTTACCCCTAAGGCTCTCAGGAGTTAGGAATGCTCGGTGACAATCCCTAACTCCTGGCCATTGTTTTGGAAAAGTCTTTCTCTTAAATTTCCCTTCCCTGTTAGGATGCAAATACCTTTGAGAAGGGAACAATACTCATCTGTCTGCATTTTATTATTTGATTTAGGATGTAAGGTAAGCAAAAGATCTGAGTTCAGATTTTGATTTAGGAGGAGGGGAAGAATCCGGGTGATGAGCTGAAGATGTGTATGTTGAGGCATTTAGAATGAGAAAATCACTGGAACAGAAAAAGGGCATTGGTGAAGGCTGCTGACTTGACGTTTTTGCCCAATCTCCACGCACTTGGCAGCTATCTTTATTTATTGGGTTTTTTTTTTTTTTTTTTGAGTACCTACCATGGGCCAGACATGATTTTAGGCACTTGTGAATGAGAAAGAGGACTCAATTCCCAAAATGACACATATAGAAGTCCTCAAAGAGGACTATGATTTGGGCTCTTGGAACACAAAATACACACGTACTCACATGCACACGTGTATACATGCCCTGAACCATCCCAGTCACCTGGAGATACTGTCATGGCACAGCCACTAGCTGCTATTGAGAGAAGCAACATGAAAAACAAACTCACATACAGTGTGAAGGATGCCAGCTTCTACACCACCATGGTATTTGTATAAGAAGGCTCAAGGGATGAGGCAGTGCACACTGCTACATCATTGCTGGATCCCAAGAACCTTAGACCATGCTTCGTACATAGTTTGTTTCCAGGAAATAAATATTCATTAAAGAAAGAAAGTTTAGAAAGAACATGGGAAGGAAGAAGGAAAAAAAAAAACAGAATGTTTTAATAGTGTAATTTATTTGCAGGGAACCTTAAGGCAGGATTTGAGAAGAGTGTATCCAGGGCCTCTGATGTGAATTAAAACAATCTACCTTGGGTGGGGTGGGGGCCTTTTGCACCCTGCTGTTGTAGATCCTTCACAGACATAAAAACTAGGATCCTATGTGGTTTCCTTTAGAACTGATCTGATTACACTCTCCATTGCTTTCACACTATCATCTAATGTTAAGAGTTTCAGTGGTTTTGAAGACTATCCATTAAAAACTTTAGAATAATGCTTTAAAAAATTAAATGCAATTGTAACTGTCATGGTATTTGTTATCTTAAGGGTGTCACTATTTTCAGTCTGTCAGCAGTCTTGTTTCTGAAAGCCATAGACAAAGGTTTCCTTTATACTGGATTAGCCTTGAATTTGAAGAACCTTCTCCAAGAACATATCTTAAATATGCTTTGAATTTATGCTGAACAATGCTAACAGTTATTGATTTAGAAGGGCAGCAGAAGAATCAATTCTGCAGCCAAAATACAACTTCTGGGCATAAGAAAACTCCTTTAGGGTTTTGAGATGATATGGATCAAAACTGTCCATCTTATTGTAATGCTTGATGTTTCTAATTAAATAGTTGATGTCATCCAAGAATCCCTTAAAAATGGGGAGACAATACAAAAACTTTACATTGTGGGAAAACTACCTTACATTTTGACAGAACCTGAAAACTTTCTCTACTTTATCTGGTTTCAAATTATGCAAGAAAGTCCCCCATGAGGACTTCATTAAACCTGCCAGAGTTTTATAACCAAAAACCTCACTGGAACCCCCACTTTTACAAATCTATGAAAGTAATTTAACCCCTCTGTGTTCAGCTTGCCCAAGATGAGATGTGAATACTATTAAACAGTATATACAGTTTAATTCTCTTGAGTTTTGGTGATGAAAAATCCTATCCAAATATTATGATCCTTGCAATATGTAATGTAACCAAATTAATGATAGCTCCAAGTGGAAATTAACAAGGCCAGGGCTACTCACGTTTCCTCTCATCTATTCCCATAGTAACAGCTAATGTATTATATTGCTAAAATATCTTATATTCAGTTTTATATCTGAACTTGGTGTTGTGTCATAAAGCGTAGCATTCCTATCCAGCCTGGATTCTTAATATGTGTATCCTCATGAAATTTAGGAGAGTTTCATGTCTGCGAATAGACACTTCACGTGCATAGTCTAAAAACCACATGCAGATAAAAAGCAAGTCAGAACCTACCAAGACTCTCACCATAGTGAACCTACACATGGTATAGAGGAAGAATTCTTACCTGGGGGACCTGATGACACATCACCAGTGCAGGACCTAAAACGAATCACCATAGAGAGATCCACACAGGAATTATAGTGTGAAAAAAAATCCCCAAGCATAGACATTGTTAGCTTCAGTTTTCAGTGAATCTAAACTCTTCTAGTATGAAAATGTGAGCTATTTTGATATTTTTACTTTGGTCAAAAAAATACGGAAATCCAAAAAATACAGAAATCTGGGGAAATGGGATGAAAATAAGCAAACTTTTCCTTCATGATAATAAATATATATTCAGTTGTGTACATGAGGTTGTTTCCCATACTACTACAATTTTAGTCCTATTGGTCTCTGTATTACCAGGCACAAGAAGAGCTCTAGAAAAGTAATCATTTTGTCAGTTGACTATTACTTTTACAAAGAATAGATACACCTATAGGTTCTGACAGATATATAGTAATTATGGAACAGTCACCTCCAACACCCTGGTAGCAAAATCTATTAAGCCAAGAATTCATTACCACAAATATGAAATGCAGCAAGTATTTGCTTATGACCTAAGTAGCTCTTCAATAAAGATATTTTAGAAACCAAAACACTCCACACAATCAGGAGGTGTGCAATTTTCACTGTATTTACACTCTGCCTTAAAAAAAAAATTTTGTATGTTGTCCTGCCTGTTTTCTGAAATATATTCTATTTCTTTTAAAGTGAAAGAATGACCTCTTTTGCAGGAACAATTTTCAGAGACAGCATGTTTATCAAATGGTTTCTCTGCTTTCATAAAAACAATTTATTTTCACTGAACTCTTCAAGATAAGCATCAAAGCCAGGAAGAATGTACAATGAAGTTTATAATTTCACTCCAGAAACAAATACTGGGTAGTTTTTATTTTGCTTAAGTGAAAAACATTTCTTTCCCCCAAGGAGCCAAAGGTAGTCATGGGGGAGGGGGTTTATACAGGAGTGAAAATCAGGAAGTCCAGACAGTCTTCAGCAGGAGGGGCCCCTGGTGTTGTCCACAAAGACCACCGGCTGAACAATGAAAGCTGGAGACCCAGTACTTTCTTCGCAAATGGGTGGGGGTCAGTCCACAGTTTTATTCTTCGCTAAGGGACAGCTATAGAGGCATTAAGGAGAGAAAATCATTAGGCAGATATAATTAAACCCTTCTATGACAGATCTATATACCATTGCACATAGATATCTCTCATAGTTGGTGCTTTGGATAACAATCCTTTCTTTGATAAGCATCCATGTTTCTAGCCTTAATTTATATGACATGTTATTTTTTAATAACCATAGCACAATAAAATTGTAAAAATAACCAAGAAAAGAACTGAGTCTAATAAAGATTCTGTTTCTTAAGAAATGGGAAACAATTGCATTTGATCACAGAACAGCCAAGGACTAGCAGCAAAATAATCTCTCCTAATTTACATAGATCTGTGCGTGCCAAACAGATGAATGTTTGCTTTTCGAGTAATAGTGCAGGTGCGTATCCTGCAGTGACTAAATCTCTAACTCATCAAACTGTTTTGCCAGAGTGGGACATGCCCTCTTTTTCTGGAACAGTTTCAAGTTTTCTCCCCAGCATTCCAGCCACCTGTTTATGGATTTCATCCTCAGGAGAAGATGCATGCAATTAGAAACAAGAAAATGAAAATAAATGACCTTGTTTGTTATTTATAACAAAGAAACTCCGCAAAATTAATGCTGTGAAGCTTGACCTCCTGACCCAGGAAAAAGAGCCACCTCATGGCTTTGTGGCCAATGGACAATAGTCGGGCAGCTCCCATTGTCCAGCCACCCTGACTTTTGGATGGTCATTAAAGCCATATATCCAAAATATTAAATGTTTTACAAGTTAGATTAGAGGATTTGTACTTTTTTAAATGCGTGTTTTAAAAACTGAGGTTAGTTAGCACAAGAGATTTTCTTTTTAAGGAGAGCAGGTAAAAATCATTTAGCTTCATCTACTCCCTCCATCCTGTGTCAACAACATGTTGAAGGAAAGGAAAAGATTTGAAAATTCTGAACTAGTGCTTTGAGAATTGAAGAATGGTTAAATATATAATAGAAATCAAATAGAAAGGTGGTCTTTGAAAGTGGTTCAGGGAAAACATTCTGTTTCCTCCTTGTTGAGTCCTCAGGGAGGAAAGGGAGAATTACAATGTTCTGTTACATAAATGCAGTGTGGATGGTGCCCCCTAGAGTTGTGCGATGAAATAGCATTGCTGTTTTTCCTTCCACCTCTTATCCCAACCCACACATCCTAGAAGCCCAGGGCAGGCAGGAAATGAAGATGGTAATGGAGTTTTGAAGACTCTTCAGAACTGGTGCTTGGGTGGAACATCTTGAGGTAGGATGGCAACTGAAAATGACACTCTCTTGTGTGGCTGATTCTAAAGCTGGCCTCCCCTACTGCATCTTGCCTCTTTCCCCATTTGGTCTCCTCCTTCATTCACCCACAACAAATTCCATGAGCGTCCTGGATTATCTAAACCTTAGAGTAAAATCCGTGTTTGATTTTTTTCCATCCAAGTTGCTTATTTATTGGCCAATCTGCCCAGTGCTACTACATCTTTAATTGTTTTATTTTTCCCCAGGAGGAAGTAACTGTTTAATCAAGAAGGATCTCTACTGTTCCTCAAAATATCTTCTTCACTGTGAAATAAAATCAGTTTCATAAGGCATGCAGATTGTCATGCAAACACCACCCTGAGCATTCTAGATCATACCTCCTCACCTTCCCTTTTCTTTCTGATCCCCTGAGGGTAGCTCATTATATGCCCCTCCCTACCACTTCTTGGGAATGCTGCAGCCATAAATCTGGAGAGGTCATTAGAATTACGAACTCTGGTTGGTGTCTCACATACCTACAACAACAACAACAACACCACAATTATAGCCACTGTAGAGCCCATGTCCTGGTTAATGTTTGTGTAACTGGCCAATTCTCAGGCCCAGAGAAAGGAGTTTAAGAAAGTTTTTCCATCTCACCAGTCTAAAACTTCTTCTGCAGTCCAAAACCACATTTCAACTATTGTTTAACTGAAAGACTGAGCCCTCTTAATCTGGAACCACCAACTAAATTCCCCCTGTGTGCTTAAACACCAAGTTAGAGAGCTGTGTTCAGTGCCAGCGAGAAAGAGTAGACTGTGATTACCCCATCTTACCCATAGCTGAAACCTGTGTCATTTATTTTTCAACAAATGCTGACTGTGCCTTTCTAACTATATGCTACTACGTTTCCAGAAATGGGAAAAAGCATGATCCCTGTTTATACTAAACATGACAAGACATGAGGAAAGTAGTATAATAATGAAATACTGTAATCAGTGCCATAGGAAAAGCATTCGCAGGCTAGTGTAGTCAACAAACATTTATTTACAGAAATTGTTACAGGTAATATGGTAGTGTGCTGCTTAGAAAAGGCGGGGATCATTTATGATCAGGATAATCAGAGGAAACTTCATGGAGAAGGCATTTGAAAGTAGATAGCATTTTGGGGAGGCAAAAGAGATGAAAAAATACACTAGTGGAGGGAGGTTTTGAACACAGTTGTTAAAGAGAAAATATTCCATGTGTGGTGGGAATTTTGGGTTGCATCAGCCATTTGTTGGGTAGATTAAACTTCAGTAACAAATAACCTTTAATATCTTAGTGGGTTACCAGCACAGAGGACTATTTCTCAGCTCTGTTCCGGTCCACCACCCATCAGCTGCTGTTCATTTGCAAATCTTCATCTCAGGACCAAAGCTGAAAAAGAAGCTTCTATCTGGGGCATGTGGGTCTTGTAGCAGAGGAAAAAGAGAGAGTGGAAACCCGCTACGGCTGTCAAAGCTTCTGCTCACATCATTCCCACTCACTTTTCACTGGGCAAAGCAAATCTGATGGCCAGGCCCCATGTCAATGGGGCAGAAAGTATGATCCTCCTGGAGGGACTGGTCTGGCAAAGAGTAAGGAGGAGCCCCCTATTTTGCAGTAATGTAGTCGGTGCCATGGAAAGAGTGTTTCAGAGACCTACCAAAAGTTTCAGGCAGCAAGCAAAATTGTTTAGCAGAAGGAGTAAGTGAGTGTTGAGGGGAAGAGTTTGGTGAGAAAAGACGCCAGGAAGTCATAGGGGGAAGGAGACAGGCTGGGAAGTGAAACATTGTGAAGTTTTGAAGGCTGGGCAGCTGAGTTAGATTTGATGCAAGAGAATGTATGATGGCATGAAAAAATGCGGCTGTGAGTTCTGATCTAAAGTTTATTTTGACCCATATAGAGCAGACTCATTTAACATTTAATTAGTTTATACTGTGTGTCAGTTGTGATGGCATGTAGACATTTGCATAGATCTATATTTTAAATTTTGATCCTCATGACACCTCTCTGGGTTAGATAAGTATTATTCTCTTTGTTAAGCTGAAGGAGGCTCACCAAAGTTGAATGACTTGCTTAAGGACACAAAAGCAGCACACAGAACTGTGATGCAAAGTGAGGTCTTTCTACTGCATCACTGCAGGGCAAAGAAATTAAAATGTCACCTTTCTTTAGTACTGACTTGTTATTCTTTATCTTCTCCTTAAATACACAGTCTGAAAACAAGGTTAATATGATGCTTTTTCTCCTCAAGCAGAAGTTGTAATTAAAATGATGTTTATATAACTACTCCTTGCATAGTATAACTTTATAAGTGAATAAAAAAGAGACAGATCTTTAACTGAGGTATTTATTATAAAATTTCGTGGCAGAGACAGTTACTTCTAACCAAATACAGAATTTGGATTTCCCCCACTATGTATTTCACAGTTTTTCCTGCTGTTAGGTGAGGAGCAGCTGAGGCAATAAAGAATTGGTGTGCTTCCTCCATATCTTTCTTGACCTGCTGTGGTGTCCTTGGAAGACACATGCACCAGATGGAAGAAGACAATTCATGCCTGAGAATTCACGTGAGCAAAACCATGTCTTGATGGTATTGCACTACAAGATATCCAGTGTCTATTTGTTACAGCAGCATAGCCCAACCTATCCTGATTAATACAGATCCTTCTGACTTTAATTGATACAAGGAAAGTGACCATATCTGTCTTGCACATCCTCTTATCCCTACTGCTGAATACAGGACCTCCCACAAAATATATGCTCAATAAATTTTGATTAGTGGAAAATGAATGAATCTCAAATTGAGTCTGGCCTCTGTCTACTATTTGGTTAAACCACTTATTAACTGCTTTTAGAAACCAGTGGTTGATCAATCTTTCTGATATATCATTTCATCAGATCACTCCTCAGATTAAGACTTTATTATATACTTAATCAATTTTAAACTCCTTCCTTTGACATTCAAGGTCCTCATAATCTCACCTAAATTCCTACAATTTTACTAATTTATTGCTCTAATCCAATCTAACCTATGACTACTGGCCTGTGACCCCGGTCACTATATTCACTGTTCTAGGGACAAACATTGTGTGTTCTTAAGCAAATCATTTCAAGTCTCTGAGCCTCAGTTTGTCATTCTGTAAAGTTGTTATTTGTAGCAAAAGACATAATGCATACAAAAATTTAAGTTATGCAGGGTTATGAAAATCCAAATTTATTTTGTACTTGTTGTTGGTATATATTAAATAAATTGATAGATCAGAGGAGTGACATTAAAAAAGGTGTTGCCATTTCAGTAACACATTTGTCAAAATCTCCCATGACAATCTTGCATGGAATTGCTGTCTAGGGAGCATTGGTAAAGGAAACCAGGGAGACCCTGTTGGTTACCTACTCCAAATTCATTCCCTCTTTTTTTTTCTTAACCCTACCTCTATTTTATTTAAGTTCTGCCCTTCTCCTTGGGACCATATTTATCTAGGGAGGATCCTTTATGATGGCCCTATTTTCACTGCCAGTGATTACTGTAGTCATGAACTCTGATGCATTTCTGGTTGATAAAATGTGGAAGAGTATAAGAGGGCTTCTAAGAAGGGTTTCCGTGCTTTTAAAAAGAAACACTCAGAAAATATATAATAATTTCTTCTTCTGGACAGTGTCATGTCTCAAAATGTTGCAGCCAGCTCATCAGCATGAAAGGATCTCTAGCCCGAGGTCAGAGCTGACACGCTGAGATGAGAATGGAGGGGCAGAAACACGGAAAGAACATAGATCCTTGATGATGTCAGGAGTCACTGATTAACTAACCCTGGAGCTCCTTCTGTCCTGATTTCTAGTTATGTGAAATAACTCATAATCTTATCTTTTGATCTAATTGAGTACTAGTTTTCTGTTACGTGCAATGGAAAGCAGTGAAACCCTCTTAGACTGAGTCCATTAGGGTACCCATAACAAAATACTGTAGGCTGGGTGGCTTTCATAACAGAAATTCATATTCTCACAGTTATGAAGGCTGGAAGTCCCCGATCAAGGTGCAGCAGGTTTAGATTCTCCTGAGGCCTCTCTCCTTGGCTTGCAGACGGCCGCCTTCTCACTGTGTCCTCACATGGCCCTCCCTCTGTGAGTGCACATCTCTGGTGTCTCTTCCTCTCTCATAAAGTCACAAGACAGATTGGATTAGGGCCCACCCTAAGGGCCTCATTTTAACCTAACCACCTCTTTAAAGGCTCTATCTCCAAATACAGTCACATTCTGAGGTACTGGGGGTTAGAGCTTTGACATATGAATTTATTTTATTTATTTTATTTTTTTTGAGATGGAGTCTCACTCTGTCACCTAGGCTGGAGTCCAGCAGTGTGATCTTGGCTCACTGCAATCTCCGCCTCCTGTGTTTAAGCAATTCTCCTGCCTCAGCCTCCCGAGTAGCTGGGATTACAGGCGCATGCCACCCACCCGGCTAATTTTTGTATTTTTAGTAGAGACGGGTTTCACCATGTTGGCCAGGCTGGTCTCAAACTCTTGACCTCAAGTGATCCACCCACCTCAGCCTCCCAAAGTGCTGGGATTACTGGCATGAGCCACCGCACCCAGCCGAAATATGAATTTTGTTGGGGACACAGTTCAGCCTATAACATTTACTCAAGCCAAAAAAAGGAGTTTATTTTAAAATCTCAGAAAAAAGCCTCACAGAATGCAAGTACACTTTATCAAAGTCAGACATCCAGAGAACTGGGAAGCCAATAGGCAGCTAATCTCTTCATGTTTTTCCCTCTTCATGGCTTCAATTTTACATTTCTCTCAGCATGCATGCTTTGGTTTTTTCTTTCTCCTCACCCTTCTGCTTATACAAAGCTCATCATGAGTGCCCGATGATGGGCTTCAGCCCCTAAGTCACATGACCCTTATGTTTGGCTACCCCTAGCTAGCAAACTCAGGCTCCATGCCTGTTTGTGAAATTCTTGAGATAGAGAATCTCATTGGCCCAGTTTGTATCAAGTGTTTATCCTTGGTCCAATAGGCTGTGGCCAGGGGCACGGGTCAGGCAGTATACAAGGGCTGCCTCTTGTGATCTGTGGCTAAGTTAGCTCACCCAGAGGACTTGAATGGGAATAAATTCCTTAGCAGCTCTAGTGGAAGAGGGTAATGTGGATAAAATTATAGTGTAGTCAAGTGGATTTGAAGCAGATGAAACAGTCATACACAAAGGTGTTGACTCATTACTGACAGGTTGGAAGAAGTCTTTAGTAAAGTCCCACTTTATCTTGCCCTTGGTTCTGATTTTTTTTAATGTTCCCAATATTTTAATAAACAGATTAGGACATAGAAAATATACGTACGAATTTTTAGTTGACAAAATGATGGAAACATTAGTTAAGATAGTTAGAAATGAGATTCAGACTCAAAATCATCTTAAAGGGCTAGAAATCTGTGTAGAATCAATAAGATAAAAATTAGCTCACATAAATATTAACTTCCAAATTTGGATTTCAGTGCTCACTTGCAAAGTGATGGAATGGAGTTTTCAAAATGAACTCTTAAATAAATTATAGCACTCTGTGGATATGTGTCTCTCTTTCCAAGAAGGAAGTCCTTTTTAATTAGTCGCATGCTAAAGTTAGTTTGGCTAAGTAAATGTTTTCCTAGGGTTGGAAGATTTCTATAATTTCAGTTTCCCTTTTGTTTGCAGATCAAGTAGTTTAAATGACCCAGTAAATAATTTGGAGTCACCACAGTTAACTCACCAACCTTGAAAATCCCTGAACCAAGAGGCCCCTTGATACTGTAAGGGAGGGCCACCATAATTAATAGCATAAGTCTAACCAGGGTACCATACCTTTCCCTATATTGCTGGATATTCTGTAAGTTTGGCTTTCCCAAGTTAGGAAACAGAGATAAGGATAAACTCACTTTCCAGCTATTTTGTTATGCCTTTTTTATTTCTTTCATCTTTTGGAAATGACCTTATGAATTTCCTCTTATTATGAAATATATCTTTATTGAAAACTGGAGTCCAAACATTACAAAAAAATACATAGCATAGGAAGTGAAATGAAATACTGCATAACCAATGTAAATGATTAGGTGACTCCTCTTTCAGATTACATTCCTGATCATTTTCTAACAAATTATCAATATTTTTATTTTAATGAATATAGAATCACACCCTACATATTCTGTTATAATTTGCTTTTCCCATGTAATAATATGGCCTGCAGGCTGTAATGATAGACTTGGTTGTTGCAGAACAATCCATTAGCCAAGGGCAACTAGAAAAGCCAGACAAAATATTCGATTGATTTGGTTTGAAGGCATGACAGAGCTACCATGTCTGCAAGGACTTGAGGGGCTAAGATTTTTGAGAAAAGGGAAGTACAAGGAGTGTGCTCGACATTCAGTCTGCTTTCCTCTCAAGGTCTTCAGCTTATTCACAAGTAGTGGCTGAGAGCAGAGAAGCTGAGCTAAGCTTCTGGCAGTCTTATCATACTGAGGGGAAACATTAGAATTCAGAGCCCTAAAAGGAAAAGAGTCCGTGATAAGCATCCCAAGGTTTTTGTTGACCTCCACCAAGGGCTATACCCTAGAACATAGGAGTGAACCAGAAATAGACCAACCCTCATAAAGAACAAAGTCTAGCTTTGATTAAACATTATCCCTGATTGGATTAGGTGATCTGCCTCTATGCTAACAGTTTACTAAAAATAAAAATGAATCTTCCTTGAAAGAAAATAAAATTACCAAGAGGCTCAAATTATCTTAATCTTATGTACACATCTGGCATCTAATTTCAAACTACCAGTCATTTAAGGAGACAAGACCACATGACTGAAGAAATAGACAAGAGGGGCGGACCCTAAGAGTGTCCGGATATTGGAGTTGCTAGACATTGACTTTAAAATAACTATGATTACATGGTCATTCTCTACTCACATTACTCAAGAGATACTTAGTACATGGACTTAGCACATGAGCTGTGTATGCAATAGTCCCTCAACAAATATTTAATGATATGAACTGATAATCCAAAATAATGGTACTAATATATTTGCAATTTTAACCTAAGTAATATATGGGCAATTGGGGTTTCTGAACACCCTATTAAGTCCTGTTGTCTGAGGGCTCCATTAAATCACCTCAGGTTCCTTGAGATGATTTAATGGAGCCCACAGACACTAAATTACATGGAGAAAGTCACTCTTTTCTATTTTTTTTAAGAGAAGGTTCTCACTCTGTTGTCCAGGCTGTGGTGCAGTAGTACAGTCATAGCTCACTGCAGCCTCAAACTCCTGGGCTCAAGTGATCCTCCTGCCTCAGCCTCTTGAGTAGCTGGGACTACAGGCATGCATCATCATATCTAAGTTTCCAACAAAAAATTTTGTAAAGACAGGGTCTCACTATGTTGCCCAAGCTAGTCTTAAACTCCTGGCCTCAAGTGATCCTCCTACCTCCCAAAGTGCTAGAATTATAGGTGTGAGATGCCCGGCCCCTTTTCTATTTCCTTTTAATCCTTCTGATTATGTCATAGAGGAAGTCTCAGCTTGGTGCTGACATGTCTTTTATACCATCCTAATGCTATTTGATTTTTTTTTTTTAACAGAGAAAGATCTCAAGCTTTGCAGTCAATGTCTTGGTATCTCTACTCTGGTGTTCTTAAGGAAAATGCTATGGGCTCCTTTGGACATCTGGTGAAGTCTATGAACCCTATATCAAAATAATGCTTGTAAACTCTTTCAATAAAATACCTAGTACTACAAAATAAAGAATATGTTGAAATACAGTTCCATCCACCATCCTCTTGCCACTACAGTTTGTGATTGTTGTATTTATTTTCATGGTTACTTTCTATTTATGGAAAGTGCAATTGGTTTCTGTTTATAGTCATGACATACAATTTGCATTTTAAATACATTTGTTTAAATTAAAGAGGGAAGATGAATTAAGGAAATAAGTAAGTAAAAGTAGGAAATATGACAAAGCTAAAAGTGGTGTGCTGTGATTGAGTGACGAATGCAGACTTAACCCAAGAGGTGACTTTAATAATGGGAATTTCAGGCACCCTTTCACATTGGGGACTGTACTAAACCAGGCTTGACACAAGCCTCACTTGTCCATCAGTCAATGTCCATTGATTGAGCAGCCCCACCAAGTACCAGACACTGTTCCAGGTGTGAGGGCAGGGCATTGAGCAAGGCAATTTATTCTCAAGGTGTTTACATTGTAGGGAAAGGATATAGACAACAGGCAAGCCAAAACATTCAATTAAAAGGTAACTTCAGATACTGATTTTTGTCCTGAAGGGCAAAAGGGTGACTAGAAGGGTGACTAGAGAGGGAGTGACTTAGGGTAGGTGTGGGACAGTAGCAGTGGGGTTTGTGGCTTGGCCCAGGGCTGCATTAGAAAAAGACCAGGCTCCCACTGCAGCAGTGCCCGGAAAAATGCAGAGACAAGCCAGGATTTCTGGATCATTACCATGAGGAAGGGAATAAATGTGTGTTCTCTTTCAGTTGCTCCTCTTGACACCTGGGTAAATGGCTGTTTACACAGGCAGATCACCCAGCCGCTCCCTCAAAGGTAAACAGCTGCTTCCTGCCTCCCCTGCTAGCACAGATTGGGGCCCTGAAACAGTGTGTACCCAGGCGAAAGAGGAGGTATTCTCCATTTAGGTTTCCATTCATTCATTCAGGCAAGATTTCTTGAGTGCTTCCTAAAATGCAGGCACCAAGGTAGGTACTGGGAACACAGTAAGGAACAATAAAGAGGTCCCTCCTCCCTGACCTCTCTCTCCTCTCCACTTAGAATCCAAGCTAGAGGTGTGCCTCAGAGTCTCAGGCCACTCCTCTCATGGTACAGACGGAAATATCAGAATCAGAAGAGGCAAAGTGACTTGCCCAAGATCTGGAGCTAGCCCACTTCAAGCAAGTCAGGTCTCAAAGCGGTGCCAGCTGCTTTCATTGCCTACTACCTGACTTGCTCAATCTTGGTCAGTATTTGGATTGGCACTTTTTAGTGTATTCTCCATTACTAGACTATTATGGCTTAGGGAAGGAGAAACCAGAGGTCCATCTTACAAGCACACTGAAATGTAATCCAATTCTAAGTCCCCGTATTACAACATGGACTACTGTGACTGACCACATTTGCCTTATATTTACCTTCTTCCACAGGGATATGCCCGATTTCAGTTTCCCACGTTGAAAAATAACTATAAAGCCTACAGTTGAGACAAACATACATTACATTTAAGCATACCTTCCATTTTTTATAAGGTACTATATTTTTAATTGTTTCAATCACTGTGAAATTAACAAATGTTCATGAGCACCCACTGTGGGAGCTCACAGTGTGGGAGCTCCGCCCTGGTGGAGGTACTGGGATTTAATGATAAACCAAAGACAAATATATGCTCAATCTGGTCTCTGCCCTCATATCTAGGCTGGGAGGTAAGCATTTGTCAAATAATCGCACATATATGATTGTGCATGTATGTATAAAACTAAACGCTTTGAGTTGTTTAATTAAAAAAAGGTCAAAAAGAAGTTTGCTTTGAAGAATAAGATCAAGGAATAAAAACTAGTCAGTTAAAAAAAATTACATATATAAACATAAATTTACCACCATAATAGATACTTGTGTTAGTGCAGGTCCTCCATGATGCACACTAAGACAGGAATAAACAGGTAACGGATTTATTGTGGAAAATGCCTGTGAGTGAAAATTGGAGGTCAAGCACGATGGCTCACGCATGTAATCCCAGCACTTTGGGAGGCCGAGGTAGGTAGGCTGCTTGAGCCCAGGAGTTCAAGATGAGCCTGGGAAACACAGCAAAACCCCATCCCTACAAAAAGACATACAAAAATTAGCCAGCTATGGTGCCGCATGCCTGTCATCCCACCCACCGGGAGGCTGAGGTGGGAGAATCACTTGAGCCAGGGAGTTGGAGGCTACAGTGAGTCTTGATCACGCCACTGCACTCCAGCCTGGGCAACAGACTGAGAACCTGTCTCAAAAAAAATAAATAAATAAATGAAAGGAAAAAATAAAAGAAAATGGTGGGGGAGGCTGGAGAAGGCCAGGAAAGCCATCAGACAGGGAAGTAGTTATGTGAAGAGGAGAGAGGAGGATGCATGGATGGGTGGTCTTAGATTCAGTGTCATCCTAAGGAAGTTCTGGCAAGGCCACATTTGCCCATCAGAAGAGTCCCCCTTTCTCAAGGATGGAACTGGCTTAGTTTTCCTGCTGGGCTTAGCTATAAGCTGGGAACAGCCATTGGGAAGTGTGGTCTCTGCAGACATGTGGTGATGGATTTGGAGTACAGCAGCTGGGGCTGTCCATCAGTAAGAGATCTAAGAATTACATGCTCATGGCCACTGCAATGCTACAATAGAGCAAAACACAATAATAACAAGATAAATTAGAGGGACATGATCTGGTCTGGGACAATGAAGATTGTTTCAGAAAATAGTCTCTGTCTTACATTCACAAGGGAAAAGAGCAATGTTCCAGAAAGAGAGTGGCGAGTGCAAAGGCCCTGTGGCAGAAGGCAGCATGGGATGTTCAAGAAACTGAAGGAAGGCCAGAGCAGCCTAATGGAAATAATATAGGAGAGAGTGGAATGTGAGGCTGAGAGGTGAGCATTGCTGGGGACCCCTACAAGGCCTTTAAGCAGAGGACATTGTTTTAAACACACATCTAAAACTCACTACTTACATGACAGACATAGGGCAGAGGGTGGAGTACTAGGCGTGTGCCTGGGTTTCCAGGTGTCTGAACTGTAGCATGACTGGTGAGACTGAAGGAGTAGAGAGGCTAAGGCCTTGATGTCACCTACTGTTGTTAGGATTAGAACAGGGGTCACAAACTGTTGGACCCCATGGCAAATGTAATTTTCTTTTTCAATTTTTTATTTTTTGAGACAGAGTCTCACTCTGTCGCACAGCCTAGAGTACAGGGGCACGATCTCAGCTCGCTGCAGCCTCAACCTCCCTGGCTCAAGCCATGCTCCCCCCACCTCAGCCTCCTGAGTAGCTGGGACTACAGGCACACACCACTCCACCCGGCTAATTTTTTTTCTTTTTCTTTTTTGTAGAGATGGGGTCCCACCTTGTTGTTCAGGTTGATCTCGAATTTTTGGGCTCAAGCAGTTCTCCCATCTCGGCTTCCCAAAGTGCTGGGATTACAGACATGAGCCACTGCACCCAGCCACAAAGGTAACCTAAAGATGCGTTTACTTTGACCCAGGCAGTAGTTTAAAAAAGTTTTAATTTGTTGTTCACATTTAAAAATTGGACAATTTCTACATAAAAAATCTGAATTACTCATGTCTCTTAAAAAAATAACATCTAGCAATGGTAGGCCCACATTCCTGCCTGAAAATAATTAGCTGGGAAAGAGTAGGGACTGCCCCCTTTAGACATGGTATAAATAGCATGGGAGTTGATCAGTAAATATTTGCTGAATGAATGAATACATGAATGAAAAGTCAGAGACCTATAGGTCAGCATGGACTGTGGTAAAGGAACCTGGCTGAGCCTGAAAGAGAATGTGATCTAAGATTAAATCCAGGGTGTGCTGGTAAATGTTTAACAACCAACTCTTTGGGGAGGAAAAAAAGTCCCAATTTGTAGTGTTTGCCGATTATTGTGATGTAAATACGCCCATCATGACCAATTTCAAGCTACCAACATGCTGACACTGAACTTGGAGTTGGAAGATGAGCAGGCATAATCAGGTCTCGTGAGATGGTCCAAGCCGGCCCCAGTACACCACTGTTATATATGAGGCTAGAATTACTACATAACTGGAATAGCAACTTTCTGGACCATATGCCTGGAACATAGCAGGTGCTGAATAAATGTTTGTTGATCCAGGAACTGACTGTGTTGAAGCCCACAGATGGGAAATCAGTAGAAGGTAGGTGAGAGTAAAAAGAGGGACAGAGAATTGGGGGTGCAGACCTCTGAACCATAAGTCAGAGGAATGTTGTACATATTTTCAGATCCCTCACTGGTCAAATGAAGGCAAAGGGTTAGATCTCTCCAAATCTTTAGAGGGACATGATGTAACTCCATGAAGTAACTCAGTGATTTTCAACATTAAAAACTGCAATTATCTTTTCAAACTAAATATTACAAATAAATTCTGATAAAAGGAAATGTACGTCTGTGGAGAGCCCTGATCCTATAACTGGTTTAGTATTCCCTGAAGCCACTTGTAGTAGCCTATTCACATGGGGACTCCCCAGTGAGCATTTTCTCATATCCACACTCTTGTGAAGGTCCTTCATCTTCAATCTGGACTGGGCCTGTGGCCTGATTCGACGCATAGAAGGCACAGATGAGAATAGGTGGGTTTCTGGCATAAGCTCAAAGAAGGCACAGTGGCTTCCAGAGCCCTGAGCTACTAGTAAGAAAGTCCAGCTACCCTGCTGGGAAGGCCATGGAGAGAGGCCATGGGGAGCTCATAGAGAAAGAGAGGGACCCTGAGACTACATGGAGCGAGGGAGAACAACACCCAGCCATCCCAGTGTCCCAGCTGAGCCCCACTCCAAACCCATCTGCCAACTGAGCACATCTACAAGAGTAACCACTGATAGGCCGGCACAAGCCCAGCCGAGTCCAGTTCAAATTGCAGATTTTAAGCAAATAAAGCAGTTGATGTTTTAAGGTTTTTAGATGATCTTAGAGTTTAGATTATGTTAAATATGTGAGATCCCTAAATAGCCATCAACAAAAAAATTGATCTGTACAATGGAGAACTGCACAGCTATTAAAAGAAGAAGGCAAATCCATGTTTACCAACATGAAAGAAAATCAGCAAGATTTACTCTAACATGACAAAGCAAGATTCAGACGAATCTGTAGGGTATAGCACGGGATTTGCCACTGCATAAAAAAGGGAAAGTAAGTGTGTGTGCATGCGTGCATGTGCATATGTGTGTGTGTGTGTGTGTGTGTGACTATAAATTTGTAAATGCATAGAAGATTTCTGGAAAGATACATAAGACATTAGAACAGACTGGAAGACTTGAAGAAGAAGGGAGATGGTGTATCCTTTTGTACATATTTTTACCTTGTTTGCAGGTATCACTTATTCAAATCATGGAAATAATATTTTAACAAAAAAGTGAGGCCTGTTTATATAATGTTGCACACAACTAGCTACCACACTATGGGAACACACTATTATATGAAACTTGATGATTCGAGTTTTGCCTAAATTTTACTCAGAATCGAATACAAGAATAGAGGAAAGAATTTAAAACCCATCTGGCTAATGCATACCCTTGCCAACTATTCTATTAGAACGGAAGATGGCAGTGGGGAGGGGGTTCTTACAATGGAAAAGGTATTGGCTTCCCTAGTGCCTGAGGTCGGATTCTCCAAGCAAATTCAGAGTGAAGGATTTTAATGAGAGTAATCTATGTGGGAAGTGGTCCCAGAAAGCACCAAAACAGAAGTGGGGAAAGGACACAGAGAAGGAAAGGAAGTCACTGAAGGGGTTGTGAGCAACTGGGGTTTCATCCCACTGGGGACCTCTGGGAGACACTGTAGGACATGTTTCAGGATGTCCCATCCAAAGTGGGAGGAATATGGAGAATTTATCCTCTGCTCCCAGGGGCATCAATTCTCCAGCGTTTCCAGTCAGCTCTGCTTGCTGGCTGAGATACCAGAGCAAGTGCTGGTCTGGGGAAGTTGTCAGCGTGTAGAGGAAGTGAGTACTGAGCAGATACAGGCAGGCACCATCAGTGCATCTGCTTACCTAGACAGCAAAGCCAGAGACAAAAACTCGTGTGCTTATGTGGCAGGGAGAGAGAGAGCGAACCATGCAGGGAAGTGCATTACTTCATGATTTTTTTTCTTTTTCTTTTTTTTTTTTTTTTTTTGAGATGGAGTTTCACTCTTGTTGCCCAGGCTGGAGTGCAGTGGCGCTATCTCAGCTCACTGTGATGTCTCCCTCCCAGTTTCAAGTGATTCTCCTGCCCTCTGCCTCCCAAGTAGCTGGGATTACAGGCGCCCACCACCAAGTCTGGCTAATTTTTTTTTTTTTTTTTGTATTTTTAGTAGAGATGGAGTTTTGCCATGTTGGCCAGGCTGGTCTCAAACTCCTGACCTCAGGTGATCCACCTGCCTCAGCCTCCCAAAGTGCTGGGATAACAGGCGTGAGCCACCGTGCCCAGCCGACAAGTTGATTTTTTAGTCTTATCAGATGTTTTCTAGGAGACCATAGGAAGCTACCTTATCTACACATTATGCCTCTGTAAAAGAGGAAGGAAGAAATTTCCAGGGGACTTCAGCTCTTCTGCACTTCTGCATTGTCCATGTAAAGGTGCTTATTGAGTACGGATCGTGGTGTCTTGCACCTAGGTGGCAGCAGGAAAGTCCTGGGGCAGGAAGTGAGTGGTACATAATGCAGGAGAGGGGAGAGGAGATGCCTGATAACCCTGAGAGTCTGGGAGCTGCTGCCCCAGTGAGCTCCTCCATCTGTAACACTGGCGGAAACTGTAGTAAGCAGGCTTTACAACAGTGGGAAGCGTGCATGCCGATGTCAGGGCCTCCCATCCAAAAGCAAGGCCAGGATGGATCCAGGGTGGTGAATAAATGAAACCTAATCCAGGACCTAACAAAAGAGACTGTGCCAAGTCCAAGAGGAGCACCCTGACAGTTCACAGCATCTTAGAGCGCATTGCACCACATCATGCTATTTCACCAAGGAGAAACTTCATAAACATTTTTAAAAGTAGATTCTCAAGACTAGACATTATTTTAATATTGCTTATTGACAATTATAAGGTAAAGAACATTGGTGAGCAGGTAGAAAAGAAAGGTAACTACTAGGACCTAATACTGGTTCTCCAGAAATAGATCATAGTGTACCATCCAATTTCCATTTTTGATAGAATTACTTTGCTGATATACATTGATCTAAGCATTGCTTCTGGCCATGTCACTGATAACATTTTTCTGGACAACATGCCAAAATACAGGTGGAATGACTGTACAGTCAAAAATATTTTTTGACTGTACAGCAGATTTCAATCAACTGTACTCAGCTCTCTAGAGATATGCCACAGGTGCTTGTTTTTACTCTTGTGTTTACTGTGTTAGATATTCTTTCCTCAATGATTTGGAAGAAGATGTAGCCGGCATACTCACCACATTTATGGAAGGAATCATTGGCATGTTTGATGGCAGAATCAGGATTCAAATTGTACTGACAGGTCAGGATGTTAGGTCAACACCAACCATATGCAATTTAAGAGTAATAGAATCTGTATTTAACATTAAAAAGTCAGTTGTGTTGGCACAGGATTGGGGAGTTGGATTGACAGCAATTGAGTTGGAAAAGACCTGTGGGTTTTAATTAACCCAAAGTTCAATAGGATCCAACAACAAAACAGCTTATTTTTTAAAGCAATTTTAGGCTGCAGTAATAAAAGTCTTATTCTCAGTTGAAGGGCAGTGATGATCCTAATAGATTCTGTGAGGCTACATCTGGAGTATTGTGTACTCAGTTCTGGGTGAAAGAGTGAGCAATTACATACAGGAGGGATTTCGAATGCATGTCACACAAGGACTGGTTATCAGCACCAGGGATAAATGCGAACAAAATGATAATATTTTACAGGAATAATAGTGACCTCCATCTATTTGATGAGCATTCATGTGTAAAAGGGAGTAAACCTATTCTTTTTGCTCTATGCTTTAGTCAGCCATGGTCACATTAATACTATATTGGCTTGTAATAACATCTATTTATCTCTTATGCATTCACAGATAAGCTGGAGTTTGTCTGATCTAATGTAGGCTTGGCTGGGCTTGGCTCCAGGCCATGATTGGGGTTCAGGTTTGCTCCATGTGTTTCTTTTTCTTTGGGAATCAGTAGGTGCCCCTGGGAATATTTTTCTTATGGTGATAGAAGAGGCACAAGACGGTGCATGCATTAAAAGCCTCTGCTGATATCATGTCTGCCAATATCCATTGCCCAAGTTAAGCCATCCCAAATTTAAGGGGCTTCAGCCACTGTGAGGCCGTGAGAAGGGAACTGCATGTATTCCTATTATGGAGTAGTGGAACAAATAATTTAATTTATTCCACTCCAGACTAGCAGGTCAAAACGAGGGTCAGTGGTCTGAAGCTATAGGAAGATAGATTTTGGTAATAAAAAACTGGATGATCGTTGGAACTGTCCAAGGATGGATGCAAACAACTGAAGTCTTTGTCCCAGAAGGATTAGACAGAGTTCAGTGGCTCATTTCCCAAGAGCATCCCAGATGGAATTCCAGTGTCATTTGGAAAGTTAGAGACCGAGCCAGTTAGTATCTTTCCTACCCTAACATCTTCAAATTCCATAGTCCTGTTCTATCCCATACCCCTCCTCTTGACTCTGACATCCTGAGGCTTTCACTCTCTGTGCCATTCCTTGGGTAACCTAATTATATATGGCTTCTTTGTGTCTCTAAGAGATTCCATGAGTATTTCTTGTCTTCCTAATTGCTTTGGAAGCATTTCAATATGCAGGCTGAGTCTTAAATTTCTCTTAAATTGCCTATAGCCATTAGCTCAGTGTCAGGCACCAAGCCCTTAGCATGGCATTAAATCATCACCCAATACCCAGTGCAGCCTCAAACCATCTTTGCAGCCTCTCTCCTACCTTTCCCATCTTATTATCCAGCCAAATTGAGATACCTGTCCTCCCCGATACACAGCCCCTGCTTTTCAAGTCTTTGCTCACTTATAGACCATTATCCTCACTTGTCTAGACCCCACCCATCCCACTCAGTGCAAACCAAGTGCTACCTTTTCCAAAATGTTTTCACTGATGCTCCAACCAAAAAGAAGTTTCTCTACCTCTTCTGAGTGGTCTTAACACTTCTCATGGTATTCAAGATGTTTGTGGTATAGAAAAGTGATTCTCCACTCTAACTATCCGTGATGACTTGAGAATACTTAAATCATACACTCCCAGGTCCCATCCCAAGATAATCTCATATTATTGATCTGGAAACAGAAACTCCAAGTAATAGCAGTGTCAGCAATAAAGCAGGAACTCACATAGCAAAGTGTATGGAAATAAGTTATTCCAGGGTTGGTATGGCAGTTTAATGATGCCACCAAGAACCTAGGCTCTTTCTTCCTGATCTGCCATTCCCAATGTATCAGCATTGTCTTTCCTCATGGTTGCAAAACAACTGCTATGGCTCCAAGCATCACATCCTCACACCAGCATACGAGGCAGGAACAAAGCAAGCATAGGAAAAGTGTTCTTCTCACATATCTCTCTTGCTCGAGAAAGAGAACCAGGAAGTTTCCTGCAGACATTTCCTCACACCTCATTGGCTGGAACTGGGTCACATGCACATGCTTGACCTATCATTGGCAAAGGGAAATGGGTCATCAAAATTGCTTAAGGCCAAGCAGGAGCCATTGTTGGGGTTAGACTGTCCTGAACAAAATCTAGGCTCTGAACGATAGGCAAGAAAGAAGAGGGGATGGCCACAACTTCCTTTACATGGTGAATAAGAAGAGCAGCTTAAGTAAGTAGATGCCCCTATAGGACAGTAATCTTGCTTTGGGCAGAAACATGTCCATGCACACAGAAGCTTTAGGAATCTTCAGAGAGGCTCCATAGTCACTTGTGAATCACTGAAGCCTCTCTCTCCAAGCCATTGTCTTGAATGCTGTTTTTAACTGATTACAATGCATGCAGCTCCCGTGCCCCACTTATTTTAGCTTTTGAGGATGTTCATTTCCCCAGAATCTCCAAATAAAAATCAGGTTTTCACAGAAAACCACAGAGCCCTCACAGGTGTAGAAATCATCTAAAGACATGCTAATGATTTGGGTTTCTAGAAAAATGTATATCTATGAAGGAGGCATGGATTAAGCACAGCTAGTATGTATGATTTTTTCTTTTCCTTTCATCACCTATAATAAGGCAGGATGGAGACTGAATGTATCAGACAAAACAGGGATCAAATACCAGTTTCAACATTTGCTGCCTGTGTGACCTTGGGCAAATTCTTTAACCTCTCTGAGCCTTGGTGCCTTGTTCTCCTCATGCATAAAATGAACCCTCCTGCAGGGATGGTATGTAGACCAACACTGATAATAATGACAGTAATACCGGTTACCCTGTCATGGGTGTCCATTCCATGACAGGCCTGACTCTAGGCATTTTATACACATTCTTTCTTCTTTTTTTTTTTTTGAGACATGGTCTCGCTTTGTTGCTCAGGTTGGGGTGCAGTGGGGCAATTGCAGCTCACTGTAGCCTCAAACTCTTAGGCTCAAGTGATCCTACCATCTCAGCCTCCTGTCTGAATAGCTGGGACTACAAATTTCAGCTAATTTTTTTTTTCATTTTTTTGTAGAGGCTGAGGTTTTGCTATATTGCCCAGGCTGGTTCTCAAACTTCTAGCCTCAAGTGATCCTCCTGCTTTGGCCTCCCAAATTACAGGCATGAGCCACTGCACCTGGCTATGTCATCTTCACAAAAAATGCAATGAGTTCGGGGCTTGTGTTGCTCCCAACTTTAGAGTATTGAAGGGAGCAGCCCAAAGTCACAAAGCTAATGGGCGAGGGTTGAACCCATGTGTCTGACTCCAAAGCCAGTTCTGCAGCATATTAATTGCATATTTCTTGGTTTCTTTTTCTTTCCTCCAATTATTTGGTCCTATGCCAAAATCATCAGAATTGTTCCTGTAGGCACTCGTTTTCTTAATTACATATTGCATTGTTCTCTTTCTCACTTTCCCTTGTTTGATCCAAGGTAAATTTTTAGTCTTTTTAAAAATGCTCATACGTTATAAATCCTTGCTAATATACAGTTCTTTCCAACTGTCCTGCCTTGCTTGGGGAAGCAGATGTGGGTCAGGGAGAAAGAAGGACCGATGAACTCAAATAGCCTTTTCACTTTTATTCTCTCTTTTCGCTTCAGAATGCTGTGTCATCAGTGAATCCCCTCCTCATAATCTCTTCTTTCCTGGAGAATACCAACCTAGTTTCACTTCCGTTGTAAAATATCCACAGATCTTTGTGCCCCAATCACTTTGGCTGTATTGCACTGGGCCTCGCTAATGGCACAATATCCTTTTCATAATAAGGTATCCCACATGACACAGTAGACTTTTGTACCTGGCCAGAATCACCACATTCATCGCAGATACCACGTGCTGTCTATTGGATACCCTCATTTTCTCTTTTCAGGAAGGGCTGGTGTCAGCTTTCCTCCTGCCTCTTATGAACCAGGAACTTTTTCTCCCTGTATCTTGGGGCTGCTGTTTTCCAGCCTCTGCCAAGTTTCCATTTTTGTGGGACATCAGTTGACCGGCGTACCCGTACCCTGGATGGGGACTTGGGTTAACTGAGGGTTGGCATTCTCCCCAAAGCCTGTTCTGCATATATTTCTGAAAACCTATTGGTTTTCTGCCTACCTTCTTTCCTCCATGAGTAGACTTCGATGAACACTTCACTCTCTTTCTTCAGAAATTACCTGGTCTGATCTGCTCATCATAAAAGAGCCATTCTTATTGTTAGGGCTGACAGATTCACTTTGCAGGTAATTTAGTCTGCATCTGTAGTGTCCACAGAACATTCTAGAAGTTAAAAGTACGTAATATAATGAAAACCCGATGCAACTTTTGCTTGAAATATGAGTATAGCAAAGACATTTGAGAGAAGAGCCTGAAAATAGGTTAATAGTAGTTTAATTGTATCTAATAAGAGCTACCATTGATTAAGCCTATAATAATACTAGTAACTCCCCTAAACATGCTCTATACATTACATCATTTAATCTACATAATAAGACTCAGAGGATTACCATCCCAGATTTACAGAGTAAATATATTACCATCCCAGATTCACAGAGAAAATTAAGGCTAAGAATGTTAGGTAATTGGCCTAGTAGCCTGCAGCTAGTTAAGTATCAGAGAAGGGATTTGAACCCAGGCCTTGGCTGGTTTCCAAGTCCACAAGCTTAGCTGCTGCTACCCAGCTTCACTGATTTTTGTTCCGTGCACCGCCTCTAGGATGTTTCCGTATTTGCCTTCTGGTTAATATTTACTCCCTCCTCCCTAGCACACCACATTAAGGGTGTGGCATGGGCTTTTCACTTCCTGAATGTTTGTTACTCAGTTTCAACCAGCTTTACTCTCTTTCAAAGCGACATGAAAGTGACAGCCCTTTAAGCTCACAGAAAACCAGGAGCTGATTCCAGTATGCAATTGACTACCATGCAAGATTTTGTCTTTCCTTTTATATTGTTGAAGATTCCTTGATGGCAACATGGCCCACACCTTATCTAACCTTCAGACAATCCCAGAGGATCTGCAGGAAACCACCAAGCACCCCAGAGGGGTCACTGACACAAAATGGATTAAGGAAATGGCCTGATTTCTGGGATTATTGGGGGTCGGGGTGGAGAATTATAGACAACTTTGTTTCTACTGCAGAATCAGCATGATAGAGTGAATATGGACTTTGGAGTCAGGCCCAGGCCTGTAGGATGACCTGGGAAGCAGTCTAGGCAGCTTTGGCCCACTTCAGCTTGTAAGATAGAGATAATACATCATCTTAGAAATATCACATGGATTTATGAGATTTTGTATATAAAGTCCCCAGCAGATACCTGGCACACTGTAAGTGCTCCCAAAACCAAAGCAACAGTTCTTAGAAGCTTAGCTTGGCTCAGGCTGAAATCTCAAATGATCTAGGGTTCACTCTCCACCCATTTCTAAGCCATTGAGTGAAACTGGACATGTTAGGTCTGGTGTTGACTTCAGTATCCTAAGTAGGGAAATAGAACTCATCATTCCACTCCTCCTTTTAAGTATTTTGATAAGAATAACTGAGAAGTCCATGTAGCATTTTGAAAATATAAAATACTGTTAGATTGGTTTTGTTTTGTTTTCATAGGAAAGAGAAAGGAAGAAGGAAGGGAGAGGAGAAAAAGAGAAAAGAATTCAGGACTGATATTTTCAAATTTCCAAAGTGAGCAAGATTGGGGTTTGGTGCTGTTTGATCTCTCCTTTTCTTAAAAAAAAGGGGGGGGGGGGATGAGTGTGTTAGAGTCCTACCCCATCTAGAATTAGAGAGAGAGGGAAAAAGAGAGGCAAAAATATCCTTCCTATTATCCCTCAAATTTTGCCACAGAGAAAACAACTCACTCTGCTTTTATATCAATGACCTTACTGCCTCAGTGTCCTCATCTGTTGAAATGTGTTTAGGAATAGCTGCCCTGCACACCTGTCCAAGGTGGTAGAAGAGCCAGATAGATAAGACAATGGGGAAACTTATTTTGAAAACCAAGTAGTATTAAAAGCAAGGTGGAGAGAAGGAACACCAGGCCAAGAGTGAGCAAATCTGCGTTTGAAGCTGGGCTTGGATGATCCGCAGCTTTGTGACTTTGGGCAAGTCATCTCACCTCTCCACACTGCAGGTTCCTCATCTTGCAATGTGGAAAGCAGAACCTCTCCGGGTTGGAGGATCCTGTGGGATCCCATGTGAGACGGCACCTTGAAATTGCACATACAGGGCACATCATTTCTACCATCACCTAAGGTCAATCCCAGGTTATTGCTGGCCTTTTGTTTTGCTATGTTTTCCATCTTTCTCACAAATTAAAAATGCAGACATGTAAATTCTCTATCTATGTGCACTTCAGGAACTTCCAAGGTCCCTTTGGGGTTATATCTTTCCTTAGCCTCTTGCAAATCTGAAAGCAAGGTGACTGTAGGACAAACTTTGTGGGCACTGGATGGGAAATGCATGCCTCTGGTAGAAAGGGGAAGCCAGAATTCAGAGCCAAAGAACAGGTACCATGCAGGACTATGAGTCCAGGATGCCCAAATCTGACTTCTAAAGGAATGCCAGTGATACTGATTGTTTTTAATATAAAATCTACCATTTACAAAATACAGGCTCAAGAATAACCGTAAACACTGCACAGGGCAAGTTTTATTGTTTTTCTTGAAAGAGCTGAAAACCATAATCGAGTGCATCTGCCCTTTGTTGTAGATTGGGGCCTGCAATCTAGAGAGTGGAGAAAGGCTGCCTGACTGGTTAGCAATCGAAACACAGAGCTGGGGCCGTCTAGTCCGTATGCAGTGTTCATCGTTCTTTGCTAAACACAAGGCGACCGTGGTTGTTGTGGTTAGCAAGTGTCACCTGGCTTCCTAGGCAGACCTTGTTCCACCACACTGGGCTTCCTTTGCTAGAAAGGACATGGAAAAAGAGTGACAAAAGAGGAGAAAGAGCTAGTGAAGGAAAGAGAGGAAGAGAGAGGAAGGTCCCCAGTTGTTATTACCTAGGGAGTGCCCAGCATGCCTTTCAGAGGAACACAGGTGGGTACCCCTTTCTCCTGCCTGCTACAGCCCACTACCACCAATAACAACTGTGCACCCTCACTGTTGCCCCCATGTATGGAGCAGAGATAGAGCAGAGATAGGGAGAAAAGAGTTTTCAAAGGTGAGTTGGAATAGTGACTTCTGCAAGCCTGGCAGGTTTGTCTCTTTTCCGGTATCCTTGCCACTGCACCAGGTGAAGGGGAAGCAGACTGTAAAATACTTTGAATATTATCAACGTTATTTGTGGGAAAAAAACAGCAACCACCTCACCTGATTGTGCCAGGTTTGTGATAGGAATCTGGGGGGGAGGTGTCCTCAATGACCTCCATTTCTTGAATGACCCGTGGCCCACCTGCTACCTCTGAGATGAGTCAGGGGACACAACTTTCTTGATTTCCATCATCACTTGCCTGCTACTGCTGGACAGGCTTAAGTGGAAAATGTCACTTCTTGAAGTCATTCATGGCTTTGGTGTCTGGTGACAGCGAGTGGATAGAGTTTGGACAGAGCCACTTGTGAGCTGTGTGGTTTAATCTCTCTGAACCTCAGTGTCTTTAGCTCTAAAATGGGGGTAGCAGCCTCAATGAGCAAATTAAAACAAAATAACAAATGTAAAGCACTTATCCCAAGACAAGGCACATGAGAAGTATTCAACAAAGGACAGCCTAGTTATGGTGGTGATGGTCTCTAAAGCTTCCAGACTCAGATTCCTAACCAGACAGCTATGAGACATGGTCCCCACAGTGGCAAAAGGGTAGGCTCCAGGCTGCCTAAGTTTAAATATCCTAACTCTACCACTTCAGCAAGTTACTTAACTCTGTGCTTCTTGCCTCATCTGTAAGATGGAGATACCACATTGGGCTGTTATGAAGATTGATGGGGGTCACCCTTATAATGTGCTCAGCACAATGCTTGGACCAGGATGGATGCTGCTTGGGTGATGTTATTATCCAGGTGGGCACTGTGGAACACAGACTGATACTTAAGTTTAGCACTTGCTCTTATGGAGCTTACAGTCCAGATAGAATAGGTGCACATGAGATTTTTCTCGGCGAAGTTGTAGTCAGTGCTGCCCGTGCCACCCATCTGGTCTCAGCATTGCTGCTCATGTGCACTGTCGTGACCCATCTTTCTGCTGCTGACCTTAAGAAACCTTGCCTTAAGGTCTGCTTTGGGGAAACCAAATTATGACAGATACAAACTGAAGTGCCAAGATGAATCTTTCAAAGCTATGATGTTCAGATACGTGGCAAGTGCCAGGAATTTGTGTTTGGGACCACTGGGCGAGAGGTCCTTTTCCCTGGCTTCCTGCAGTGGAAAGCTGCTGTATGTCTGATACCTGTGCTCCGAATCTACCCTCAAGTTCTTATTTGAGAACAGGCTTGCTTAGCAATGTCCCTGGGGGCAGGGAGCCATGGGTGGGCTGATGCAAGAAACTGCAGTTGTGTCTCTAGGCTGTGACAGCATCCCAGCTGTGGGCTTCTCAATTTAAACGCAACATCTGTGCACAAGAGGAAGCACCCTCCATCCAGGCAAGTCGAAGTTTTCTTTCTTGTATCTTTAACAGAGGTTAAAATGTAAACACAAAACACAGCAAAACCCAACTTAACTCTCTGGGTCCTGTTTCTGTTAAAAACATTTAAAAAAATAATAATAATTAGAACAGTAGACCCAGCTGAGAGAAGTCTGTCTCATAATAACAGGAGAAACTAAAACACACTCTCCCCCAAACAGATAAGGAAATAGTGAGCTAAAAAGTAAAACTTAAGAGTGCTACTTCTCAACTCAGTAATTGATTCATGAATAAGTTCTAGCCCAATTTTCAATAAAAAATAACAACATAGAAAGAGAAAAGAAAAGCCACTCAGATGCAGCTATGTCACCCAAGTATTTACTGGAGAAATTTAATATGTGTCAGAGAAAAATCTGCCTTCTCCAAAACGTTGCCCCCTCCAAAAAAACATGCTTCTTGTTGTGGCACTTTTCCTCCACACTGACAGATAGTTTGAAAGTAAAGCAGCAGACTAGAGTGTGGGTGCCCACGCCTTAGAACAAAGAGGTTAAAGAATAGGCTTTTCTTCAAATAAATTCGATTTTTTTGCAACAAATTCAGGGCCTGGACAGTTTAATGAAGAACAAAGAACGCTCAGACCCCTCTCTTTCAGCTTTTCCAAACAAACACAGTCATTTCCAACCACTCACAGGTGTTTTTCTTCCCAAAACAAACACAGAAACAAATATTTACAGGGTGATGAAAATTCAATAGAAGTCACGGGGTCACAAATTTCCTCACCTGCGTCCAAGATCTCTGGCCTGGGATTATCAAACAGAACATCACACCTACTTTCCATTACAGGACAGGAAACCTTTGGGCCAAAGAGAATCAGTCTGCAGAATGTGTTCATAAGGATAAAGGCCTCATCTTTTCAAGAAAGTGTTTGCAGCTCCAAGGAAGAATGGACTTTGGACAAAGGAAACGCCAGTGACTTTTTCCTCATCTGCCCATATGTGCAGAAATGCCCTTGAAGAGCTCATGACTGCCTTGTGAATTAATTCCCTATGTTGGCCAACAACACAAAGTGTGGTGCTCACTACCACACTGACCACCAGGAATAATTTCTCACTTAGGTGTTTGCGGGAAAGGCTCTTGTTTGCTTTTCTCGAATGTCCCGGATGTGAACAGGTCTCAAAATTAGGAAATGCAGCTGGGAATGGCTGCTATCAACAACCCTTATTTCATCTTTTTTCTTTCTTCAATAGAGCTAGAGAAGCAGGCAAGAAAAGAAAATAATGCAGTTACGAAAGGAGGGAGGAAAGACAGAGGGAAGGCAGCGGAGCAGAAGGGAAGGGGAAAAAAGATGAGAGAGAAAGGAAGAAAGGGAGGGCAGAATGGGGACAAAAGATGGCAGGGAGGGAGCGAGGGAGGAAGGAGCAGAAAGGAGAGGAAAGAAGAAAGGAAGGAAGGAGAGAGGCAGAGAGAGAGAGACAAAAAGAAGGAATGAGAGAGAAACCTGCTGTTGTCAGACCCTGACTGGTTTACACTGAGGAACCAGATAGCCTCTCAGTGAAAAGCTGAGATTAAGCTCACAACATAATTTCCATTATGTTAATGTTGCTTTAAAATATATTGCACAGAGTGCTGCAACAATCAAATTATCAATTATAATGTCTACTCAGAGTAGAAAAGTGTTGCAAACAGAGGGCTGATTACTGCTTCAGTACATCCAATCTGCATACTCATTGTTCGGTACAGGGAAAACAAATTATCTTGTGTTGGCCCCAGTTCAAATTTAATTAAATGAGTGCAAAGCAATTATAATAAAGTACAATAGTGTAGTAATGAAAGGAAAATAACTCATTAACCTATTAATCTTTATTTATGTTCCTCTCAAATAACTATGTAATTTCTTTATCACCGCATCCCATAAGAAAAAGTAGGGTCTCACTGCTCATGGCCTGGTTTAACAGGTTCTATTTGGTTAAGATGCCTTCGTGGCCACCATTTATACTCACTTTGCTTAGCTTTGGGGCCACGCACCCCCCAGCTCTCTGTCATGCTCCCTGCCCACACGTACGCATACCTGGTCTAGATTTAGCGCTCCTCTCCCACATTTCCCTGACACTTGTCAGTTACACAAGGTAAATCTCTCTGGAAGTGAGAAGTGCTTACCACAGCATATGGGAAAGAGGCATCCTCCAGCATCTGGTATGTAAGGCAATGCAAAAAAGGGGAGAAGACACAATCACTTCTGGTTTAGAGCGAGCCCAGTGCTTTACAGCTGAAGAGATTCCACTAAAAGCTAACACTCCACTGTGCTTTCCAGTTAATAAAGCTTTTTACATGTATGATTTCATTGAGGCCTCCTGATAACACTGTGAGGGTGCCTGACGTACAGATGAGGAAACAGAATGATGGAGTAGAAAAGTATGGTGTCCAAGCCTTGCCACTCATGAGTAGCAGATCCAGGATTCTAATTTAGGTCTACAGCCCCTAAATCTTCATTTCATTCCCCTAGAACCTTGCTACTCAAAGTGTGGTCCAGGGACCAGAAGCATTGGCGCCACCTGGAAGCTCATTGGAATCTTGGGCCTCAGCGTAGACCTGCAGAATAAGACTCCACATTTTATAAGATCCTCTAGTGATTCTTACACACTGAAGTTTAAGAAGCACTGGAACTATTGGATAGTACACTGCCTTTTATTGAGAGAATGGTGACTCAGGCAAATCTCCCAGCAACTACTTAGTTAAGCATTTCCTTGCAATTTAAAACACCTTGAGATGACCTTGAGATGATCTTGGGTGATCAAGGTTGATTCTAGCTTCCATTTTCATGTTATCTGAAGACAGGGCTGGAAGTAGAGGACATAGTAAAAGCAGAAATGATTTCTCTTTCTATGTCCACAGCAGACCCGAAAATCTTCCCCTTTTTCTTCCAAAGAGAATTTGTAAAATAGAAAGGAGAGGGGAGAAACTGATGAATTAAGGAAGGAAACAGACACTTGTTAGTTTCTACCCTGTTCTTGGAGGTTTTCCATGTATTCCTTCATTTAATCTTCACAACAAGCACCTTTTTAAGATAAGGTGACTGACGACAGGTTTAAGTGATATGCCCAAGGTCACCCACACTGCTGGGTAACAGAAATGGTATTTGGCTTGGATTTAAAGTTTAAACTTTCACTGTACTCTATTTTCTCTTAAAAAAAAAAAAAAAGGAAAAGGGAAGGAAATCAAGATGAGATAAAAGGGTGGTGTGGTAGTCATTAGTGCTGTTCACCAAGTATCTCCAGTTTTTAGTCTCTGAGGTATGTGAAGGATTATACTTCCTGCCCTGCTTAGAAGTAGGTGGGAGCCATGTAAATAGCTTTGGCCAATGAATTGCCAGCAGCAGTTTCATGTTTCATTTTCAGACCAAATATTTAATTGCTTGTGGACACCTTACAGAGCTATCTCTCTTTCCTCTGCCATGAAAATTGCCAATATTCAAGATGGTGGTTGCATCATAAACCTGTGTTCCATAGTGAGTGAATATGCTCACCAGAGACCCCCACGAACATATGATAGACACATAATGAGAGTGATAAAAGCAATAAACCTTTGTGTTATTTTGAGCCTCTGAAGTGTGATGGTTGCTTGCTACTGTAGCATCACTGAGCCCATCCCCACTCTTCTAGATGCTAGGAAGAGGTGTGAAGGGAAACAGTTAACATTTCTACACTGCAACTTTTTCACTTGAGACTCATAGCATTCCTATGAGAAAGGTAAGGAATGGCTATTATTTATTATGTATTTATAAATTACTATTTACAGATAATTTAACACTGACATAGCAGTTTAAGTGTCCTGCCCAAGATCACAAAGTTTATAAGTGGAAGGGCTAGGTTTGGAGCACAAGGCTTGTAATGACTGATCTTTCTTCAATGCAGAACACTTCCTCCAAAAAAGGACTGGAGCACCATTACCTGCCCTTGGGTATACTCAGATTGGTATATCTAGCTTTGTACTCACACTCCTCTTCCCCTACCACTCTGGAGGAATCCAAGTTATTGGGCAAAAATCAGGCCAAGGAAAAACAAGTACATGCAGTTGCCAGCAGATGACGACATTGGGTCTTTGCTGGGGCAGAAACCACCAGAGAAAGTTCACAGTGATAACCCTCAATGAAGTCAACTGTAAGGAGCTTCATTGTCCAGTTTGAGCTTTTTTTGTTTTTTGTTTGAGAAAGGGTCTTACTCCATCGCCCAGGCTGGAGTGCAGTGGCACAATCACTGCTCACTGCAGCCTCGACCTCCTGGGCTTAAGCGATCCTCCCGATCCTCCTACCTCAGCCTCCCAAGTAGTTAGAACCACAGGTGCATGCTACTCCACCCAGCAAATTTAATTTTTTTTTTAGAGACAGGGTCTCCCTATGTTGCTCAATCTGGTCTCTAACTCCTGGGATCAAGCGATCTTCCCACGTTGGCCTCCCAAAGTGCTGGGATTATAGGTGTGAGCCACCATGCCTGGCCTGAGTTCATCTTTTATGTGATTGTTTTTGCAAGATAGAAAGGCAAAACTTAGTAGTGGCAGGATTGACCTTTGTAATATGATCTTAAAAATATTGTCTCCTAATTTGCATATGGAAGAATCTTAACTAAATAACCTCCTTTTAACCAGTTCACTAAACAAACCAAAGTTCTCCCTTTTTCCCATAAAACACACTTCTAATGCAGGTTGAAGGCTCATGGCAAGTAGGCTACTGTCCAGCATGTCCAAGGTCCTGCTCTCCCATCTTTGAGTGCTATGTTTACTAAGAGTCTATTAGGTTCATTCCCAGGCTTGTTTATGCTCACTGTATTTCTTATTGTCATTATGTACATTAATGTAATGTGAGTCAGAAAAAAAACAGATATTTCTGTGAAGACTAGATAGAATGCTTTGGAAAGATTTGATAAAAGCAAGTTACTAAAAAGAGTGTTGGCAGACCTGTAACAAAAAATTGAGAAAAGTTATGATCTATATGGAGCCTGCCCTCAGAATGTTCTTTTAGTTTCCCAAGGCTTCAATTCTGTGTTAAAGAAACAAACTGAAATTCATGGACAATGCATTGTGAGTGTGATTTAAACAAGAAAGGCAATCTAGAAGTCTTAGAAATGGAATGTAACCATGTTTTTTAAAAGCCTAAGTCATATATCAAATGACTGTCAAAACGATAACCCAAAACAATGTATAGGTTTTGTGTTAAAATAAAATGAAATATTTAAAGTATGGATCATTTTTAATCATTTCTGAATTCAAGCCCTACCTATTTGTCCCAATTGCTTCTGATAGAAGGACTTTCACATAATTACTTTTCCTGTTTGCCATTTTCCCATTTCCCCTTCCACAGACATACTGTGCTACCTTTAAGTGCGAGGTCTTTCACATATCTTTTCTTATCCAATTAGCTCATTCAACAATATTTATTTTAAAAACTTTTTAAAGAGATGGAATCTGCCTATGTTGCCCAGGTTGGTCTCAAACTCCTGGGCTCAAGCAATCCTCCCACCTTGGCCTCCCAAAGTGCTGGGTTACAGGCATGAGCCAACACATCTGGCCCTCTACAAACATTTCCTGAACAATTACTATGTGCCAAGCACTGGTCTGGGTCCTGGGCATAGACCAATGAACTGTAGAGCCTACAGTAAAGAAAACAGACTTTAAATAATCAGAGAATCATCATTTAATAATAACTGTGGTGTGCATTATGGAGAAATTCAGAGTTCACTCTGTTTTTATATAACTCAGACCTGGGATGGATTTCCTACTTCTGAATGGTAAAGTAAGTGTCTGAGTAGATCAGCCACCAGCCTTCTTCCTTGTATTCTATTTTTAATGCAGTTTCTTTGGGCCAAATGATCACCGTCATCCTTACCAGCTCCAGACTGTGATTCTATAGTGGCTGGATTGCCTTGGAGCTTAGAGCAGGTTATTTCAGTTTGCTCTATGGATACTCTCTCCACCCTTCTCCACTTCATGATGGTTAATATTGAGTGTCAACTAGATTGGATTGAAGGATGCAAATTATTGTTCCTGGGTGTGTCTGTGAGCGTGTTGCCAAAGGAGATTAACATTTGAGTCAGTGGACTGGGGAAGGCAGACTCACCCTCAATCTGGGTGGGCACAATTTAATCAGCTGCCAGCATGACCACAATAAAAGCAGGCAAAGAACATGAAAAGACTAGACTCGTTTAGTCTTCTGGCCTACATCTTTCTCCTGTGCTGGATGCTTCCTGCCCTCGAACATCAGACTCCAAGTTCTTCAGTTCTGGCTTCCTTGATCCTCAGCTTGCAGACGGCCTATTGTGGGACCTCATCCTGTGACCGTGAGTCAATACTCGTTAATAAACTCCCTTTTATATATACATCTATCCTATTAGTTCCGTCCCTCTAGAGAATCCTAAGACAACTCTATTCTGTTCCCCAAGAGGTAGACATTTATGGACCCAATCAACTGCTTCCCTCACCCTGTGCCTCCAGGTGGCTTGGAAAGCAGGAGGCGATGAAGGCTGTGGGTTTTGTTCTCCATCTATCTATCTGCAGGGTTGTCAAGTATTGGCAGCATCACTCTTGGCAAAGCCACCACCCTTGTCAAGTAGCACTCTCTTTATAGCTACTCTCTAGGTCAGGGATTGTCAAACAAGGCCCAGACTAAGGGGTGGCAAGCAAAGTGCCTCAGAAGCCAAGGTTACCCTCAGAGTTATGCAAATGCAGGGCCCGAGAGTCCATTCTTTCTTAAATTTTGCACCCTGGGCACCTCACTTGCCTTACCCTTGTCCCGGCCTTGATGCAAACTTCCTTTGTAAAGGGCTAGAGAATAAATATTTTAGGCTTTGTAGGCCACACAGTTTCTGATGGAAGTATTCAATTCTGCTTTTGAAATGTGAGGGCAGTCATAGACAAAATGTAAACAAATGGGCACAGCTGTGTTTCAATAAAACTTTATTTTCATAAACAGGTACGGGGCCAGATTTGATCCATGGGCCATAGTTTGCCAACACCTGCTCTAAGTGAGACAGTTCCCCATGGTTGCTTACTCTGGGACAGCACGGTCCCTTGTGGTTTCCTTTAATCCTGCTCACATCTTTGCAAAAAGCCCCTTTACTAAGCTCCCCTCGAATTATCCAAATTGAGTGTGCCATCTGTTTCTTGCTAGGACCCTAATTGATGCACTTGGCTTTGCATTTCTCCAACACAGGCTTTAATTGCAAAGTAACAACAAAAAAACAACAAAATGGAGTCTACAACCAATTACTCTGTAGCAGGAAAGTGGTGGTGTTTACATGTATTCATCCATTCCCAAATATGATAGAATATTTCACAAAGTTGCAGTACACTCTTAAAGTTGATGGGAGCTGAAATAAATAAGCCTTTTTTTTTTCCCCTGGGGCCTGCACTCTCAACCCTGCTGCCCTACTTGTCCTCTTCTAATGGAATGGAGGTCTATTCTAATTAAACAAGAAAACACATCTTTTCACAAGGGGAGAACGGAGGACATTGTACTCTGTTCCTCAAAGAAAGCATGCTTTAATAAGAATCCTTTTATAATCCCTGCTTTTATTTGTAGCTTCCCAAAGCTTTTGCTGGTAATAAAAGGATTGTAAAGTTGACAAATATAAGCAGGGACAAAGAAGTTTGGGGAGATAATGCTCTAGTGAATGGGCTAGTATTTGAAAGTGTATTGATCCTGCAACACATAGAAGATGATCACTAAGAGCCAATGTTGCCATCAATCAGGGTGATATTTCTATTACAAAGTAAAAGCCCTTCCAGGCAGGGATATCCATTTCTCATATCATGTAAGAATTATGCTTTGTGCTGAGAAAAATAATTCAGGCCAAAATGCAGGGCTTGGCATCTGAAGATCTGGATTCAAATCTGGCTTCATAGAACTTCTAACCTACTGCTTTATCATATGGAAGTAGCAAATAGAGCTGTAACAAATGCAATGTGTTCTGTTGTGGGGTTGTGGACATCTGCTGTCATTCCACCACTATGACTATCACAAGTAGCATCCATTACTCCTTCTGGCAAAAGCCACCCATTTTCACTTGAGGTTCCCTCACTCTCACACTTAAAGCTCACACTTTCCACTTCTGGTGGAGCTCCATCTCTGTGGCAAGGGTGGAACAATGTGACCAAGCCTAGACCAATTAATATACTGTATCCCTTGGGCAGAGAGATTTGTTTAATTATAGGCAAATGATCCAGTTAGAGACAATGAGACTTTCTAGGAAAGTGATTAGACGGGCTGTCCTTTCTCACTAGGCTTGAATGTGAGGGCTGGAACTGCTGCAGCCATTGTGGATATATGGGGAGCCTGAGGCTGAAGTCAACAGAGTAGAAGGATGACATTGTTCAAGCCCCACATAGAGCCATGCCTAAAGCTGGCATTGGTTGGGAAAAATATAGACAAGTTTTCACACTTTCCTTTATCCAAACTCTTTGTAATGTGACTTTGCAGGTTCTCCCATTGAGAACATTAAGAGATGGAAACTACTTCCTACTCCTTGAATATGGGCTGCTCTTGTAACTTGCTTTGACCCATGCATTCCAGTGGAAGTGATGGTGTGCACTTTTGCTGTCAGAATCCTGCACCATGCAGAAAAGCCTAGGTGAACCTGCTGGAATATGAGAGACAATGTGGATGAGAGCCAAGGCATCCCAGTCAACAGCCAGAAGCAGTGTTGCCTAGGTGACCCACAGCTAACTGCAGATCAATAAGGGAGCCCACTTCAGACCAGAAGAAACATCCACCTGAGCCCAGCTTAAATCGCTGACTTGCAGATTTTCTGCGAAATAAACAGTTGTTTTAAACTACTGTATGTTGAGGTGATTTATTATTCATCAATAACCGATACACATCCCATCCCTGAATTTTTCATTTACATGAACCAATAATTTTATTTTTGATGCAGTCAGTTAGGATTGGGTTTTCTGTGATTTGAAATAAAACAATTCTTAACACATCAAAGGTGTGTCTTCATTTCCCCCACTAGATAGCATCATTAGGGATTCTGTCTTATCCTTATCCAAAGCACTTGCCCTATCTGGATCCAAAGCTGAGTGATTGATCAATAACTACTTAGTGATTGACTATGTCATATTGACAGATTCACAAATCACATTTTGAAGAGCAAAGAATATATTTGCTCTTGAGCCTCCAATGTCATCTCTAGGGGAATTGTACTTTATTTGGCTTAGAGCCTCAACAGAAATTTGGAAGATACAAGGCGCTTCTCCAACCATCACAATAGCTGAAAACAAATACATCTGAGACATTGTATCTAAGGAACCAAACTCTGCCATCTCCCTCAAGGGAACCCAGAAAAATCTGGGCTTTAATCCTACCCTCCTTGCTATAAAAACCTGAAATGACGTCATCTTTTTCTTTCTAAAATAAAATAAAGGCATGTAGTGCTTCTAGGCAATAGGTCCAGATGCATCTGCCTTTCCTGTCCTCCAGGACACCACCCACTTATTGCTACAACTTGCTGCATTATTCCTGCAATTTATTTTCTTCTTTTTGCAAAAAAAAAAAAAAAAAAAAAAAAAAGAAGAAAAAACTAAAGCAGGGATACCATAGAAGTCATCCTCTACTTTAGTAAAGAGGTAGAATCCACTTGACCTATTCTGTGTCAGAGTGGAATCCAGCAGCCAATTTTCTCCAATTATTGACAAATTGTGTGTGTGTGTGTGTGTGTGTGTGTGTGTGTGTGTGTATGTGTGTGTGTGTGTGTGTAGAGAGAGAAAAAAAAATGTAGATATACACCGGCATTTTTATTCTTAAATCAGAGGATAACCAGGATTTCTCCTGCCCAGGTGAGTTTACATTTTAAATTCTTAAATAGCTGGGTTTTTTTTTCTCAGATCTGCAGACAAAGGTCCAAAGGAAGAAGATTTTGTTGAAGACTGAAAAGAGAAATATACTTGGTGGACAGAGATAACTCCTTTCAGCACAGAGGTCAGGTAAAGGAATCACAGACTGACATTTACCCTTCTCTCTGAACTCTCCCAGGCCTCAACAGCTCCTAATCTTTCCTTTCTTCATTCTCCCTCCTCCTTATTCACATCTCTTTCCCCAAGAAGACTCAAGAAAAAGTCCAAGATAAGAAATTCCATTTATAAGAAAAGGAAGGCACAGGTTAATTTGGTTTATCTCCTCCAACCTCAGCAATGGATGTGAGTTCTGACAATTGCTTGTGGTCAGAACCAATCAAACTTTCCTTCCTCATTAGATGACAAGGCTGCAGCATGAAGAGGATGCCATATTGTGGAATTGGATGCCAAGGAGAAGACATTCGAAGGTGCATGAACAGAGTGAAGGTGGTGCAAGCAAGTGCAGAGGACGTGGGGAGACTGGAGTGCTGGGAAAAGGGTCAGCAGAAGCTAGCAAACATGAAAGACACAACACAAAACAAGCAGTTGTGCAAATTAGGATGATAAGGGGGGAGTGGTCAAAGGTGCTTTTCTCATGGCTCACCCAATGCAAACTCAGTCTTATGACCCTACATGACTGACTGCACCTGGCCTCTGCATCCCTTCAGCCTCTTCCCCAAAAGGACTCCTCCTTATTGCCAGCCACACAAGCCTTCCTTCATTTCCTCTAACAGGCCAGACTTGCTCCTGGCTCCCAGTCTTGGCATTCACTGTTTTTTCTGCCATAGCTGGCTCCTTCCCAAACACTAGATCTCAGCCCAAACAACATCTCCTCTGAGAGGCCAGCCTTGATCACCTTTATACAATACAGATCCACTCCTGCCCATCACTTTCTGTCTCATGACCCTACAATGTGCCCCTTCATGATAGCTCACACCAGCTAAAACCATCTTGTTTGTGCATTGCTCACTTGCCCCCTGCCTGTCTCTAGCTCTAGGAGGTCAGCTCCTTGTCACTGTCTGGTCTACTGTGTCGTACCACCCATGCCCAGCAGCCGGACTTGCACATTATAGGAACTCAATGCAAACTTCTTGACTGAAAGAAAAATGAAGAAACTCAGCCTTGGGAGACAAAACAACCATTAAATGATTAATTAATAAAATAGAGTATTAATCTATTTTATATTAATTATTAATTTAGCTCATAAAATATTAATTGTCTTTACAACGAATGTGTCCTTAGGCATTGGTGTTTGTGCTTTGTGAATCTTCACATCCCATGGGGCCAGTAATGGGAGTGGGGGTGTAGTGTGGGAAGGCTGCAGGGAACCAATCTGGCCTGCAGGGGTTACCTGCCCCATGGGTGCCTGCAGGCTCTGTGTGGTTTCAATGGCATGGCATCCGGATGGGAAGAGTGGCTCAGAATTGGTGGGGTATGGTGATAATAAAAAGCAAAACAACTTTTAGTTGATTATTGTTTTTTAATTCTATACAGACTATGGCCCCTTCACTACCTGCACCCTGTGAGGAGACTTTTCCCACATCTGTCCCACTCCCACCTTCACACTCCACTGGTGTTTTTCCCCTTCTTGAGTGAACACACGCCCTGGAAGAGCAGGTGTCCTTGAAGGGAGGACCAGCTCCATGACAGGACACATGTCCTCCCAAACATAAACATACGCAAACACGGAACAAATTAGAATCTATCCTGGCTCCTAGGAACCCTTGCTCTCAGGCCACTAAAGCACCTTGATAATAAATTGTCCTTTGCCTGCTAACTCTGTCTCCACCTGCTCTGGGCAGAAATCTCTTCCCTCATTCCAGCCACTCTCTGGAGGGCAGGCAGAGTTCTGTTTATCCATGTCCACAGGCCATGCCAACCAATGGCTCATGGCTTCCCCACTTCCAGGAAAGCTACATGGCCCAGGATACAAGAGTAGGGAATGAGTAGGAAGAGAACTGGTCTCTTTATCCCAGCAATATGGACCTTGTGATGGCAAGAACCTAAAGACAGTCACATTTACTTCTCATGTCTACCCTGGCCCTTTCACACCTAACAGAGCATGGCAATTGGTACATGGATAGCGCTGAGCTGAGTGACCCATCATTACTTCCTGCCATCGGACACTTATGTTCCATCCCAGTAGGGTTCCCTAGTCACAATGAAGATCCAGTCTGTATGCTCCCTCCATCTGATTTCTTACTTCATCTCTACTCCTTTTATCCCACTAACGAATTTTGTATTATTACTTTTCATTTATTCAAAAGTATAGATTTGTTTGTGCACAAAAAATACAATTTCTTTTTTCGTATGGTTCAGATTTGAATCCCACATACATGATATCTGCAAGCAAGTTGCTTTGCTGGGGAGATTTGTGAAATTTCCTCACACTCTTGTTGTAAGCTACTTTGTGGTCCTCATCTCTTTTCACATGGACAACACTCTTACAGAAATTAAGAACTTTATTTTGTTGTAGAAAACCAGATGTAAGCCCATTGAAAGGAGAAAACTTGGCTATCTTTGTTATTATAATAAATCTAGTATGAAATTGTTGGTTAGAAAATATTAAATGAAAGGAAGACAGAGAAGGAGGGAAGAGGAAGGTAAGAAGGGAGGAGGGAGCTAGAGAAAAGGGGGCGGGAGGGAGAAAAGAAATTAAGTTGTCCTGAAACTCAACTGCTAGGACAGTTACTGTGAGTAAAGAAGAAATAACAGTTTATAGAAAAACATGTTTCTTATTTTGAAAAAAAAAGTTTGGAATAAAACAAAAAATATAAAGACTCCTATTTTTTAGAATTATGAGGAGTTTGAGAAGTCACTTAAATGTTTGTTAAACATCACTACTTCTACTTATAAAGGGGAAAATACTTATAAAGGGGAAATTTTAACTAGAGTGATATTTGGGACTTAAAATGTCTGGTACCAATTTTATCTATTTCTCATCCCAGAGCAGGAAGTCTGCATTGTTTATGACTGAATATTCAAGTATCTTTCCCCACTAGGATTTACTGTAGGTTCGTGGTAGTGACAGGGGATTTAAATGAAAATTTTTAGGTCTCGGTCAGTAAAACGACCTGTGTCAGCCTAGAGAAAGAGGAAGAGAGGAGACAGGGTTGACCCAGCGCTGGACAGAGGAGTCTGAAGATGTGCATGGGGAGAAAATAACTGAGCTCATGTGACCCAAAGTCAAGTGTATTCTGGGTTTAGGTCTCAGTTGCAGTATTTATCGACTGTGAGGATCATTTCAGCTCCCTGAGCCTCAGTTTACTACTCATTTACAGAATGGAATTAATAACATTAAATGAGATGATGCATTGCAAGACGTTTAGCTCAGAGCATGGCATGTATTGCATATGCCATAACTGTTAGCTATTGTTATGATAATCTTTGTTATTATTATAGTCAAGAGGCCTACTGCAAGACTAAATATATATCAAATGTTTTCTGTTGAGCATACAACTTTAGCATATTTTCCAACTTGTCTTACAGTTCCATGTAGCCACGTGGCTGGATTCTGAACAATGACCACTTCCAGACCCGACTTACAAAATCTCTCTCCACACTCTCTCATTTCCCTCATCTTCCAAGCAGATCCAATGGAGGACTTCAAAGTCCTAGAAGATGGCAAAGAGACAAGACAGAAAGAATGTCATCCATGAATGACCATGTGGAGCAGAGCTCCCACTCTCTGCCCTGCTGTCCCACATTGCACAAGAATGTGACATAGAAACACAATTTCATTTCTCTTATGTCTCGGAAATCAGAGGACTCTTCCTTATAGTAGCTAGTATTACTTACCCTAGCTAATGCCAAGGAAGACCAAAAAGTCTTTCCGATGCTTTGTAAGGACTAACCAGAAGACACACATAAACACAGCTTTCCTCAAATTCCTTTTTGTCACAAATCACTTCTTCAGGGCCACAAAATGTGAATTCCAGCTGCTCTGTCAACCAATGTCTAGAATCATTTTTGCTGTTCAGTGCAAAGTCTTCATTCATGAGGGTGCTCTCCAAATGCATTCATTCTATGGTGTTCATTTCTTGGTATAGAAGTGTATGAGGAGGAGCACACTCCCTGGATCTATATACTACATTACCTGTATTAATAAGAATGCTAGGCTACACCCATTCATTATCTACCAGCCCTCCAGACAAAATGATTCACCCTAGACTTACAGGTTGAAGTCGATTGAGTATCCTTCGAACTGGAGGGAGAGGCGCTTCCATAAAGCGGTGAGAGTTTTATGGCAGAAAGTTCTATTAATGACCCCACTTCAGTGCTTATCAGGAGCAGGCCATATAATCCCTTCCCAGAATTACATGCTGGTCGGTTCAGATAAATAATACAGATCTCTGTCATTTATAATCCAAGATGTTAACAATTAATTTCCAAAATCAATCCTGAAGGGGGCTAGAAGCCTAAATCACTAGGTCCAGGCAGACCCCACACCATGAACTTCTCATGAGTCAAAATTTAAGCCTCGAAACTTGTAACTAACTGTTGTCAAGACACAGCTGACTTAGGCAATCAAGACAACAGTATTCAGCAGTAACCTGGGTGAAACATACTCTAAGTGTGAATTAATAAGTCGGCTGACACCAGGCCCCAGATGTTTCCCACTCTGGCAATATGCCCGAAGTGATGATAAGCAGATTTACATACTTAACTAATATGTTTATTTAAAAGAAATTTCCAAATCCAAAATAACATCCAGATTTCTTATTTGGCTGCAGATCAAAAGACATCCTATCAATAAAGACAGAATCCAGGATAAACCTTTTCAACATCTGCTTAAAACAAAACAACAGATTTGAGAGTTTTGGTAAAACTTAATTGCAGACAAATTTCACTGCCTCTTACATAAATATATATTTTCATGTCCCTGGGGTGGTTCTGACCTCATCAATTTTCGTGTTCACAATACACAACATTGTTCTTTTACCAGCACCGACAATTCTGCCTTTATGGAGAATTCCCGTCCCAAGGTTTTCTTTCAGACTGAAGGATAAACAGACTTTCTCTCTGGCCAGGAAAAGTTGAACAAAAGTCAGGGGCATGTGCTAACACTTGGAATGTTGTAGAAAAGAAAAATCGACCCCTCTACCAGTAAGATCTTTGTTTTTCTATAATTATTAGAAAGCGTTTATTTGGTCTCCATCTCCGATAAATCTGGAAGGAGAATAGAGAAGCAGAGATGCTCCTTGAGTATTACTTTTTTTTTTTTTTCTTTTCAGTGGTGTTGATTCCCCAAGGGAGAGCTTAGTAACTGGATCAAAGTCTTAACAGATCTGTGTGCTTGTGAAGGAGATGATAACAGGAGGGGTGTTGGCCATAGTAGCACTTATCCCTTTAGTGTGAATTAGTTCACTTTCTCCATGTCTTAGCTGTATGAAATTGGACCATGATCCTTGGGCACTGAGACATTTTTTCTCCCATCTGGCCAGTGCTGCAATTGAGCTAAGGATTTGGTTCAGAGACTCCTGTTGCCTGGGGATCTGTTTAATGTCAAGACCAATATTAGCTGGTTGACCCTGGGGTCCGGTGACTTAGAGAGTCAGAAGTCATCCATGTTTGCTGCTGCTCCACCCTTTGAACTTAGTCATGATAAACTCCTGGGTCCAATCCTGTTACAGCCAAAATAGCAAGAAAAGAGCGGTAGAAGCAATCAGAAAAATGCATGCTAAGGCACCAATGAGATACCACCTTCCTCTTCTCAATTGGCATACACTTTAAAACAGTGGTGTTCAGTCTTTTGGCTTCCCTGGGCCACACTGGAAGAACAATTGTCTTGGGCCACACATAAAATACACTAATACCAATGATAACTGATGGGCAAAAAAAAAAAAATCACAAAAAATTTCTTATAATGTTTTAAGAAAGTTTACAAATTTGTGTTGGCCCGCATTCAAAGCCATCCTGGGCCACATGCAGGACAAGCTTGCTTTAAAATATCCCATTTGAAGATAGTTCAGATCTCCCCAGTTATAGGTGATTTATAAAATAACTATGTATGTATGAAATTAATATATCAAAAGCCTTAAAACATTTCCAACTTTGACCAAAAAATTGTTCTTCTAGGATGTATCTTAAGACATAATTATGATTTGTGCACAAATTTAGCTATGAAAATGTAGTTTTACTTACGATATGACAAAAATATCACAAATGACCTAGGTGTCAAACAATAGAGACCAGTTAATTAAATGATGGTCCACAACTTATATAATTATTAAAAACATTTAGGATATTTACATTTAATAAAACTCATAGTGAGGGCATTTAAATTGTTTCTAATTTGGACTTTTATGAATAAAGCTACTATGAAATTATTGTACAGTTTTTATTTTTATAAATAGATGCTTTCATTTGTTTCGGGTAACCCTCCATGAGTAAAATAGTTGGATTATATGGGAAATAAATGTTTAACTTTATAAAGAACTATCAAACTTGTTTCCAAAGTGATTACATCATTTTACAACCCTGCAACAATATATGAAAATTCTAGTTGCTCCACCTCCTTCTCAATACTTGGTTTCCCAATCATTTTAATTTTAGCCATTCTAGCAGGTGTGTAGTGATATGGCATTATCGTTTTAATTTACATTCCCTTAATAATTAAGAATGTGAGCATCTTTTCATGTGCTTATTCTCCACTCAGGTATTTTATTTTGTGAGTTAACTATTCAAATCTTCTTTTCATTTTTTATTAGGTCGTCTGTCTTATTGAGTTGTAGGAGTTCTTCATATATTCTGGATATAAGCCCTTTGTCAGATGTTTTGCAAATATTTTCTCCCAACCTGTGGTTTTCATTTTCATTTGGTTTATAGTTTCTTTTTTTCTCTTTCTTTTCTTTCTTTCTTTCCTTCTTTTTCTTTCTTTCTTTCTTTTCTTTCTTCCTTTATTTCTTCTTTTTTTTTTTTTTTTTTTGTGTGTGTGAGACAGTCTCACTCCATCACCCAGACTGGAGTGCAGTGGCACCATCTCAGCTCACTGCAACCTCCATCTCCTGGATTCAAGTGATTCTCATGTAGCAGCCAGGATTACAGGCACTTGCCACCACACTCAGCTAATTTTTGTATTTTTAGTAGAGACAGGGTTTTGCCATGCTGGCCAGCCTGTTCTCTAACTCTTGGCCTCAAGAGATCTGCCCACCTCGGCCTCTCAAAGTGCTGGGATTACAGGTGTGAGCCACTGTGCCTGGCTTCATCATAGTATCTTTCTAAGTGCAGAAGTTTTGAACTTAAGTTGCTTTTGAGAAAAAGAAATATTGTGGAGCTTAGTGAAAAAATTCAAGAGAACCTGCCTTTCAACCCCTGCTCAGCCTCTGTTTTTTTACTTGACTGCCATCTCTCTTGCTGTGTGGACTTTTCCTCATCAACTCAACCATCTGGTGCCTACTGGTGGAAGCTGTGAGTGGGTAAAAGCCAATGAGGTGTCAGGGAACAACAGTAGAAACAGAAGCCAAACCTAACCTGCCCTGGAGCTTCCCATGTGCTCTAGAAAGGGAAGTGCCTTGTCTGCTGAGGCACCTTCTAGTACTTTCCGGCTTTAAACGAAGCATGGATCTTTTCCTTCACAATTAACAAAAGCCCTTGTTCAGGTATGTTTGGCACGTTCTGTCATGCTTCTTTGTCACAAGCAAAACAAGAAACTAGGGATTCTTCAAAATTCTATTAGAAAATAGACCTTTCAGGAAATGTTGCAGAATTGGCTTTCTGGGATATGGGGCCAAATATTCCTTCATTCCCTGAGAATTGACTTCTTTCTGCTGTATGCTCCAAATGAACTCCATATATACATACCGCATCATGCCTCTAAATTTTTAGGGCACACATTTCTTTACATGTCTACCTCCTGCAATTACACTGGAAGCCCCTTGAAAGCATGGCCATGTTTTGTACATCTTTGTATGTATAGTGCCTGTCTTAGTCCATTTCTGTTGCTATAACAAAGTACCTTAAATCTGGTAAATTATAAATCATAGAGATTTATTTCTCACAATCCTGATGGCTGGGAAGGGCACCAGAAGATCTGATGTCTGCAAAGCGCTCAGTGTCTGCTTTCAAGATGGTGCCTTCTTGGTGCATCCTCACATAGCAAAATGACAGAGAGCAAAAAGGACCAAACAGACTCCAAGATCTGTTACAAGGGCACTAATTCCGTTCATAAGGGCAGGGCCTCATGACCTAATCACCTCCTAATGGCCCCACCTCTTAATACCATTGCATTGGTGATTAAGTTTTAACGCAAATTTTAGAAAGACACAAACATTCAAACCATAGCAGTGCCTACCACAGAACTGATACAGAATAAGAACTCAATGGATACTACTTGAATGGCTGAATGAAAGAAGTGAATTAATTGTTCGTATCCCCAAATCTGAGAGATATCTTTCTGTTTAATAATCTATTTTGTTAAAACTTTGCTCTGGAGTTGGACAGACCTGGGATCACATCTCAGCTCCAGTTCTTGCTAGCTGTGTAACTGAGACAAAGTTCTCAGCTTCCTTTGAGTCCCATGGCTTATTAAAGGGGAACAATGGTTATAATTATAATAACTACCTCATGAGTGTGTATGGATTCAATGAGTTAACACAAATTGTGTAAGCCAGTGCCTGGTTCTTAGTAAGTGCTCTGTAAATGTTAGCTCTGGTTATTTACATGCTGTGCTTTATGTGACCCATTTCTTATGAAATAATGTTTGCTACAGGTAGAAGATGATGGTGATGGCCAAATGTGCATTATATATTTTAGTCTTCATAACAACCAGTTATTATTATCCTTTTTTCAGTTGTAACTGAAGTGACATGCGTGAGGTCACAAAGCCAGTGATAAAGCTGGGATTCAGACTCAGGCTGACCAGACTGTAATCTCTAAACATAGTCACTCTGTCCCTTCACACAGGAAAGCATTCTCTGATTTGGAGGAGAGAATTCCAGTAGCCAAGGATGGTGGCATAGGCCATAGACATGGGGCTGGCAAATTGCTTAGCCTAGAAGAACAAGAGTCAGCCAACTTTGAGGACTCCCAGTTCTATCCCCCTCCCTCTTATGGCAATAGGATTAAGTTCTGTGTATTAGTCCATTTTCATGAGGCTGATAAAGACATACCAAAGACTGGGTAATTTACTTAAAAAAAAAAAAGAGGTTTAATGGACTCACAGTTCCACGTGGCTGAGGAGGCCTCACAATCATGGCAGAAGACAAAAGTCACGTCTTACATGGTGGCAGAAAAGAGAGAATGAGAGCCAAGTGAAAGGGGGATCTCTCTTTATAAAACCATCAGATCTCGTGAGACTTACTCACTACCATGAGAACAGTATGAGGAAACTGTCCCCCATGATTCATTTCTCTCCCACCAGGTCCCTCCCACAACACTTGGGAATTATGGGAGCTACAATTCAAGATGAGATTTGGGTGGGGACACAGCCAAATCATATCAAGTATATTGCAGAAAACACGAATAACAGTGGCTAAAACAAGATACAATTTTTTTCTCTTACATAAGAAAAGAGCAGCCTAAAGCTTATTTAGCCTAAAGCTGGTATGGTGGGTTCCAGTCCACAGGACCAGGGTTCTACTTTTTTGCTCCTTGAAAATAAGCAACCAGGAGAAGTGCTGTTCTTCCTCACGGGGCCTGAGATTCTGCTCCCCCACCAAGTGTCACCTTTCTGCTGGTCTGCAGAAACTCCTCTGTCTCTTCAGGCAGCACCAGATACACCAAGCAGACCAAAACAACATCACAAAAGCTCTGAAAATTAAACTGTCTTTGTAACCACAGTCCACAAAAGTATGCCAAGACCTCTGTGCTAAACCTAAACAGGCTGACTGCCTGCTAAAATAAAAGATTAAAACAGGATCCAGAGTCTCCTAACATAATAGCCAAAATGTTCAGTCTACAGTAAAAAGCCATGACACTGAGAACCAAGCAAAACACAAGTGAACTAAAAAAGACCATCAACTGACTGCAACGCTCAGATGAATCAGATGCTGGAATTGCCTAACAAGGATTTTAAAGGAGACAGAAATGCTTCAACAATCAATTACACATTCTCTTGAAACAAATGAAAAACATATAAAATCTGGGCAAAAAATAGTTTTTTATTTTTTTAAAAAAGGAAACCACAGAACTCTAAAATATGCAACAGAAATAGAAAAGGCATGTCTCCTAGCCAGATCAGCCATTCAAAGAAGTGCAGAAGAACTATTCAATGATTTTCACCTAATTTCCTTGGCTACTTTCCAGCTGCAAGGAATGCTGGGAAATGTAGTCTTTAAGCAGGCACACCAATGATAGACTGGAGTTTTGTTTATCAGGTAAAAGGAAAGAATATGTATTGGGTTACTAAGCTACCCAGGTCTGCCCCTTACACAAAGGGCTCATACATTGGGAACAAAATCAAGGCTCTGGGAGTTTGCATTGGAATATGAGCTTACTGTGGATAAGACCAAAGAAATCCTGTGCACACGGATGAGGATTATAAATCGTGGTTCAGGCTGGCATGATCCACAGTTACCACGATTCCTGTATGCCTGCAGAAAGACAACTTGATGTGACCTAATGTCACTAACATCTCGACAGGCTCACCTTTTGAGGGAAGGCTATTTAATTACCTGATTAATTTGCTCATCTTAATTAACTTGTTCCTATTGTTGATAACCTTGTATTGATTGCTCTGCTGGTAGTAATTAGAAAACTGGTAAAGAAGTAAGGAGAGAAGCCCAAAGAGGGGGGCAGCACAGCACAGAGATTGTCTTCCTGTCTCCTAAGAATCTACTGTGTAGGCTGTGAGCTTAGCATATTTGCTTCTCTTTTTAGGTAAATATGTTATAGACACAAATGATGTTCTCTGTTGATTATTTATACCCACTCCACGTTCCTTCTTAGAGCATCTGCCCTTTTCATTTTTTCAAAGACTCAGCTCTCATGAGCCCCACATGACCTGCCACCCCCATCAACCATAGCTGATTGGACAAGCACCTGACCTAGACTGTGCCAGTCACATTTGATTGTTTCAGATTTCTGAATCAGAGCATGAAGAAACAGTACCAGTTAACTTTGGATGCTGAAACTATAGGACGATGCAGACTTGGAAGGTGGACAAGGTAGCTATTTCGTGATAGCCACCATGGACCCTGTATTCCTACCAACAATCAGAGAGCACTTGTCAGTTAAGTTCACCAGACTCCTAATGGCGTTATAGTTCTCCTACCAAACTTCTTGCCCCAGGGTGTATAGACTACCTCTGATTCTTTGATAGAAGTTTCCCTGTACATTAGCTGACTCAAGTTCATTGCCATTTTTTGCAACCCGAAGAGTTCCTTCTATAACAAAGCACTCTCATCATTGACTTCTCTCTATCTTAGTTTTAAGTGCCTCTGGTGAAAATGCAAATTTAAAGGACCTATTAAAAACAACAGAGTGGGAGTTGCTATCAAATAAAGTATAAACTGCTAAACTGCTAAGGCCTCTATCAAGACCAATGCTGTGCTAACTCTTTCTAACCCAGTAAAACGAGGCTCTATTGTCCACCACTAACATGTCACCACCTCCCCTATTGACTTCAGTCCTTTGGGACCCCCTAATTCTCAAACCCAACCCAGCTTCCGAGAACTCTATTGCCTCCCAGAAGTAATCATAGTCAACACTTAGTGGTAGTTATTTTGGCTTGAGGCCATGGCCTTGCAAAACTGGTATTGAAGTGATGCTCTCCTATCTAATTTGACTGAATTGAGTGTTCCAGTAAGACTGGTGATGTTTTCCTTGCTTCAGGGTCCATCCTAATGAGCAAATGCTGCCTCACTTTCATAGAAAGCTGCAAATGTAGGCTCGTAAAGAAAATCTTTACAAACACTTCTTGGTGTCTTAGAGATCACCCAACACAATTACACATAGGGATATGCTGGGAAGTACTAAAATAAACCTGATTTATCCTTCACATATGCCTTTCATTTGCTATTGTGGCTTCAAAGCTCAAAAAAAAATAGAGAGATGTTGCTCTAAACTTTCACTATTTATTAACTGAGAATGTAATGGAAGTGAAACAGCCAACAAAAATTAAAAGCAGCTTACTCAGGGATACAGAGTCATGACTATGTGGAGCCCCATATCTTTACTTCTTTGTCTAAAATCCTCATAAGCACTGTCTGAGTTTGCATGAGTCCGACAAACTAGAACAACTCCCAGCTTCATTGAGAAGAATGAGGACATCTTTGCAAAGAAGGCGGAGGAAAGCCACATGCTGCTTATAACACTTTGATGGCTACCCAGTGCCAAGGTTTTTTTGTTTTGTTTTGGTTTTTTTTTTTTTTTTTTTTTAACCAATCCTGACAGCAGAAATCTGGAAGCTTGATCCTAGAAGACTGAAGAGCCCCCAACATAACCCTGAACTCTCACATAAGAGAGGAACTCTTAGTTCGTTTGCCATTAAGAGAAAACCACAGACTAGGTCATTTATAATGAACAGAAATTTATTTTCTCACAGTTCTAAATGCTGGGACATCCAAGATCATGGGACCCGCATCCGACAAGAGTGTTCCAGTTGCATCATTCCATGGTGGAATGGCCAGAGAGGGTGAGGGAGAGAAGCAAAAGGGGGCCAAACTCATCCTTCTATAAGGAACTCCCTCCTGAGATAACAGCATTAATCATTCATCAAGGCAGAGCCCTCACGGCCTAATCACCTTTTAAAGGTCCTATGTCTTAATACTGTTATAATTAAACTTCAACCTACATTTGGGAGGGAATAAACATTCAAGCCACAGTAGAAACCAACTTCTTTTTCTGTTGTTAAAGCAACACTTTTTTTCTTCTCTGTTACTAGCAGCCTAACCAGATCCTAATAAATACACAAGCTTCTATGTCGACAAATATGTCTACAATGCTCTTTAAATGGCAGCATGGTATTCTAGGATATGAAAGTGCCACCATTTACTCAACCAGCCCATTCTTGGAGGATGTTTAAGCTGTTTCCAATATTTTGCTATGTTCAACAAAGTATTAAGGATCTCCCTAGTAGCTAAGCACCCATGTAAATCCTTAGATATCTTAGGATAAACCTGTAAACTAGTTTATGCATCCTAGTTTAGCTGGGCCCAGCTGGACCATCGCACATATTTAAATTTTTGTGAAACGTATTGCCAACATGCATCTCCAGAGAGGTAGTACACCAAATTATGCTCCTACAAAAGTTGCAGAAAGTTGCCTGTCCATCCATACTGTCACCCACAATGGTGATTATTACTTTTTATCTGTGACAATTTGATTTATGCTGGGATTTTGCAGCCAGCACCAAGGTAGCATGCTGTCTCTCAGTCTAATAATAATTTCCCTCTCCCTCATTATCATCACCAGCACTACCAATTTCTCTGCACTATGGGTACTAGCATCAAAAATGTTCCCATCACATTTACTTCATTTTGAGGAAAAGAACAGTTACTACCATTCATTCATTCACTCATCACACCAATATTACTGAATCCTACCTTGGACCAGCATTGTTCTAGTAGATCTTGATAGTATAGTGACAGACAATACCATCCTTCCCACCATTTACATAGTAGACTGCCTGGGGCTCATAGTCTACTCCCATCTCAGCACATGAGATAGTCCCATTATCACATTCTCTTCTATCTCTCTCACAGGCACTCACTCACCAGCCATGGAGAACTTAATGGGCATTAGGTTCTTAATCCTGCTGGGTATAATTGGAGATAACCACCCTGGCTGACTGAGCACTATACCAGGCTACTCATGGATGATTTGGTTATTAGACATAATCAGAGTGGCCCTTGTATGCTAAAAAGGAGACTCAGTCTCCATCCCATGGAAGATTACATTTTTCTGACTGCCATCCCTCAGATCTAGATGGTATTGTCTCCCTGACACCCAAATATCTTCAATCATATGACCAAGCTATGGTTCCCATCACTCTTCAAACCCCTGAGCATTTAAGCAACCCAAGGAAGTCAGAGCTCTGGAATCTTCCAGGAATCACAGTCTCTAAGGCAGATGGAATCTTAGAAGAAGTAGAGGATCCTATTTGGTCATTTCTCCCAAGTCACCCTTCATGTGCCCTGATTCTACAGTAGCCATTCTCCCACCTTCGCAGTTTTCCAGGGTAGATACATGGTGAGACATGACCCAGAAGCCACGGCCCTTTCCCACACATATCCAGAGTCACCACACAGGTGTTAGGGCTCCAAAGAGATGCCCAGATGTTATGATTTGAGGTACAGAAACCTGACAACAGATCCAAGCAAACTGGGATCTCTCTGGATTCTTGACAAGATCCGCAGTCTAGTCATAGAGGTATGCCTCTTGCAAATTTGACAGGAAAAAATAATGTATCTCTCAGCAGCATTCCAAGTTCAAGAAGACAGTGTGTGTACACGTGAGTGTATATGTTTACATACATGAGTATGTGTGCTGTGGCAGGGGGCTCTTTGGAAACCTTCTAGCAAATACAGGTGATGGCTTAACAGGTTGATGTGGTTTGGCTCTGTGTCCCCACCCAAATCTCATCTCCAATTGTAATCCCCATGTGTGGAGGGAGGGACCTGTAATTCCCACATGTCGAGGGAGGAAGGTGATTGGATCATGGGGGCAGTTTCCCCCATGCTATTCTCATAATAGTGAGTGAGTTCCCATGAGATCTGATGCTTTTATAGGTGTTTGGAAGTTCCTCCTTCTATCTTTCTCCCTCCTGCTGCCTTGTGAAGAAGGTCCTTGCTTCCCCTTCATCTTTGCCATGACTGTAAGTTTCCTGAGGCCTCCCCAGCCATGTGGAACTGGGAGTCAATTAAACCTCTACTTTTATAAATTATCCAGTCTCAGGTATTTCTTTATAGCAGTATGAAAATGGATTAATACACACATGTATGCCAGTTTCTATTCTGCTATTTTCCACAGGGCAAGAGAAAAGTTTTTGAGCTCTGCCCAGTTTTCATCGCACATTCGTTTGTTTTTTTCTGTTCGCTGATAGACGATAATCCCTCTGGGAGCAGAAGGCTTGTCTATCTTGCTTGGTACTACCTCCCAATAGCCCAGAAGGGTCCCTGGCATATAGTAGTTGCTCAAAATATAAGGTAAACAAATAGGTCATCACATTTCATTGACAAAGCCATCTGTGAGGGAACCTCTATCATTCATTCATATTCTCATTCATACTGTGTGGCTGATGCTATGCCAGACATAAGCCATAGTTAATTTTCTACCTCCACCCTGCCAGGTGCATTTTGGAGCCTAAATGTATCACCAGAGATGGAAATGTGCCCTTGTTAGCATATTTTATCTGTCTCTTCAAATCCATTTTGGAACAAGGGAGGCAAATAAAGACATTGGTTTATCACTGGCGATGTAGATGAATTTAGTCCCCCCACCCCACATATACACACACTCACACATATGGGACTCAGTGGAAGAGATGTGGTTCCACTCTACACTGACATCCCTGCCTTTCTCCACAGTGCAGGCAGGCAGGATCCCATTTGACTTAAGCACACGTCTCAAGTTCATCACCTCTCCTCTCCCTCAAACACAGAGTCTCAGCTTAGACTGGGCCTCATCCTCCACAGGACAAGTCTCTCTCATCCTAAGCTGGGAATCCCCAATGGGCAGTATACCTCCAGCCAAGAATCAGGCTAGAAAGCCGGAAGCATGCCTGCAGGCTTAGTCTTCTCAAGGCAATGTTGGGAGAAGGATCCCCAGAGGGCAAAGTCTCCTGCAGCCAGCTCACTGATGATTGGCACCTAGGTTTACTGGGGCTGGCTTCAGGGCCTGGGATCAGGCACACTGCCATCTCAACAGATGGGCACATGGGTAGATAGCCAACAGATAATGCATGTACAACAAATGTGTTTGTCAAGGGTAGTTTTTCCAGGCAGAAACATCAAAACAGGCTCATCTTTTTCTTTTCTTTTCCTTTTTTGAAACAGAGTCTCACTCTATCTCCCAGGCTGGAGTGCAGTGGTGCAGTCTTGGCTACTGCAACCTCCGCCTCCCAGGTTCAAGCATTTCTCCTGCCTCAGCCACCCAAATAGCTGGAATTACAGGTGCACACCACTACACTCAGCTAATGTTTGTATTTTTAGTAGAGACGGGGTTTCACCATGTTGTCCAGGCTGGCCTCGAACTCCTGAACTCAAGCTATCTGCCCACCGCCAGGGCCTGCCAAAGTGCTGGGATTACAGGCATGAGTCACTGAGCCTGGCCCAAAATGGGATCATCTTGAGTCTTCCCTCCTGTGCGCCTCTGCTGGAGGCTGGAGCCTGAGTAGCGGGAGGAACCTGAAGAAGAGCTATCTAATTCCTGCAGAAGGAGGAAGGGGTGACCCCAGGGAGCATGAGGTTAGGACGCCCCTGGGGGGAAACAAAAAATGCCACCCCTTATTTTCTATGCAGGCAACAAGAGGGAGTGAGGTTAGACGTGAAATAGATCCCTGGGGGTCTCGCTTCCTCTCACAGCTGAGAAGTTGTTAAAACCCATTTTGTAACACTCACGTAGCTATGATGAGCTTTGAAAAAGATCTGGAAATGTGCAAAACATTGACAACTGCCCTGTGATCTTCTCCCTGGGAAATAAGGAGCTCTATCCTCATGAGCTATAAATTATGAATCTCATGACAAGTATCCAGAGGTAAGAAATGTCAGCCCATGTACCGATACTGCTTTATCCCCACTCACGGCAGACACTGCTAATCGGTTACAATGTATTTAGTATTTTCTCACCAACCCAAGGTTGTACTTCAGACCTTCTTTTCAATAGCCCATATATTCACAGAGTACAACATTCAAAAAAAAATACAAAAGGAGAGATATACTTGAGAAACCTTCCTCCCACCCCTGACCCCAAGCCACCCTGTTCCCCTCCACAAATGGAGACCGAGGTACCTGGTCTCAATCTCTTGTGAGACAGCATTTTAGGAAACCAATAGCTTTGAAAGGTGAAACTGATCAGATTTAGAATCTAGTTCCATTTCAGAAGAGTGACCCCACTGTGCTTCAGCCAGTAGTGATAGATAGTAGCAATGATAGATAGTAGCAATGATAGAGGTCCTGAAAACACTTTACATCGAGGGGCACTGCTTTGCCCACAATGACCAATACGTTCCTGAGCAACATCTGGACTTCACAGGGGCTGGTGTCCACTGCGCAGGGCGGCACTGTCAGGGCTCCAGCCTTTGCCAGCAAGACCTTTTCATGGACTGTCTTAGGCTTGCTCTTAGGGATCGGGGTCAGATACCACACTGGGAAATTTCACAGGGCTGTGAATGTTGATGAAGCCTTGGGAAAGCAAGGGGCAGCAGAGCAAGCACTTGGCCCAGGAATCAGAAGAATCTGGGTCCTTTAATCAGTTCTGGTATCTTTCAGCTGTGTGACCTTGAGAACATCATTTCCCTTGTCTGGCGTAAAATGAGGGGGCTGCCCTGTTGAAGAGCAGTAGAGAGAGTGGTTACACCCACAAGCTTTCAAGCCAGGCCTGTTAAATTTGAATCTTCTTTACATCACCCACCAGCTTAGTGACAGTATGCAAGACACAGAAGCTTTTCTAACTTTCATTCCCCACAACTTAAAGTGAGGGGAATAATAGTACCTACTTCATGACGTTATTGCAATAATTAAATGGGTTCACAATACATTTAAACCATGTGGCATAATACCTAACACATGATAAGCACTCAATAAATGCCAGCTATTATTTTCTGATGACTTTCAAAGGTGGCATTAGATCGTCACAGCAATAGACAGAGGAGTGAACTACCTATTTTAATACTAATACTCCTGATGACAACTGGCTACCAAGTTATTAGAAATTTCTCACTTGGCTATGGCTGCCACCCGTGTACTCCAAAAATAGTGTCATTAATTGTTGTAATCAATGATTACCATTAGGGAGGTTTATGATGATGACCATCTTCCACCAAAATAAAGCTTTTACCTTATCACCAAAATCACCTAGGCCAATAGAGAGATTAGAAAATGCTCACAGGGAAACCAGGCATTTGGATCCTGAACCCTGAAGATGGGGTCATGACTTTTCTTCTCAGTAAACAAAATGTGGGAGATCTGTTTGGTGGTGAGAGGGTTCGGGTCTCGTGCTATCAAAGTGGCATCAGACTTCCATTAAGGCCTCCTCTTGATATGTATCATTAGGATAACTGTTATGAGTTGAATCGTGTCCTCTAAAAAGATATGTTGTAGTCCTAATCCCTGGTACCTGTGACTATGCTTTTACAGAGTCTTTGTAGATGTAATCAAGTGAAGACAAGGTCATATGGAAAGAGAGTGGGTCCCAATCCAACATGGTTGATGTCTTTGTAAGAAGAGGAAAAGAGACAGACATGCATGGGGAGAAAGCCCTGTGATTACAGAGGCAGAGCTTGGAGCAATGTGTCTACTCCAAGCCAAGGAATTACAAGCATTTCCAGCTAACACAAAAAACTACGAGAAAGCATAGAACACATTTTCCCCTACATCCTTCAGAGAGAGTATGGCCCTACACCTTTATTTCAGACTGGTAGCCTTTAGAACTATAATGAAATACATTTCTCTTGTTTTAAACCACTCAAGTTTGTGGTAATTTACTACAGCAGCCCTAGGGAACTAGGACAGTCCTTGATGAAGGTAGATTGGGGGCTTGGTTTTAAAAAAAATCAAGGAAAGATAGAGGCACAAGATCTTTGGGAAAATCTATGACTATTCTCACTTGCACATATTTAGAGAATTATGCACATAAGGACTCTATGAGTAACATCCTGCTAACACAATTCTTATTGTAGGGACCACCTGGCTAGTCCCTCACACTGGAAAGCTCTTGGTCCTGGACCTTACCAAGTAAACTTCCTTCTAGCATTCAGCTTCCTGTGTAGATTTCACCTCCTCTGAGATGCCCCCATGGACTGTCCTCTTAATAGTAGCTTAAAACTCTAGATCATCTTTATCTTTTTTTTATGTTGTTCCAAAATGTAATACCATATGAAATCCTCTTGTTGATTTACTCCTGTTTGACTTGCCTGACTTCACTGTGGTGGGATGTGAACACCACTAGAGGATGGTGCTGTCTTGGGTTCCACCGTCTCTAGAACCCAGACAAGAGCCTGGCTTGTAACAGGCACACGATTCCATATTCCATCATGTCTAAGATGATCTCAATTGTGAGATGCATCACCATTACTGTGTGTGACATTAAGAAAAAAAAAACATGCTGCTAATTAAACTTCAACCTGACAATGATGAAGAAACATAACCCAACCTTAGAGATGTTAAATTACAAAAAAAAAAGAAAAATGTGTCTTAGATGCAATGAAATGTGGTAAAGGTTTCAATAATAATAACCTCCACTCAGGGTTCTGTTCTTGAAAGAATCACTGAAGCCCTGTGAAGACCAATGTGGAAGTTGTAGCGCTGCCCCTGAGCACAGTTCTCAGAGTGTGAGTGGAGGGAGAGAGTAAGGTAGGTGTCAAAGAGGAACTGCAGATGGGGCCAATGCATCTGCAGCAAGGAACATTCTGGCCATTTCTGAGACTCATGATGATGTCACAGAACTTCAGAACCCTAGTATACCCTCGACCACCCAAACGTCCGACAAACCTATTGAATCTTACAACATATGTTTGGATAGCACTTGCCAGCCTACAACGCACTTTCACAGGGATTCTTAAACTTCCTCCCACCTCACATCCTTTTAAAGCAAGTGAGTGTGGGAACTCTGGTTCAGGGAAGTTAAATCACTTGCCTAAGGTCATGCGGATCATTAATGCCATAGCCAAGACCTGAGCAAGTTCTTCTAATGCCAGGTCAGGCCTCTTGCCACATACTTCATTGACTCTAGTGCCTAACCCATACTCATCACAGAGCTCACACTGGAACCATTGTTAAACAGACTCTAATGGAAATGACTTCATTCAGCTGGTGAATATTTTGGAAGATTCCAGAAAAATATGAACAAGTGTATGAGTGCTCTTAAGGGGATTGTCTGACATCTTGGCTCCTGACTCATCCTTAGAAGTCTTCCAGCCACCTTGTACCCATTTCAAGCCCAAGGGCTCTTTAATGAAAATGAGTTACTGAGCAGGTGAGAGAAAATTCTGGGCCCCTTTGAGGGGGTGTATTTTGGAGCAGTTTGCTGTTTTCTTAAAGCTTGGGGAAGAGTAAGCAGTAATCAATAGTGAAATCTGCCTGAATCTCGGAGGCTCAATGAAGGTGCTTTTGAAGCACATCACAGAGCTTGATTTTCTGTTATTTAGTGCCAAAAGTTATTACCTCAGCAGCAGTGCAATGTCTAATTTATACCAAATTGTTAGCTGAAATCTATTAAAGTTTATTAGCACCATCTCAGAATACAGTAACATCTCACTGCTTCAGCTCCTGTTTAAATTGACCAGCTGGTTTAACTCTATTAGCTTTGAGGCTGAGATAAACTGGAGTCCACAGGAGCCATCCGCAGCACTGGGGGGAATGAATACAGATGAAGCTCAGGGTATTTGGGGTGTTAGCTGCTACCAAATTGCTGCAGGCTTCATCTCTCTTGATGCAGTCTCTATCCTGTTATTGTATTACCTACAGGATAGGGAGCATCCTCAGAACTCAGAAAGCAGTTGTCAATGGGCTGGAGCTTTCAGCAGATAAGGAGGCATTTATGGAATTGTGAGGCTGTTGGCCTACCACCAGGACTTGGGGCAACTTGGGTTGTCTGAAAGAAGGGATTTTTTTTTTTTTTTGAGACAGTTTTATTCTTATTGCCTAGGCTGGAGTGCAATGGCACAATCTCAGCTCACTGCAACCTCCGCCTCCCGGATTCAAGTGATTCTCCTGCCTCAGCCTCCCAAGTAGCTGGATTATAGGTGTGTGCCACTACACCTGGCTAATTTTGTATTTTTGTAGAGACAGGGTTTCGCCATGTTGGTCAGGCTGGTCTCAAACTGCTGACCTCAGGTGATCTGCCCTCCTGGGCCTCCCAAAGTGCTGGGATTACAGGCATGAGCTACCACACCCAGCCAAGAAAGGGATTTTTTAAGACATTCCTCAGATTGCCAGCAAGCCCATGACTTCTAGAGCACACTTCCAGTTGGATGGAGGGAAGACAAAAGATCTAACGTTACCAATAGAGAGATATTCCGACCTTAGGTCCATCCTATCTGTCCCCAGGGCAAGGATCCCAAAGAAATCGGACCACACCCATATGGAAGCATTTAGGTAGAGGCTGAACGACCCTCCACAATGATACACAATGTTCAATCATTTTGGACAGCCTGAAGCAGTGGGCATATTGGCCTTAAAAGTCACCCAGATCTGGTTGGAAAGCCAACCTCATTGCTTACTGGCTGCACAGTCTTGAAAAAGTGACCTGGCATTCTTGGTCCCAGTTTTTTCTCCAGGGAAAATGGCTTTTCATGACAGTTTGAGTATTGCACATGAAGCATCTAGCAAAGCCTCAAGCACACAGTAAATATGTAATCAGCATTAGTTTCCTTATCTTTACCTCTCTTGGCATTTTACAGTCATTGATTTAATTATATTTTCATTTTGCTCTATGCTTCTTTTAAGCTCCTTCGTGCTCATTATCTCAAGTCTGAAAAGAACCCAAAGAAGTAGGTGGAGCAGGAATTTATAGTCCTGTTTTACATGTTAGGAAATCCTTGATTTAGAGAGGTTAAGAAACCCACCCAATGTCACACTGTTCCTGTAGAAGGAGGTAAGAAGGCTGAGTTCCTAAATTCCACTCCAGCTCACCACATGGTTATGATGCCACAGAGTTCTATAAGGAAGATGGACTTCAAAAAAGCAACTAGCACACCGAGCCCCAATGTTAGGGCCAGAGCTGTGTTGTCTCAGTGGTAGCAGAAGCAAAATTCACAATCCTAGTGCTTGACACATAGAAGGTGCTCATCATGTGTGCACTGAATGAATGAACTGATGAACCAAGCTAAACTCACTCCATCAGGATCTCCCGCATAAAAGTAGGAAGAAGCTATGTTAAACAAGAGATGAAGTGCAAAGATGGTAGAAAGACTTAGAGCTTCTAAGTACCTGACCATGATCCTTCAGCGAATACACATAAAATGCACTCCATTCTGAGTCAAAGGCAGCCAGACCATCCCTGGCAGGAAAGAGAAGGCTCCTGGGGCATTGCACTATTATTGCCCAAGGGGTGGAGCTCTCTAGGTAGTCAGCCTGACTCCCCACACCTTCTGCCTGGCTATTGATACCAAACCTCCAGCACTTGACTGTCTTCAAGACCCCTTGAACTTTTGTCAATACACTCTGTATCCCTGGTACCAACCAAGCACAGGGCCTGACAACAAAACTGGCTTTTCTGCGTTAAATAAAGGAGGTTAAATAAAGCAGATGTTATTAGCTCCACTTTATAGTTAAGGAAAATTAAGCCCAGGAAATGAGCCCAGTGGCTTCCATTCCTTCACAAATATTAATTCAATAATTCAATAGAGTCTCCATGCCTGCACTGTCTTAGGTGCAGGGAGAAACCATGATAAAAGAGCAGACAATGTTGCTGCCCTCAAGGAGCTGACATTCTAGTGGAGGAAGACAGATGCAAAGAGGAATGTATGCCCACATCACACAACTAAATTGTGGCATGATGGAGTTCAACAAAATATGGATACAGAGAGCAAGGTTTGAGGGTAAATTTAACCAAGGTAGGGTAATCAGAGGAGCCTGATCTGAAAAGGTAGGAATTAAAATAAGCTCTAAAGGATTATTAGAAACCAAGGAGAAACGAGCTGACTGGTAGAAATGGAGAGTGTTTCAGGGAGAGCAAAAAGCCCGTTCAAAAACCTCATTCAAAGAGTTGGGCAATTTGAAGAATTGAAATGAAACTCTAGGACTGGGCACGGAGAACGTGAAGAAGTGAGGTGGGGGATGGAGCTGGAGAGATAGGTGGGACTGGATCCCATACAGCTTGGTAGGTCACAGATTTTATTGTAAGTAAAACTGGAACCTCAATGGAAGGTTATTAAACAAGGAAGTGACATGACTAATTTATAATTTAAGATTACCCTCTGCTGTAGGGTGAAATTAGAGGGGTGGGGGTTGTGAAAAATGGACCTACAGTATAGTAGGTCATGGATTTTATTGTAAATAAAATTGGAACTTCAGTGGAGAGTTGTAAAACAAGAAAGTGACATGATTAATGCACAATTTAAGAAGATTGCCCTCTGCTCTAGGGTGAAAAATGGATGGGGGAGGGGGCGAAGAATGGAAGCAGGTTGGCAAGTTGGGAGGCCATTCCAGTTGGGGCAAGAGATAATGATGGCTTTTCATGGACTGGTAGAGACCTAAGAGGAGGCTTTACTGCAGTCAGAGAGTAGTTAAGGCTTCAACCAAAACCAGAGCCTGAGTCTCCTGGTTGTCCAACAGGATCCTTTAAACTGACCATGCTCTGATGGTATATGGGACAAAGGAAGATGACTGGTGGGGAAATAAGAAGGTCATTAAGAGAATACATCTAGAACACTGCACCCAAACTAGAGTCCACAGCCCCTTAGGGTCCACACACATTCTCTCCGAAATAAATTTTCATTGTCACATGAAATTTCAGCGACAAGCAAGAATAAATCAATGGAAGCATGTTGTGGATTATTGGCATGGCCACCTTCTCATTGAGTTCAGCCATATGATTTCAGAAAAGACTTTGCTTTTGTAATTTGCCATCCTGTAGGCTCCTAATACTACTACCTGTGTTACCTGCAGAAAAGAACAGAGAAAGATCCAGTGCAAAAACTCATAGGAAATGATCAATTCATGCCAAGTGATGAGAACTAGAGAAGAGAGATGAGAGCATTGTTCATACACAATGGTCTAGGTCTCCTACCCCAAGAGAACTTGCAACAAAGCCCAAAGTACAACAGTCACGTTTAAAGAGAAGATTCCGTTTCAGCCAGACAAGATGATTCATGATATTTATTTAATATTGTTAACTTGAATTTTATTAGATCTGTAGTGATGTTTGTATTGATTTCTAATTTGTTTTGGTTTCATAATTGACTAAAACAATAAGCACAAACAGTTTCTATCTGACTCTATGTTTATATATTCACATTTTAATAAAAGTCTTTTATATACTCATTGGGATCTTCGGTAATTATTTTCCTCTCAAAACGGTCTCTATATAACTCAAGTTTGAGAAACCCTAGTCTCAATGAAATAAAAATCAAACAATGGGATGCCCTATTCTAGACCACAAGATTTTGCTTTTTAGTGGTGGCAGGGAGGAAGAAGGAGTATCAGGAAGAGGAATCATTTATTCTTCCTGTTACAACTCCCAGAAGGTGCAAAATCTGCTAAAAGTTAAGTATAAAAGAATGGGCTTAAATTATGTTAATTTATTATTGGACTCTCCCATTACAGTAGAGTATAGTTTCTACCTCTTAAAATAAAAAGCAAGTTGTGGTTTTCAGAATCCCATAGGAAGAAGCTCAGTGAGTTCAACACATAAAGTTCTCCTTCTAACACTGGAATGATTGTGGATTCTTGGGTCTGGTTCCTGACTAAGTAGTTAGCTTGGAGGCAAGCACCATGCCCTGTGGAAACTAAGTTCCTATTCCCCTTCTCAGCCTCACGTGGAGTGGAACTGTGGGTAAACTCATCAGGACTCTTTAAGTTTTTCTTTCTCCTTCTTTTGGTTGTCTCCTGGGCCTATCATGTAAATAAACCATGCACATAAGCAGCAGAATTCTGAAGCTATTGTACGGGGTAATGTTGACTTTTCATGAAGGAGAGGAGGTCAAAAACAGTGGGTGTTATTTTCATGTGGCACTCAAAATATTCAAGGTAAGCTTGAGGATCCTGGGGTGAATATTTTTTAAAAGAGACAAAGATAATTTTTGACCAAGGCTTGCACTGATGGACAGTGCCATTCATCAGCTCTCTGATGAAGCATATAGAAATCCCAACATCTAAAAAATGGAGGCAGGACATCAGAAGACCCAGACCAGGAAAGTGAGCTTGGACAGAAAGAACAGGTGACTGCCGATGTCTTGACAGTGCTTCTGTTCACCCAGCTCCAGGATGGAATGGTCCATCCACAATTCAAGAGTGAATGAAAGCCAGCTGTGATAGCCCAGAGAAGGTGGTAGCTACTAAAATAGATTTCCTTTGTTTTGTTCATCCCACTGACCTCTGTCACTCGTCATTCCCAAGGCACACAGAGTGCATTCCTGCCCCATTGCTTTTTAGGTAAACATTAAACAGCACTGCACATGGAAAGAAGCCAAAGTGTTTGATAATTCATCAGCAGCAGCAAACCTGAGTGTTTCTGTGCAATGCAAATTGCTTTGGCTTCCACACAGCTCTTGTCGCTTCAAGTGCGGATGGTAAATAGCCTTCCTTGGGATTACTATCAAGTATTCATTTTAACAACATTAATTTACAACGTGTTATCCCACTTTACATTGTGCTACATGACTTATTCACAGAGCCAGCCCTTCGGCGCCTGATGTTGATTCATTCTAATCACCGCACTTGCCTATGATTTTTAGGTGAATGGGACCTGGACTGGAAAAGGATTGTTTGTGTGGGAATCACTCATGGCAAAAGCAGTGACACCTCTTTCAAAAACCTGTGTCATTCTGGCAGAGTGTGGCAGGAGATGGCCACTGGAGAGGCTGAGTCAAATCAATCTCCTCACCTGAGGACTTCCTGAGACCAGCGCACCGAAGGACCAGCAACAACAACAACAATAATGCTAATGCTCCCTTATGGTAAGTTACACTTTCCAAGTCCCGTCTAATCTATTATTCTCACAATAACCCTATAAGGTAAATACAGTGGGTGGTTTAAGAGCATGGGATCTGGAGACTGTGTCTTGGGTAGAAACGATCTATTGCTTTCTAGCCAAGTGATCTTGGGCAAGTGACTCAATCTTTATTTCCCTCAATTTCCTCATCTTAAAAAATGATATATAATAGCTGTACATATTTTCGGGGTACACGTGATACTTTCATACCTGTATACAATCCAGAATGATCAAATCAGGACAGGGATATCCATTACCTCAAACATTTATCATTTGTTTGTGTTGGAAACAGTACAATTTTTCTCTTCTGGCTACTTTGAAATATGCACTAAATTATTATTAACTATAATTTCTCTGCTGTTCTATAGAATATTAGACATACTATATTATATTAGTAATATGCAGTATATTAATACTATAATACTAGAACTTATTCCTTCTATTTAACTGTATGTTTGTATTCGTTAACCAACTTCTCATCCACCCTCCACACTACCCTTCTATGCCTCTGATAACCATCACTCTACTCTCTAACAAATATGGTATTTGTCTTTCTTTGCCTTTCTTATTTCACTTAACACAATGACCTCTAGTTCCATCCATCTTGCTGCAAACGACAGTTCTTTCTTTTTTATGGCCGAATAGTATTCCACTGTGTTTATATGTAACATTTTCTTTGTCCATTCATCCACTGATAGGCACTTAGGTTGATTCCATATCTTGGCTCTTGTGAACAGGGCTTCAGAGAACACGGGAGTTCAGATATTTCATCTTTAAAATGGGGATAGCAATCACAGTTACTACACAGGATTGTTGGCAAGTAAGTAGATTGTTACAGTAAAGCACATAGAACAGAAACTGGCACGTGGATTATGGTAGTTCATAAACAGTTCTGTTCCTCTTCTTTCCTGTCCAGGACAGGACTGCAATTCTCTGCCTGCTGAAGCTCAGCTATGACCACGTGACTTGCCTTGGCCAATGAAAGAGGAAGAGCATGTAACACTGCTGAACGGAAGCAAGCGGCCCCTGCCCCTGCTGCAGAGATTCTATACGTGTGTGCCATGCTGGAGCAAGGAGGCAGGGAGTCCTGGAGAAAGGAGACATGGAACAGAGCTCCCAGCCCAGTCTATATGTAACATGAGTGAGAAATAAATAACACTTTGTTGCTAGAAGCTTTTTTTTCAACTGAAGTATAACTCAGCTTCCCCTGACCCATGCAGAAAGTCATCTATCAATGTTAAGTATCACTAAATTTATTTTACAGAAGAAGAATCTAAAGCTCAGAGTAATGGTCTCAATATCACTCAGCAATTATGTGATGGAAGCATACTGAAGGCCCACATTTTAAAGTGGACACCAAGGAGAATATAGCATAAATAGAAATTTTCTAACTGCAGGGAATTCTTGCTATACAACTGCAAAGAATAGGCCCCACTACTTCCTAGCTGTGCCTCAATTTCCTGATCAGTTAAATGGGACTAATAAAAGAGCAGCCAGTGGCTGGGCGCGGTGGCTCACGCCTATAATCCCAGCACTTTGGGAGGCCGAGGCGGGCGGATCACGAGGTCAGGATATCGAGACCACAGTGAAACCCCGTCTCTACTAAAAATACAAAAAATAAGCTGTGCGCAGTGGCGGGCGCCTGTAGTCCCAGCTACTCGGGAGGCTGGGGCAGGAGAATGTCGTGAACCCGGAAGGCGGAGTTTGCAGTCAGCCGAGATCACGCCACTGCACTCCAGTCTGGGCGACAGAGGGAGACTCTGTCTCAAAAAAAACAAAAAAACAAAACAAAAAAAGAGCAGCTAGTGCAAGAGATGGAGAAGGGATTAAATGAGAATACATGTAAATTGCTCATAAGATTATTCAGAATAAACCAAATATTCAAAAATGTTAGTTACTATTATTATTAAGTAACAATTGCTATTATAATCCTAATATCTCCTGTTTCTCATAAGTCGGTGGATACAAGCAATTACATTTACATAAATATGTAAAGTAATAAAGCCAAACCAGAGACTCCTAATCGCCTTCCTGCTTAGTGCTTCTTCATCCTGTAATTTAATTCCGGTCTCTACCTCCACGGGGCCAATTCCTCCTACTGTGAAACATCTCCTTTACCAAGAAGCCTTTCCTGCTCACTTTCATCCAAGACTGTTATGTGCTCCCATAGAACCTGATACCACATGTTCATAGGATGCGTCCTGGGTCTTTTTACCATTGGTCAAGTCTGTCTTCCCAGCTGGATTGGAAGCTCTATGAGGGAATATACCTGTCACGTTCACAATGGTAGGAGCTCGATATTTATTCATAAGAAAAAATAAACAGATAGACACAGGGACAGATGCTATCGGCAGCCACTTACAGAAGAAACACCTTTAGCAACAAACATGTCAAATGGTGCTCAGTTTCACTAATATTAAAGAAATGTACAAAAAAAGATATTATTTTCACTAAAGAGATGGGCCAAAAAACAAAAGCCAACATTGATAACATTAAGTGCAGGAAAGAGTAGGGAGAAGAGAGCAGATTCATACTGTATTAAAACATGGGTACAATATTGTGGAGGGTAATTTACCAGTATCTATTAAAATGTTGCACGTGACCTAATAATTCTATTTCTGGGATTCTACTCTACAAAAATAATAGCGTGAGTATGTAAAGATAAATATGCAAGTGTTCTCATTACAGTATTTTTTGTAACAGTAAATAAAATTGAAACAATTTAGAATGCCCATCTTTGGGGAATTGGTTAAGTAAAATCTGGTACATCTATAAGATGAAATATTACATCTTATATAAATTTTTATTGTATGATTCACTAGGGTAGAAGCTTTGTCTTGTTCACCACTAAAAAAACACCAGACACACAGACAGTGATCACTAAATATTTGTTGAATACATTAATGAATATATGGTAATTGAAACATTTTAATGATATAGAATTAAGAGAAAAGATTTAGCCATTTTGAGTAACATCCAAACATTGTTCTCAAATGCATGTAGTTGAACAAATTGTTCAAAACTGTATATGTGAATAGATAGATAAATAGATGGGCTAATAGGAGGTAGATAGATAGATAGAGGAATAACTTTGCTCCATACTTTTAACAATGCTTTTCTTTGGCAGGTGAATCTGATAGTGCTGGAGTTTGTAAGGAGTGGAGAGGCAATTCTTTCCTTCTCATTTTGAATAATTCATTTAACCCCTGATATTATAGATTAGTTTTCTTTCTTTTTGCTATTTTTCTGAATGCGTCAAATAAAAAACATTTTTATTATGTAATAAATAATGATTGTTTGTCCGAACAATCCTAATATGGAAAATTAGGAACTAAGACCCCTTCAAAGTCACACTCACTTATTTCTGTAATCCTCAAAGGAAGTTTTTCCCCCTACCCAACCTATTTTTTTAAAAAGCAGCCAAGTATATCAATGGACATTCGTTGATGGAAAAGGGAAGGTTGTTTATACAAGTACTTTCTGGACTCAGCTCAGCTAAGCAAATACACGCGTGAGCCTTTGAATGAGATGGAGTTGGAAGGAGGGAGATAGAAAGATGAAGAAATCATCCTCCAAAAGATTACCATTTTGTAAATGGATCATGAAAATTGTGATTTACTACAAATCACTACAAGCTAGCAGACCTTGATTTGAACTCTCTGCTCCAACATAACTGTGTGACTATGCAAAAGTTATTTCAATTCTTTGAACTCAGCTCTCTTATCTGTAAAAGGAGATCCATCTATTAGGGTAATTAGCATTAACTGCTGTGACAAACAAACCCCAAATTTCAATAGTTTAATACAATCAAAATTAATTTCTCACTCACACAAAATTCAGTATTTATGTTCCTGGTTGGGTGGTTCTACCAGAGAGCTTTCTACCCGGTAGTGTGTCTTAAACTGGGTCCCACAGTGAGAAGAGGCAAAGACTTATGTGGAAGTGCTTTGTTAGGAAGTATGGTATCAGGGAACAACAGTGAAAGCAAGGAGAGTATAGCAGGTAGAGGAAAAGTAAGCACAAGGATACCTTGTTGCATTGTCTGCCACTGAGGGCAGTGGGCTGTGTGGTCCTGCGGACTCAAAAAAAAATCATAAAATGGGCCATAAGACTATATGTCTTGTAGGATAAGGGTGAAACATTTATCCCATTGGCTTCCATCCCCTTGGATCAAAACTTTACCCCAATGAGGCTTTCCCACTCGTCCCCATGTCTGTCATCCATATGTTCTCCAACACCACTGAAGCCCTTGGTGTACATATAAGAGTTGCATGACTGAATTCTCATGGAGAGCCGGCAACCATAGCAGTGGCTGGAGCATTGTCCAAGTGAGACCTTGAGAATCTGAAGAGGTGCATTTGGGATGTCTCATGCATAGAGACCCAGGGAGGTACGTACAAAGGGTATAGGCTTCTTCCATATTACAGCCTGACCATCTTCACCCATGGCCTCCATGCCATGGAAGGGGAAGATGGAGAAAAAGAAAAAGCCAGGCCTGGAGGTAGCAAATGTCATTCCTACCCACATTCCACTGATCAGATCTTGTCACACACACCTTCATCCTCCCATCAAAAGGAATATCTTAAAAATATACCCTTCCTGAGAGCCCAAGAGAAAAAAAGAAATGATTTGGTGAAAAGATAACCTTGTTTCTTCCACTGGCTACACTGGCAATCTCTCATAGCTGTTGAGGGCTCTGAGATCATGTATGTTCCAGGAACTGGATGTTCCAGGCACATAGAGGGCCGTTGACAAATGATACCTCTAATTAACATTCTGCAAAATGAAAATTATATTTGGCTCTAAAAGGTATTCCTTTATGGGAAAGCTAGAAAAATGACCTTGGCTAGCAGAGATCTTATTCAAAAGTAGGAGGATTGGTGCTAATTGTGCCCATATAATGGACTTACAGTTACACTCCCTATTGTCTGGGGATCACGAAATGAAATTGCCAAGCATGACTTGGGCAGAGGGTTACACACAGGAAACCAGCCCCCTTGCTACCAAGTTAGGCCACTGCTGTGGACCTGTACAGGCAAGCATCACATTCTTATTGGATGTCTCTCCCGCCAAGTGGGCAATTACTAACCAGATGAAACAACTTTACCCAGGGGTTCAGGAAAGGAGTGTTCACCTTTATACTCTGCCTGGAATTCTCTTACCTTGTAGTTTCACAAGGATAAGGTGATCTTTGCCTATACCCTGGCTTAAAGCTGGGGAAATAGGATAACTGTCTGGCATCCAAACTCTGCTTGTCATCTGTGATTGTTAATTTTAGGTCTCAATTTGACTGGATTAAGTTATACCCAGATAGCTGGTAAAGCATTATTTCTGGGTGTGTCTGTGGGGGTGTTTCCAGAAGTGACGCATTTGAATCAGTGGACTGAGTAAGGAAGATCCACCCTCATCCTATGTGAGTGGGTACCATCTAATGAGCTGAGGGCCTGGACAGAATAAAAAAGCAGAGGAAAAGTGAATGCTGTCTCTCTTCTGGAGCCAGAATACCCTTCTACTCCTGTCCTTGGACATCAGAGCTTCAGATTCTCTGGCCTTTGGATTCTGGAGCTGGCACTAGCTCCCTTGGTTCTCCAGATGACCTATGGTGAGTCTTCTCAGCCTCCATAATCATGTGAGCCAATTCCCCTAATAAGTCCCCTCTCACATATCTATGTCTATCTCTAGCTGTATCTCTATAGCCACATCTATATCTCTATCTATCTATCTATCTATCTATCTATCTATCATCTATCTATACATCTATCTATCATCTCTCTGTCTGTCTAACCTATCCATCTATTTATCTATCTATTCATCTATCTATCTATCTATCATCCATCTATCTCTGTGTCTGCCTGTCTAACCTACTATCTGATTATCTATCTATTCATCTATATACCCATCCATCCATCTATTTATCTGTTCATTTGTCTATCCATCTATCTATTCATCTATCTGTACATCTATCGATTCATCTATTATTTATTATCTAATCTATAATTTATCTATCATCTATCTATCTACCTATCTATCTATCTATCTATCTACTTATCTATCCATCCATCCATCCATCCATTCATCCATCCTATTGGTTCTGTCTCTCTGGAAAACCTTGATTAATACAGCAGCCATTTTAAAAATACTTACTGATCAGATGCAATGTGCCAGGCTCTCTGCTAAGTGTTGGGGACACAGCAGAAATGAGTCAGAAGGTCATAGTTTTGGTCCAGTGAGAGAGAAAGACATTGAGTAATAACCACACAAATAAAGATCTAATTACAAATTGGAGAAGTGTGATAAAGGAAAAACACAAAGTTCTATGAGAGTTGCCGTACAGTGCCCATCCTCCCTTTCTCATTCACCACCAGAACTCTACTTTTTAGCTGACATAAGCCTTCAAAAACAAAACAAAACAAAAAAAGATTAGATTCCCTTAGACTCTTTTGCAGATAGGTGTGGTCATCTGACTAAATCCTAGCCAATAGGATATGAGTAAAAGTGGAGGGTTGTTCTACTTTCTTTTCTTCCTTCTAATTGGTTGGAAGTCAGATGTGATGGCAGGAGCTACAGCAACATTTCTGGACTTCTAGTCAGAAGTCATGTTGAAGAAAGAGCCTGGTCCTTCATGACCGTGTAGCTGCCTAACAGCCTTTAACCCACACTTCTGCATGCAAGAGAAAGAAACACTGCTATTTGAAAATCTATTTGTTGAGAAAGCAGGACCTATTTTTAGTAAGACTGTCTAATATGAGAGTTGAAAAGGAACTAAGCACATGAAAAGTGAAGGGGAAGTGCTCCAGGCAGAAGAAATCTCAGGTGCAATAAACTGAAAGAAAGTCAGAGTGGCTTAAAGGCAAACAGCAAGAAGAAAGTGGTGTGGAGTGAAGTAAGCAGGGGATGGCTTTGCAATTAAATAGGTGTTCATTGCTGGGCCTGTCATTTACCTCATAGGTCCTCAGTTTCCATACCGGTTAAGTGGGAATAATGAGCAGCCTTCTGCTCCCAGGATTGCTGTAATGATCCAATGATAGGTTGAGAGGAGGAAACAGCATATCACATTGGTGCAGAGCACTGGCATTCCAACCAAGTTCAACCAAGTGCAAATCCTGTCTCTCCACTGACTAGTTGTGTGACTGCTAGTTACCTACAAACACCTCTGTGCCTGTTTCCCCGTCTATAAAATGGAAGTAGTAATAGGATTTATTTCATAGGGATGCTGAGAGAATGAAATTAGTTAATATTTGCCAAGCACTGAGAATAATACCTGCCACATACTAAGTTCTATATATATGCTTGTTAAATAAATCAAAAAGTGTTTATGACTTTGAAGATTTACATTAGTTGTAGTTACCATAGACTTTCACTGTAGACTGAAACTCTTGTGGATTTTGACTTTTTCCAGTCACTTTTCACTACTTCCTAGCACCTAAAGAAGTGCTTCCTTTTAAAATAGTCTCATTAAAAGAGACTTTTCAAGGAGGAAATTAAGAGAAGTACTTAAGGCACAGTGACTTCTCTGGCCCCCATTTCCTCTCCACCTGCAGCAATGGGGATAATCATAGTCCCTACTTTCCAAGGCATTTGTAAGAATAAGGTGTTGTACATAAATAGGGACTGGCAAACTTTTTCTGTAAAGGTCCAGACAGTAAATATTTTAGGCTTTGTGGGTCATACGATTTCTGCTACGACAGCTTAACCCTGCCTTCATAGCCCACAAGCAGCCATAAATAATAGGTAGAGATGAACACAGTTCATTGAATGGATGAATGAACATAACTGTGTTCCAATGAAACTTTACTTACGGACATTGTGATTTGATTTTCATGTAATTTTTATGAGTCATAAAATATTCTTTTTCTGAATTTTTAAAAATTATTTAAAAATATGTCAAAATAATTCTGAGCATGCCGGCTGCACAAAAAGAAGCAGTGTATTAGACTTGGCCCATGGGCCATAGTTTGCCCACCCTTGTCTGTAAATATTTGGTACAATATCTGGCACACAGTAAGTGTTCATTAGCTATTGTTAACTTGTTTGTTATTAATATTAACAAGGGAGCACTGGGCATTAGTTCTGCAACCTGTCATTCTATAAGCACCAGAAAATCAGTTCTTGCCTGGGCCTTTACTTTTTCCTTTTGTCTTTTAAGCAGTTGAACCTGACCTAGGTAGGGGCTGGGAGTTGGGGTGGAGATAGAGGAGGAGGGCTGTGTGAAGTCAATGCCTTGGTTCAACGGCTTCCTAAACATCCTGACTGCTTGGACCAAAAACTGCCAACTTGAAAGGGGCTTTATAAATGGAGAGCCTGTAAAGCAATTCAGAATCTGATTTTGCTGCAAAAGCATGATTTTAACAGATCTGTAGCTGTTCCCAACTTTTTAACACTGTCTCCTGTGAGTCAAGAGATTTTGATCTTGTAACTAAATTGACTCTGTCGCAGGTTTGCCATGCCCCTGGGTAAATTCTCTGACATGCACAGCTTCAGACCAAACCCCCTTTCACAAAAAAAACAAACAAACAAACAACAACAACAAAAAAAAAACCTCTTCTGTACCCAGTCATCAGTCATCCCCTATTTCATCTTCTCCAAATTGAAATATTTTTTAAAATACTATAATGAATGTCAGAATCAACTCCCTTTTGTCCTAAACTTAGTCTTTTTTTTTTTTTTTTTTTTTTTTGGCAGGAGAAATTTCTGTTTAATCCTAATGCTAATATTTAGAAAAGTGGCAGCAGATTTAAAATTGTTATTTGCCTCATGTTAGACATCTATTGTGTTTCGTGGGCAGTAATCAATAGGTGGCAATCAGGTCTTTCTTTCTTCTTCTTTCTTTCTTCTTTCTTTTCTTTCTCTCTTTCTCTTTCTCTCTCTCTTTCTCACCCTCTTTCTCTCTTTTTTGTCTTTCTTTCTTTTTTTATTTTTCTTTCTTTCAAGACAGACTGTTGGAGAATCCAACAAGACATGATTTCCAAATAAAGAGCTCAAAGAGTTGCTTCGCTGGGACTGAAAGTGGCACCTCTGGAAATGCAGGCTTTTCTGGATGGAGCAACATTGTCCGAATTCTACAGAGGAGGGAAGAGGCTGCTCTGCTGTGTTCCAGTGCCAGCATCCCTCCGGGCATGTGCCTGCCCACAAAAGCTGTGCTCACGCATGATGAACACTGCCCTGGGGGTTGGTTTTGTGGAGCTGAAAATGCATCTCATCTCCTAGAGTTGAGAATAGAATATGACCAGGAATGAACATGCCTCTTGAATAACTGAGGGAGAGGGAGGTAGGAAGAAGGAAAGAGGAAAAGGGAGGGCTGGGGAGAGGAGATACAGAGGGAAGAAATGCAGAGAGAACTTAGATGAAAAAATAGAAGAAACAAGGAGCAAGTGCCTGAGGGGCTAGAGAGAAAGCAAGAGAAGGTGGATGAGAAGGGAGGCAGGGGAGCTGCAAGCCTTCAGTCCTTGTACCTTTTAGGATGTAGGGATACCTAGAGAACAGCCCTCAATAAGATCTGGGAAGAAGAGCTGTCACCACAGACTTAGAAAATAGGTGTATTTTTTTTTACAAATCCAAAATTCCTATAGCTCATAATCATAGGTGTGTGTTGAGCAGGGCAGATTTCCTTTCCTAATCTCTGTTTCCTCTTTCAGAATAATAGGTTATTCCCCTCCGTCCTGAGTTCTGCTTGGAAAACTGAGAGTTCTAGAACTTTGCAAAAGCTCCTCTATTGTTCCGAGATGAGCATTTTTCTGGGGTGAACTGGGCAGAGGTTTGACTGGCAAGCAGGGAGTGGGACGTCCGACCTCTGGGTGTACATTCCATCCAACAGTCTCATGGTGGTCGAAGGAGATCCCCAGATGCAAAATCAAAGTTGTGTGGATTTCCATTTCTTCCCCGTCTAGGAAAAGGGCAATGGAATCAAAGGTTTAAAAAATGTAGTAAGAGAAAGACTCTCTAATTAATCAGAACCTTCTGGCAACCAGCGCTTTGGCCCATCTACTGAACAATACTTTATCAGTGTCTTTAGTAAAGGCCCCCAAGATGCACAAGACATTTTTGGTTGTTGAAATAGAGTGTCTTCTAAGTCATCAAGTAAAAGAGAAATCCTGCTGAGAAGACTTTTGGATAGTACCTAACATTTGTTGAGGCTTACTATATTACATGCATTACCTCGCTAAATCACCACATTAGAACACTTACAGGCAAGTCTTATGATTATAATCATTTTATAGTCGTGGAAACTGGGATGTAGAGGGTAGGATAACTTGCCCAGGGTTACAGCTAAGGATTGGACAAGCTGAGATTTGAACCCCAGCATGTTCATCTGGCATGAGAGGTCTCGTGCTTAATCTCCAAGCTATAACACTTTCTTGCACAAAGGTGTGTGTTTGCAGAGGAACAAATATGAAGATAAACAGAACAGAGATACCCTAAGGGAGCTCAGAGTGTTGTCTAGCATATATGAATAATGTGTGAGTAAATAAAAAGAGGAATGGAAGGTGGTGCTATGCAACGAGGTATCTAGCCTCAGAGTGCTACTTTGTGTTAAGCCACTTCATCATCTCATTTTAGTACAGAAGACAGACAGAAAAGAAAGAAAGTCTCATTCGCAGGGAGGGCTTTCTGGAAGTGAGGTAGGGGGTGGTATATGTAAGCCAGGTTCTAACAGGTGAGTAGGAGTTAATGGGAAAGAGGTTCAGATGGGAAGGAGGGTTCAGAAAGAGGAAACAGGATGTTCAGAGGCATGGAGTCACAAACACCATGCAGTTTCAGGGATTAAAAGCAGTTATAAATGCCCGGAACATTCATTGCAAGATCAAGTGTGGTAATAGTTCAGGCAGAAGAAGTAGCCAGGAGTCAGAGTTTAAATGGCCTTGTGTATAATACCAAGAGTTTGGACTTACTAGGGCCTTCCTGAACCTGCCTTGTTCAGAAGCATCATATACACATCTGTGAGGCAGGATAATAAGACTGGTAGAAAATGAAGTTATTGAGATCAAGCAAAATAGCCTTTTATGCACAGCAGGAACAACCAGAAACAAAACCTCGATGTGGTGAAAGCTTGAGTTTATGAAAAAGAGAAGGCTTATATCACTGTTTTCTTAAAGGATGGCATCCCAAATCAGCAGTATTCTTTTTTTCTTTTTATTTCTTCCTATAACTGAGCTTTCCCTAAACTGATGATTTGTGATTCACCTGCAGAACAGGAGCTTGGGATGGGGTAGATGGCATACTCTTTTGAGAGCTGAGGGTGGCAGGGGGTGATCTGGCCAGGCTTTGAGCAATCCTTTTATGTTTTAAGAACAACATTTCCACCCACAAGGATAGGATCTTGACAGCCACACTACAAGCAAAATGTACTGGACCAAAGAGAGACAAGACACATGGCTTAAGTTAGTTTAAACAGATTCTCTTTACCAGAAATGTGAATAAAATAGGAACTCAGAGATAACCACATAGTCTCTGTGAATGGGAGATTTTGAAGGACATGGTAAAAGCTTAGAAACTCTGGAACAGTCATATTTTCATATAGACTAAGAAGCAGAAAGAACTGCTGTGTAAAGAGAAGAGTCATAGATGCTCAGAGAGAAGCAGAGATGAGTGGGAGCACTGCGTGGACTCTTAGCTGCTTTCCCAGTTTTTGAGAGCAATTTCTTTCTCAGACTCAAATATATTCCTCACCTTGGGTTCCATGAGACATTCATATCTTAGTAAATCTATATTTTTTTGCTTGAGCTTTCTTAAGTTGGCTTCTGTTACTTGAAACCCAGATAGTTTTGACAGTACCTAAATCAGAGTCCCCACCTGCTAGTGGCCACCAGGAATCATAAAGACTAAGAAGATACAGAGGAGGAGAGGAGAAAAAGTCTCAAGTACTAATATTGCTGAAACAAGTCACCTGCCTTTTGTTTTCTTTTGAGACGGAGTCTCATTCTGTTATCCAGGCTGGAGTGCAGTGGTATGAACACAGCTCACTGCAGCCTCAACCTCCTGGGCTCAAGAAATCTTCCCAGCTCAGCCTCCTAAATAGCTACAGGCATGCACCACCATGCCACACTACTTTTTAATTATTTTTCTTTTTTTTTTTTTGATAGAGACAGAGTCTCACTTTGTTGCCCAGGCTGGTCTCAAACTTCTGGGCTCAAGCAATCCTCCTGACTTGGCCTCCCACGGTGCTGGGATTACAGGCATGAGCCACTGTGCCTGCCCCTCTCTTTTCCAAAGAGCATGAACACACCCCATTTCTAGGACATTTTCTCCAACCTGGCTTGCCAGATACTCCTCAAATGCCTCATTGATCAATCTGGTGCTGAAGCCATGGCTAAAATGTAATGGCTGAAGCTATTGGTTTCATCACCATGGATAGCCCTCATTAGATTGTCTTCCTCCTCCAAGAAGCTTTCTTAGACCCCTCAGCCCTCACATATCCCTTCCTCCCTGCTCTTTGAGTGAACTTCACTTGAACATATATTACTACACTTACAACAGTTAGTCTAGAGCCATAATTGAATTTGTACAGCTGTCTCCGCCTGCAGATGGTGAGTCATTTGAGAAAAGGATCACATCTTACTTGTTTCTATTTCTCCCATAGTTATTATTACAAAACCTTAAAACTACAATCATTTCAATGAATGCCTTTAAAAAAAAATTTTAGGGGAAATTTTCGCCAATGTATGTGGCTCATGTTGAGATATGATTTTCTCAGCCCCCTTCTGACATCATTTGAAGGAAAATGGAGTGAATTCTATGAATGGGGCTTCAGTTTGGAGCCTGCAGTTTCCCCCACATTAGTTTATGTTTAGAGATGTGTCAGTTCATGGGAACAAGGGGAAACAGCTGCTTCAGCCAGGGTGCAGAACCCAGGATCTCCCATGGGGCCTGGCAATCCTGATGCTATCTCTTTTCTCTGGACCAGCCTGCACCTTATTTCTTTTACATCACAATGAGCTGGAGATTCTAGAACTATCAGGTGAGATTGACTGAAAGGATACACCTGCCTTTACTCCCAATCTTAATAGCCAAACCATATACAGGCACAACACACATTTCAGCATCTGCCTAAAGATGAAATCTTCAAGCATGTGAGTGGCTCTGAGCCTCAGGGCCAGTGTTAAGGCCTTTTAAACAAACTCCTCTCCCAAGCCACCACTGCAGTGAAGGAACATAGGGTTGTCCACAGTGAAATCCATTGCTTTGTTCAGAATACAAAGGAGGGGTCATTTGTGGAGAAATACAAAACCAAGGAGTAAGTCAACTGAATTTTTAATCAAATGGGCTCTGCTATGGTTTGAATGTGTCCCCGAAGTTTATGTGTTGGAAATTTGATCCTCAATGCAGAAGTGTTCGGAGGTGAGACCTTTAAGAGGTGATTAGGTCATAAGGGTTCTGCTCTCATGAATGGATTAATGCCATTATTGGAGGAGGTGGTTCCTTATAGAAGGATGAGTTCAGCCTCCTCCCACTTCTCTTGAGCCCATGTGATGCCTTCTGCTAGGTTATGACAAAACAAGAAGGCCCTTACAAGATGCCAGCACCTTGATCTTGAACTTCCCAGCCTGCAGAACTGTAAGCCAATAAATTTCTGTTCTTCATAAATTCCCCAGTCTCATATTCTGTTATAGCAATGCAAAACAGACTGAGACAGGCTCTCCCCAAAATTTTAGATGTTCCTCACTTTCCTGTAGTACAGACATGTCACAATCTTACAGGAAATAACTCAGTGACATCTGGCTTATCAAATGGTGGTCCTAATTTATTAGTATTCTCTGTTCCTGAAAGAAGGGAAAAGATCATCTCAGAGTTTGTGTGAAAGTTTTAATTTTAAGCCCCACCCAGAATCTTTCCAGAGAATCTTCCATAATGAAGCTTTCAACTTAGGCTCTTAGAAAATTGTAAAGGAAAACCTAAACCCACCTCTCTGAATCTTTGTGAAAAGTATAGATGCAGTCATTAAATCTTTTTCATCCTGATTAGGGCTTGCTCTGTGTATCTTAGCAGACCTTCCAGAAGCCAGAACCGGTGAAGGGTGACTTGGAGCATGAAGAACGAACAGACATTCTAATTAACAAATATTTGTTGATTTCCTACTCTGTGTTCAACCATTTTCTAGCTTGTGGGGGAAATAAAAGCAAATGTAAGACAAGCAGCTAAGTATTTTTGATACTCGTACACATTCCAAAATTTTCAGTTTGTGAAATGTTTTCACTCAATTAGTTCACTTAATACTAATAACTATTTGATGAGACAAGCAATATAAGAAATGCCTTTTTTTGATAGGTGAGAAAATTGAGGCTCAGAATGGTTAAGGTGCTTGACCAAGGTTCACATGATGAATAAGAATGGTGAGGGAGGGAAAATTAGAATCCTAGTTTGATTCTTCTTGGTGCACTTGTCTTTCTATCCCTATGCCTCAGCTTAACCTACAGGAGAAGACATGCTGTAAAAAATAAGGCAAGGCTATGTCTGACGGATTTCTAGACTGCACAGTCCAGTAGATTACATGAGAGGATCAATAATGAAGACCAGTTGTGGTGGCTCATTCCTGTGATACCAGCACTTCGGTTGGTCAAGGCTGCAGGATCACTTGCACCCAGCAGCTCAAGATAAGCCTGCACAGTACAGGGTGAACCTGATCTCTATGAAAAATAAGAATTAGCCAGCCATGATTGTGTACCGGTAATCCCAGCTACTCGGGAGGCTTAGGTGGAAGGATCACTTGAGGGAGGTCAAGGCTGCAGTGAGCTATGATCAAAAACACCACTGCACTCCAGCTTTGGCAACACAGTGAGCAAGATCCTGTCTCAAAAAAGCAGAAAAATGGAAAATTAGGGGGAGTCAGAGGGTCATGGAAGGTTTGAAGGAGGACAAGTGTCTTGAGTTGGACCGCAAAGAGTGAAGACAACATTTCCATGAAAGGAATGGAAGCAATGAGAAGAAGAAAGTTTCTCAAGGATGCTGGTAGTTTCCCAGAGTATGAGACTCAGAGAAACAAAAATGGAAAATGCTGAAGTCCATTAAGAAGAGGCTCTCAGAACACTTTTATTCTGGAATATAAACTAGTGCTACCACTAAGGAAAACAGTATGGAGATTTCTTAAAGAACCAAAAGTAGAATTACCACTTGATCCAGCACTCCTACTACTGGGTATCTACCCAAAGGAAAGTAAGTCATTACATGAAAAAGACACATGCACTTGCATGTTTATAGCAGCGCAATTCTCAATTGCCAAGATATGGAACCAACCTAAATGCCCATCAACCAACAAGTGGATAAAGAAAATGTCATCTATATAGTGATAAAAAGGAAAGAAATAATATCTTTCTCAGAAACTTGGATGAAGTTGGAGGCCATTATTCTAAGTGAAATAACTCAGAAAAGGAAAATCAACTATCATATGTTCTCACTTATAATTGGGAGCTAATTTATAAGGATGCAAAGGTATAAGAATGTCATAATGTATTTTGGGGACTCAGGGGGGAAGGGAGTTGAGGGATAAAAGACTACATATTGGATACAGTGTACACTGCTCAGGAGATGGGTGCCCTAAAATCTCAGAAATCAGCACTGAAGAACTTAATTATGTAACCAAAAACCACCTGTAACCCCCAAAACTATTAAAATAAAAATTAATAAATTAAAGAAGAGAAGAGATCTTCAGGGCTGAGGATTGCCTGAGGCCAGGAGGTCAGGACCAGCATGGGCAACACAGCAAGACCCTGTCTCTACCAAAAAAAAAAATTTTTTTTGACAGGCTTAGTGGCACATACCTGTAGTCTCAGCTACTTAGGAGGCTGAGTTTGGAGGATCAGTTGAGCCCAGGAGATTGAGGCTGCAGCTATGATCATGTCACTGCACTCCGGCCTGGGTGACAGAGGGAGACCCTGTTTCAGACAGAGAGAGAGAGAGAGATCCTCAGGAAGCAGGGCTGGGCAAGCTATCCCCAGCACTCCATCCTCCAAGGTGCAGAGGATGCACAATTGCCACTAGCCCTACCTTGAGTATAATGCAACTTTTGTAGTGTGGTGATGACTAGAGGATGGGAAGTGGTAGCAGAGAAATTAGTCAATCTTTGACACTGGAGAGAGAATTTAGGGAAGGTTCTATTTCTTCTCTCCTGAATTTCTGTGCTAGCTTCTTTCCTTCAGGTTAGCTCTCCCAGCAACAACATTAAGGTCAAGAGGCCAAATAGAATTTTGTGGAGAGTCTGGGCCTCTCATTGGATTGGTGGAGGACCAGTTTGCAGGGTCTCTGTTCTCTATCTTCTAGAGCTGATATCCACTGAACCAAAGGGGCAGTCGTGTTGACCTTGAGGTAGAAGGGCTTGAATCACCTATTCCTGAGCTGCCCAGCTAGAAGAATTTATTGCTGTCATCGGAATACATAAAAAAGAGTCAAGGTCAGAAAAGCCGGAGTCTGTTCTCTGCCTCCCCCACCTGACCCACTTCTCCACAATCCACCTGCTTCAGCTACCTCAGGCCTGATCCCAGCTGCCAGACTCCAACGGAGTCAGATCCTCAAATTGCCAGGAGATCGCTATCCAAACTGTCACCTCCTGATCAGAAAAGAAGGAGTTATGTAAGTAACTGACAGCACCTGAGCGATCTCTCATTTGGATTAAATCAAGTTCTTTAAATATTTATAAAGTTCTGGTATCTGAAATAGCCAGTATTTGCCTTGCACGTGGGCTGTTGAAATATGGGCCTGGTGCATTCTAAACTGAATACTCATCTGAACAGTCATATATTTTGTTTGTGCATGAGACTGTGTGTGACAGTGTGTGTGAGTGTGTGTGTGGGTGTGTGTATGTTGAAAAACCTATTGCATTATGTTAAATATCCCAAGGGCTTGGTGTAGAACATGACTGGAATGAATACAGGACGAGAATAACTTTTTTCTATCTCATTAGATGGTCTGAGTTTTGAAATCTGCTCTAAAAGTGTGGTAAAGTGTGCAGTGTTGTAGATTAATGCACTGAATACATTTCTACAGTTCTTGATGTGTTTCATAAAAGGTCCATTTCAAAAGTGTGCTGTATTATAGGTGAACACTCGCAGTAAATAATCTTGTTACAGAAACCTAAGCAATTTTTACAAGGCGTATTTCTGGCTGACTGAACAATTTATTCTCCAGATGTCACATTGTATTTTTCCAATATAAAATGAAACAGCCTTTTTTTTTCTTTTAAGGCCGACTGTGCTGCTTTGTCTGAATCCAGAACAAAGGATCGGCCCTTAAGGAGGCTGATGCGATGTTAAAGCC